>NC_069506.1:169031934-169369122 GCF_027579735.1 Bombina bombina | reverse complement strand
GTGTGAATCTAAAGGATTCCCATGGAACAAGATAAAAATTCCTAAGATTCTATCCTTTCTAAAAGAAGGTTTGGAGAAAGGATTATCTGCAAGTTCTCTGAAGGGACAGATCTCTGCTTTATCTGTTTTACTTCACAATAGACTGGCAGCTGTGCCAGATGTTCAAGCATTTGTTCAGGCTCTGGTTAGGATCAAGCCTGTTTACAGACCTTTGACTCCTCCCTGGAGTCTAAATCTAGTTCTTTCAGTTCTTCAAGGGGTTCCGTTTGAACCCTTACATTCCGTAGATATTAAGTTATTATCTTGGAAAGTTTTGTTTTTGGTTGCAATTTCTTCTGCTAGAAGAGTTTCAGAGTTATCTGCTCTGCAGTGTTCTCCGCCCTATCTGGTGTTCCATGCAGATAAGGTGGTTTTGCGTACTAAGCCTGGTTTTCTTCCGAAAGTTGTTTCCAACAAAAATATTAACCAGGAGATAGTTGTACCTTCTTTGTGTCCGAATCCAGTTTCAAAGAAGGAACGTTTGTTACACAATTTGGACGTAGTCCGTGCTCTAAAATTCTATTTAGAGGCTACTAAAGATTTCAGACAAACATCTTCCTTGTTTGTTGTTTATTCTGGTAAAAGGAGAGGTCAAAAAGCGACTTCTACCTCTCTTTCCTTTTGGCTTAAAAGCATTATCCGATTGGCTTATGAGACTGCCGGACGGCAGCCTCCTGAAAGAATCACAGCTCACTCCACTAGGGCTGTGGCTTCCACATGGGCCTTCAAGAACGAGGCTTCTGTTGACCAGATATGTAAGGCAGCGACTTGGTCTTCACTGCACTCTTTTGCCAAATTTTACAAATTTGATACTTTTGCTTCTTCGGAGACTATTTTTGGGAGAAAGGTTTTGCAAGCCGTGGTGCCTTCCATTTAGGTGACCTGATTTGCTCCCTCCCTTCATCCGTGTCCTAAAGCTTTGGTATTGGTTCCCACAAGTAAGGATGACGCCGTGGACCGGACACACCAATGTTGGAGAAAACAGAATTTATGCTTACCTGATAAATTACTTTCTCCAACGGTGTGTCCGGTCCACGGCCCGCCCTGGTTTTTTAATCAGGTCTGATGAATTATTTTCTCTAACTACAGTCACCACGGTATCATATGGTTTCTCCTATATATATTTCCTCCTGTCCGTCAGTCGAATGACTGGGGTGGGCGGAGCCTAGGAGGGATCATGTGACCAGCTTTGCTGGGACTCTTTGCCATTTCCTGTTGGGGAAGAGAATATCCCACAAGTAAGGATGACGCCGTGGACCGGACACACCGTTGGAGAAAGTAATTTATCAGGTAAGCATAAATTCTGTTTTTCTCTCTTAAAGGCACAGTAACGTTTTCGTTTAATTGCTATTTCACCTTTATTAAAGTGTTTTCCAAGCTTGCTTGTCTCATTACTAGTCTGTTAAACATGTATGACATAGAGGAAACTCCTTGTTCAATATGTTTGGAAGCCATTGTGGAACCCCCTCTTAGAATGTGTACCAAATGTACTGAAATTTCTATAAACTATAAAGACCATATTATGGCGCTTAAAGATTTATCTCCAGGGGATTCTCTGACTGAAAAGAGGGAAATTATGCCATCTAACTCTCCCCATGTGTCAGAACCTATAACTCCCGCTCAAGTGACGCCAAGTACATCTAGCGCGTCTAATTCTTGACATGGCGGCAGTTATGAATGCTACCCTCACAGAGGTATTTTCCAAACTGCCAGGGCTACAAGGAAAGCGAGACAGCTCTGGGGCTAGAATTAATACAGAGCTTCCTGACGCTCAGAAGCCGAGGCAGGTGAGCTTCTATCTGTGGGTGATAATTCAGACTCCGGGAAGGCGTTACTTCAATCTGATTCTGAGATGACAGTGTTTAAATTTAAGCTTGAACACCTCCGCTTATTGCTTAAGGAGGTTTTAGCGACTCTGGATGACTGTGACCCCATTGTGGTTCCAGAGAAATTGTGTAAAATGTACAAATTTCTCCAACATAGGTGTGTCCGGTCCACGGCGTCATCCTTACTTGTGGGATATTCTCTTCCCCAACAGGAAATGGCAAAGAGCCCAGCAAAGCTGGTCACATGATCCCTCCTAGGCTCCGCCTTCCCCTGTCATTCTCTTTGCCGTTGTACAGGCAACATCTCCACGGAGATGGCTTAGAGTTTTTTAGTGTTTAACTGTAGTTTTTA
Source organism: Bombina bombina (assembly GCF_027579735.1). NCBI lineage: Eukaryota > Metazoa > Chordata > Amphibia > Anura > Bombinatoridae > Bombina > Bombina bombina. Next base: position 169,366,905 of record NC_069506.1, on the reverse strand, counting down.
TTATTCAATCAAGAGTTTGTTATTTTAAAATAGTGCTGGTATGTACTATTTACTCTGAAACAGAAAAGAGATGAAGATTTCTGTTTGTAAGAGGAAAATGATTTTAGCAACCGTTACTAAAATCGATGGCTGTTCCACACAGGACTGTTGAGAGGAATTAACTTCAGTTGGGGGAACAGTGAGCAGACTTTTGCTGCCTGAGGTATGACACATTCTAACAAGACGATGTAATGCTGGAAGCTGTCATTTTCCCTATGGGATCCGGTAAGCCATTTTTATTACAGAAAGAAAAAAAGGGCTTCACAAGGGCTTTCTAAGACTGTAGACATTTTCTGGGCTAAATCGATTTATATTTTATACTCCATAGCCTTGAGGAATTATTTTAATCTTGGGAATTATGTAAAATAACCGGCAGGCACTGTATTGGACACCTTATTCTCTAGGGGCTTTCCCTAATCATAGGCAGAGTCTCATTTTCGCGCCTGTATTGCGCACTTGTTTTTGAGAAGCATGACATGCAGATGCATGTGTGAGGAGCTCTGATACATAGAAAAGACTTTCTGAAGGCGTCATTTGGTATCGTATTCCCCTTTGGGCTTGGTTGGGTCTCAGCAAAGCAGATACCAGGGACTGTAAAGGGGTTAAATATAAAAACGGCTCCGGTTCCGTTATTTTAAGGGTTAAAGCTTCCAAATTTGGTGTGCAATACTTTTAAGGCTTTAAGACACTGTGGTGAAATTTTGGTGAATTTTGAACAATTCCTTCATACTTTTTCGCAATTGCAGTAATAAAGTGTGTTCAGTTTAAAATTTAAAGTGACAGTAACGGTTTATTTTAAAACGTTTTTTGTACTTTGTTATCAAGTTTTTGCCTGTTTAACATGTCTGAACTACCAGATAGACTGTGTTCTGAATGTGGGGAAGCCAAGGTTCCTTCTCATTTAAATAGATGTGATTTATGTGACACAAAATTTAGAGAAAATGATGCCCAAGATGATTCCTCAAGTGAGGGGAGTAAGCATGGTACTGCATCATCCCCTCCTTCGTCTACACCAGTCTTGCCCACACAGGAGGCCCCTAGTACATCTAGCGCGCCAATACTCCTTACTATGCAACAATTAACGGCTGTAATGGATAATTCTATCAAAAACATTTTAGCCAAAATGCCCACTTATCAGCGAAAGCGCGACTGCTCTGTTTTAGAAAATACTGAAGAGCATGAGGACGCTGATGATATTGGTTCTGAAGGGCCCCTACACCAATCTGAGGGGGCCAGGGAGGTTTTGTCTGAGGGAGAAATTTCAGATTCAGGGAAAATTTCTCAACAAGCTGAACCTGATGTGATTACATTTAAATTTAAATTGGAACATCTCCGCGCTCTGCTTAAGGAGGTGTTATCCACTCTGGATGATTGTGAGAATTTGGTCATTCCAGAGAAACTATGTAAAATGGACAAGTTCCTAGAGGTCCCGGGGCCCCCCAAAGCTTTTCCTATACCCAAGCGGGTGGCGGACATTGTAAATAAAGAATGGGAAAGGCCCGGTATACCTTTCGTCCCTCCCCCCATATTTAAAAAATTGTTTCCTATGGTCGACCCCAGAAAGGACTTATGGCAGACAGTCCCCAAGGTCGAGGGGGCGGTTTCTACTCTAAACAAACGCACCACTATACCCATAGAAGATAGTTGTGCTTTCAAAGATCCTATGGATAAAAAATTAGAAGGTTTGCTTAAAAAGATGTTTGTTCAGCAAGGTTACCTTCTACAACCAATTTCATGCATTGTTCCTGTCACTACAGCCGCGTGTTTCTGGTTCGATGAGCTAGAAAAGGCGATCAATAATAATTCTTCTTCTTATGAGGAGATTATGGACAGAATTCGTGCTCTCAAATTGGCTAATTCTTTCACCCTAGACGCCACTTTGCAATTGGCTAGGTTAGCGGCGAAAAATTCTGGTTTTGCTATTGTGGCGCGCAGAGCGCTTTGGTTAAAATCTTGGTCAGCGGATGCGTCTTCCAAGAACAAATTGCTTAACATTCCTTTCAAGGGGAAAACGCTGTTTGGCCCTGACTTGAAAGAGATTATCTCTGATATCACTGGGGGCAAGGGCCACGCCCTTCCTCAGGATAGGTCTTTCAAGGCCAAAAATAAACCTAATTTTCGTCCCTTTCGCAGAAACGGACCAGCCCCAAGTGCTACGTCCTCTAAGCAAGAGGGTAATACTTCTCAAGCCAAGCCAGCCTGGAGACCAATGCAAGGCTGGAACAAAGGAAAGCAGGCCAAGAAACCTGCCACTGCTACCAAGACAGCATGAGATGTTGGCCCCCGATCCGGGACCGGATCTGGTGGGGGGCAGACTCTCTCTCTTCGCTCAGGCTTGGGCAAGAGATGTTCTGGATCCTTGGGCGCTAGAAATAGTCTCCCAAGGTTATCTTCTGGAATTCAAGGGGCTTCCCCCAAGGGGGAGGTTCCACAGGTCTCAATTGTCTTCAGACCACATAAAAAAACAGGCATTCTTACATTGTGTAGAAAACCTGTTAAAAATGGGAGTGATTCATCCTGTTCCATTAGGAGAACAAGGGATGGGGTTCTACTCCAATCTGTTCGTAGTTCCCAAAAAAGAGGGAACATTCAGACCAATCTTAGATCTCAAGATCCTAAACAAGTTTCTCAAGGTTCCATCGTTCAAAATGGAAACCATTCGAACTATTCTTCCTTCCATCCAGGAAGGTCAATTCATGACCACGGTGGATTTAAAGGATGCGTATCTACATATTCCTATCCACAAGGAACATCATCGGTTCCTAAGGTTCGCATTCCTGGACAAGCATTACCAGTTTGTGGCACTTCCGTTCGGATTAGCCACTGCTCCAAGGATTTTCACAAAGGTACTAGGGTCCCTTCTAGCGGTGCTAAGACCAAGGGGCATTGCAGTAGTACCTTACTTGGACGACATTCTGATTCAAGCGTCGTCCCTTCCTCAAGCAAAGGCTCACACGGACATTGTCCTGGCCTTTCTCAGATCTCACGGGTGGAAAGTGAACGTAGAAAAAAGTTCTCTGTCTCCGTCAACAAGGGTTCCCTTCTTGGGAACAATAATAGACTTCTTAGAAATGAGGATTTTTCTGACAGAGGCCAGAAAATCAAAACTTCTGAACTCTTGTCAAATACTTCATTCTGTTCCTCTTCCTTCCATAGCGCAGTGCATGGAAGTAATAGGTTTGATGGTAGCGGCAATGGACATAGTTCCTTTTGCGCGCATTCATCTAAGACCATTACAACTGTGCATGCTCAGTCAGTGGAATGGGGACTATACAGACTTGTCTCCGACGATACAAGTAAATCAAAGGACCAGAGATTCACTCCGTTGGTGGCTGTCCCTGGACAACCTGTCACAGGGGATGAGCTTCCGCAGACCAGAGTGGGTCATTGTCACGACCGACGCCAGTCTGGTGGGCTGGGGCGCGGTCTGGGGACCCCTGAAAGCTCAGGGTCTTTGGTCTCGGGAAGAATCTCTTCTACCGATAAATATTCTGGAACTGAGAGCGATACTCAATGCTCTCAAGGCTTGGCCTCAGCTAGCAAAGGCCAAGTTCATACGGTTTCAATCAGACAACATGACGACTGTTGCGTACATCAACCATCAGGGGGGAACAAGGAGTTCCCTGGCGATGGAAGAAGTGACCAAAATCATTCAATGGGCGGAGACTCACTCCTGCCACTTGTCTGCAATCCACATCCCAGGAGTGGAAAATTGGGAAGCGGATTTTCTGAGTCGTCAGACATTTCATCCGGGGGAGTGGGAACTCCATCCGGAAATCTTTGCCCAAATCACTCAATTGTGGGGCATTCCAGACATGGATCTGATGGCCTCTCGTCAGAACTTCAAGGTTCCTTGCTACGGGTCCAGATCCAGGGATCCCAAGGCGACTCTAGTAGATGCACTAGTAGCACCTTGGACCTTCAAACTAGCTTATGTATTCCCGCCGTTTCCTCTCATCCCCAGGCTGGTAGCCAGGATCAATCAGGAGAGAGCATCGGTGATCTTGATAGCTCCTGCGTGGCCACGCAGGACTTGGTATGCAGACCTGGTGAATATGTCATCGGCTCCACCATGGAAGCTACCTTTGAGACGAGACCTTCTTGTTCAAGGTCCGTTCGAACATCCGAATCTGGTCTCACTCCAACTGACTGCTTGGAGATTGAACGCTTGATCTTATCAAAGCGAGGGTTCTCAGATTCTGTCATTGATACTCTTGTTCAGGCCAGAAAGCCTGTAACTAGAAAAATTTACCACAAAATATGGAAAAAATATATCTGTTGGTGTGAATCTAAAGGATTCCCTTGGGACAAGGTAAAAATTCCTAAGATTCTATCCTTCCTTCAAGAAGGTTTGGAGAAAGGATTATCTGCTAGTTCCTTGAAGGGACAGATTTCTGCCTTGTCTGTGTTACTTCACAAAAAACTGGCAGCTGTGCCAGATGTTCAAGCCTTTGTTCAGGCTCTGGTTAGAATCAAGCCTGTTTACAAACCTTTGACTCCTCCTTGGAGTCTCAATTTAGTTCTTTCAGTTCTTCAGGGGGTTCCGTTTTGAACCCTTACATTCCGTTGATATTAAGTTATTATCTTGGAAAGTTTTGTTTTTGGTTGCAATTTCTTCTGCTAGAAGAGTTTCAGAATTATCTGCTCTGCAGTGTTCTCCTCCTTATCTGGTGTTCCATGCAGATAAGGTGGTTTTACGTACTAAACCTGGTTTTCTTCCGAAAGTTGTTTCTAACAAAAACATTAACCAGGAGATAGTCGTGCCTTCTTTGTGTCCGAATCCAGTTTCAAAGAAGGAACGTTTGTTGCACAATTTGGATGTTGTTCGTGCTCTAAAATTCTATTTAGATGCTACAAAGGATTTTAGACAAACATCTTCCTTGTTTGTTGTTTAGTCTGGTAAAAGGAGAGGTCAAAAAGCAACTTCTACCTCTCTCTCCTTTTGGATTAAAAGCATCATCAGATTGGCTTACGAGACTGCCGGACGGCAGCCTCCTGAAAGAATCACAGCTCATTCCACTAGGGCTGTGGCTTCCACATGGGCCTTCAAGAACGAGGCTTCTGTTGATCAGATATGTAAGGCAGCGACTTGGTCTTCACTGCACACTTTTACTAAATTTTACAAGTTTGATACTTTTGCTTCTTCTGAGGCTATTTTTGGGAGAAAGGTTTTGCAAGCCGTGGTGCCTTCCATCTAGGTGACCTGATTTGCTCCCTCCCTTCATCCGTGTCCTAAAGCTTTGGTATTGGTTCCCACAAGTAAGGATGACGCCGTGGACCGGACACACCTATGTTGGAGAAAACAGAATTTATGTTTACCTGATAAATTACTTTCTCCAACGGTGTGTCCGGTCCACGGCCCGCCCTGGTTTTTTAATCAGGTCTGATAATTTATTTTCTTTAACTACAGTCACCACGGTATCATATGGTTTCTCCTATGCAAATATTCCTCCTTTACGTCGGTCGAATGACTGGGGAAGGCGGAGCCTAGGAGGGATCATGTGACCAGCTTTGCTGGGCTCTTTGCCATTTCCTGTTGGGGAAGAGAATATCCCACAAGTAAGGATGACGCCGTGGACCGGACACACCGTTGGAGAAAGTAATTTATCAGGTAAACATAAATTCTGTTACTTTGCAGTACCTGTTTACACCGATGGTTTTTCCAGTCCCTAAGAGGTTTTCGGAAATTATTACTAAGGAATGGGATAGACCAGGTGTGCCGTTCTCTCCACCTCCTGCTTTTAAAAAGATGTTTCCCATAGATGCCACCATACGGGACTCGTGGCAGACGGTTCCTACGGTGGAGGGAGCAGTCTCCACCCTAGCTAAGCGTACAACTATCCCCGTCGAGGACAGTTGTGCTTTCCTAGATCCTATGGATAAAAAATTGGAGGGTCTCCTTAAGAAAATTTTTATGCATCAAGGTTTTATTCTCCAGCCTCTTGCATGCATTGCCCCAGTTACTGCTGCAGCGGCCTTCTGGTTCAAGTCTCTTGAGGAGGCTCTACAGGTGGAGACCCCATTAGATGATATTTTAGACAGGATTAAAGCTCTTAAGTTGGCTAACTCCTTTATTTCTGACGCCATTTTTCATTTAGCCAAGCTAACGGCTAAGAATTCAGGTTTTGCCATTTTGGCGCGTAGGGCTCTATGGCTTAAGTCCTGGTCAACAGACGTTACTTCAAAGTCTAAGCTTCTTAACATCCCCTTTAAGGGACAGACCCTATTCGGGCCCGGTCTTAAGGAGATCATTTCTGATATTACTGGAGGAAAAGGTCACGTCCTTCCTCAGGATAGGTCCAATAAGTTAAGGACCGAACAGAATAATTTTCGTTCCTTTCGAAACTTCAAGAGTGGTGCAGCTTCAGTTTCCTTTAATGCAAAACAAGAGGGAAATTTCGCCCAGCCCAAACCAGTCTGGGGACCTAACCAGGCTTGGAACAAGGGGAAACAGGCCATGAAACCTGCGCCTGCCTCTAAGACAGCATGAGGTAGTAGCCCCCGATCCGGGACCGGATCTAGTGGGGGGCAGACTCTCTTCGCCCAAGCCTGGGCAAGAGACGTCCAGGATCCCTGGGCATTAGAGATTGTTTCCCAGGGATATCTTCTGGACTTCAAAGCTTCATCTCCAAAGGGGAGATTTCATCTCTCACAATTATCTGTAAACCAGATAAAGAGAGAGGCATTCTTACGTTGTGTTCAAGACCTGCTGGTTATGGGAGTGATCCACCCAGTTCCAAGGGAGGAACAGGGGCAGGGCTTCTATTCAAATCTGTTTATAGTTCCCAGAAAAGAGGGAACTTTCAGACCAATCTTGGATCTCAAGATCCTAAACAAATTTCTCAGGGTCCCATCCTTCAAGATGGAGACTATCCGAACCATCCTCCCTATGATCCAGGAGGGTCAATATATGACTACTGTGGACTTAAAGGATGCTTATCTCCACATTCTGATTCACAGAGATCATCAGTTCCTCAGATTCGCCTTCTTAGACCGGCATTACCAGTTTGTGGCTCTTCCCTTCGGGTTAGCCATGGCACCAAGAATCTTTACGAAGGTTCTAGGGTCCCTACTGGCGGTTCTAAGGCCACGGGGCATAGCGGTGGCTCCTTACCTAGACGACATTCTAATTCAGGCGTCGACTTTTCAAATCGCCAAGTCCCATACGGACATTGTTCTGGCCTTTCTGAGGTCTCATGGGTGGAAGGTGAACGAAGAAAAGAGTTATCTCTCCCCTCTCACAAGTTTCCTTCCTAGGAACACTGATAGATTCAGTAGAAATGAAAATTTTTCTGACAGAGGTCAGGTTATCAAAGCTTCTAACTTCCTGCCGTGCTCTTCATTCCACTTCTCGGCCGTCAGTGGCTCAGTGTATTGAAGTAATCGGCCTAATGGTAGCGGCAATGGACATAGTTCCGTTTGCCCGCCTACATCTCACACCACTGCAACTTTGCATGCTCAATCAGTGGAATGGGGATTACACAGATTTGTCCCCAATGCTAAATCTGGATCAAGAGACCAGGGATTCTCTTCTCTGGTGGTTCTCTCGGGACCATCTGTCCAGGGGAATGAGTTTCCGCAGGCCAGAGTGGACTATATTCACGACAGATGCCAGCCTTCTGGGCTGGGGCGCAGTCTGGAACTCTCTGAAGGCTCAGGGTTTGTGGACTCAGGAGGAAGCCCTCCTTCCGATAAACATTCTGGAACTGAGAGCGATATTCAATGCTCTTCAGGCTTGGCCTAGCTAGCTGCGGTCAGGTTCATCAGATTTCAGTCTGACAATATTGCGACTGTAGCCTATATCAACCATCAGGGGAGGGGCAAGAAGTCCCCTGGCAATGTTGGAGGTTTCAAAGATAATTCTATGGGCAGAGGTTCACTCTTGCCATCTCTCAGCTATCCATATCCCAGGAGTAGAGAACTGGGAGGCGGATTTTCTAAGTCGGCAGACTTTTCATCCGGGGGAGTGGGAGCTCCATCCGGAGGTATTTGCCCAGCTGATTCAACTATGGGGCAAACCAGAAGTGGATCTGATGGTGTCTCGTCAGAACGCCAAGCTTCCCTGTTACGGGTCCAGGTCAAGGGATCCCCAGGCAGCGCTGATAGATGCTCTAGCAGTGCCCTGGTCTTTCAGCCTGGCTGAGGCAGGACCTTCTACTCCAAGGTCCATTCAAACATCCAAATCTAAATTCTCTGCGGCTGACTGCTTGGAGATTGAACGCTTGATTTTATCAAAACGTGGTTTCTCCGAGTCGGTCATTGATACCTTAATTCAGGCTCGAAAACCTGTCACCAGGAAAATCTATCATAAGATATGGTGTAAATATCTTCATTGGTGTGAATCCAAGGGTTACTCATGGAGTAAGGTCAGGATTCCTAGGATATTATCCTTTCTCAAAGAAGGATTGGAAAAGGGATTGTCAGCTAGTTCCTTAAAGGGACAGATTTCTGCTCTGTCCTTCTGCACAAGCGTCTGGCAGATGTTCCAGACGTTCAGGCGTCTTGTCAGGCTTTAGTTAGAATCAAGCCTGTGTTTAAACCTGTTGCTCCGCCATGGAGTTTAAATTTAGTTCTTTCTTCAAGGGGTTCCATTTGAACCTCTGCATTCCATAGATATCAAGCCTTTATCTTGGAAAGTTCTATTTTTGGTAGCTATCTCTTCGGCTCGAAGAGTTTCAGAGTTATCTGCCTTACAGTGTGATTCCCCTTATCTGATATTCCATACATATAAGGTAGTGTTGCGTACCAAACCTGGATTTCTTCCTAAGGTGGTATCTAATAAGAATATCAATCAGGAGATTGTAGTTTCGTCACTGTGTCCTAATCCTTCTTCAAAGAAGGAACGTCTATTACACAATCTTGACGTGGTTCGTGCTTTAAAGTTTTATTTACAAGCTACTAAGGATTTTCATCAAACATCTGCATTGTTTGTTTGTTGTCTACTCTGGACAGAGGAGAGGCCAAAAGGCTTCGGCATCTTCTCTTTTTGGCTGAGAAGCATAATCCGTTTAGCTTATGAGACTGCTGGCCAGCAGCCTCCTGAAAGAATTACAGCTCATTCCACTAGAGCAGAAGCTTCCACATGGGCTTTTAAAAATGAGGCCTCTGTTGAACAGATTTGTAAGGCGGCGACTTGGTCTTCGCTTCATACTTTTTCTAAATTCTACAAATTTGATACTTTAGCTTCCTCGGAGGCTATTTTTGGAAGAAATGTCTTGCAGGCAGTGGTGCCTTCCGTTTAAGTTCCTGCCTTGTCCCTCCCTTCATCTGTGTCCTAAAGCTTTGGTATTGGTATCCCACAAGTAATGGATGAACCCGTGGACTGGATACACCTTACAAGAGAAAACAAAATTTATGCTTACCTGATAAATTTCTTTCTCTTGTGGTGTATCCAGTCCACGGCCCGCCCTGTCACTTTTTAAGGCAGGTGTTTTTTATTTTTAAACTACAGTCACCACTGCACCCTATAGATTCTCCTTTTTCTTGCTGGTCTTCGGTCGAATGACTGGGGGTGGCAGTTTGTGGAGGAGCTATATAGACAGCTCTGCTGTGGGTGTCCTCTTGCAACTTCCTGTTGGGAAGGAGAATATCCAAGTAATGGATAAACCCGTGGACTGGATACACCACAAGAGAGAGAAATTTATCAGGTAAGCATAAATTTTGTTTTTCACTCTAGAAGAAGACTAATATCCATACTGGTGTGTCGTGTGTCAAGCTAATACTTGTAAAGTAAGTTATTCACATATATTAACATTTCTTTAAATGAAAATAGAGGTATTGACAATATTAAGTGGCACATTAAAGCCCATTATAGTAAAATAAAATGTACGTGCTCTAATCCATTAGAGGAAGTCATTTCTCCAACATTGGTGTGTCCGGTCCACGGCGTCATCCTTACTTGTGGGATATTCTCTTCCCCAACAGGAAATGGCAAAGAGTCCCAGCAAAGCTGGTCACATGATCCCTCCTAGGCTCCGCCCACCCCAGTCATTCTCTCTGCCGTTGCACAGGCAACATCTCCACAGAGATGGTTAAGAGTTTTTTGGTGTTTAAATGTAATTTTATTCTTCTATCAAGTGTTTGTTATTTTAAAATAGTGCTGGTATGTACTATTTACTCTGAAACAGAAAAGGATGAAGATTTCTGTTTGTAAGAGGAAGATGATTTTAGCAGACAGTAACTAAAATCGATTGCTGTTTCCACACAGGACTGTTGAGATGAAGTAACTTCAGTTGGGGGAAACAGTTAGCAGTCTTTTCTGCTTAAGGTATGACTAGCCATATTTCTAACAAGACCATGTAATGCTGGAAGGCTGTCATTTCCCCTCAGGGGGACCGGTAAGCCATTTTCTTAGTTAAACATAAAAGAATAAAGGGCTTCAAAAAGGGCTTAAAAACTGGTAGACATTTTTCTGGGCTAAAACAATTGCTTTACTAGGCATATTATGCAGATTCTAACTAATTATTGGTATTATTATCTTGGGGAACGTTTAGAAAAACGGCAGGCACTGTGTTGGACACCTTTTTCAGATGGGGGCCTTTCTAGTTATAGACAGAGCCTCATTCTGGGACTGTATAGGGGTTAAATGTAAAAACGGCTCAGGTTCCGTTAATTTAAGGGTTAAAGCTCTGAAATTTGGTGTGCAATACTTTTAATGCTTTAAGACACTGTGGTGAAATTTTGGTGAATTTTGAACAATTCCTTCATACTTTTTCACATATTCAGTAATAGTGTTTTCAGTTTGAAATTTAAAGTGACAGTAACGGTTTTATTTTAAAACTTTTTTTTGTGCTTTGTTGACAAGTTTAAGCCTGTTTAACATGTCTGTACCATCAGATAAGCTATGTTCTATATGTATGAAAGCCAATGTGTCTCCCCATTTAAATTTATGTGATAATTGTGCCATAGTGTCCAAACAAAGTAAGGACAGTAATGCAACAGATAATGATATTGCCCAAGATTATTCCTCAAATGAGGGGAGTAAACATGATACTACATCATCCCCTACTGTGTCTACACCAGTTATGCCCACACAGGAGGCCCCTAGTACATCTAGTGCTCCAATACTTATTACCATGCAACAATGAACGGCTGTAATGGATAACTCCATAGCAAATCTTTTATCCAAAATGCCTACTTATCAGAGAAAGCGCGATTGCTCTGTTTTAAACACTGAAGAGCAAGAGGACGCTGATGATAACTGTTCTGACATACCCTCACACCAATCTCAAGGGGTCATGAGGGAGGTTTTGTCTGATGGAGAAATTTCAGATTCAGGAAAAATTTCTCATCAAGCTGAACCTGATGTTGTGACATTTAAATTTAAATTAGAACATCTCCGCGCACTGCTTAAGGAGGTGTTATCTACTCTGGATGATTGTGACAATTTGGTCATTCCAGAGAAATTATGTAAGATGGACAAGTTCCTAGAGGTTCCGGTGCCCCCCGACGCTTTTCCTATACCCAAGCGGGTGGCGGACATAGTAAATAAAGAGTGGGAAAGGCCCGGCATACCTTTTGTTCCCCCCCCTATATTTAAGAAATTATTTCCTATAGTCGACCCCAGAAAGGACTTATGGCAGACAGTCCCCAAGGTCGAGGGGGCAGTTTCTACTCTAAACAAACGCACTACTATTCCTATCGAAGATAGTTGTGCTTTCAAAGATCCTATGGATAAGAAATTAGAGGGTTTGCTTAAAAAGATTTTTGTACAGCAAGGTAACCTTCTACAACCAATTTCATGCATTGTTCCTGTCACTACGGCAGCGTGTTTCTGGTTCGAGGAACTAGAAAAATCGCTCAGTAAAGAATCTTCGTATGAGGAGGTTATGGACAGAGTTCAAGCACTTAAATTGGCTAACTCTTTTGTTTTAGATGCCGCTTTGCAATTAGCTAGATTAGCGGCGAAAAATTCAGGGTTTGCTGTCGTGGCGCGCAGAGTGCTTTGGCTAAAGTCTTGGTCAGCGGATGTGTCTTCCAAGACAAAATTGCTTAACATTCCTTTCAAAGGTAAAACATTATTTGGACCTGATTTGAAAGAGATTATTTCAGACATCACTGGGGGAAAGGGCCACGCCCTCCCACAGGATAGGTCTTTTAAGGCAAATAATAAGCCTAATTTTCGTCCCTTTCGCAGAAACGGACCAGTCTCTAATTCTGTATCCTCTAAGCAAGAGGGTAATACTTCACAACCCAAACCAGCCTGGAAACCAATGCAAGGCTGGAACAAGGGTAAGCAGGCCAAGAAGCCTACCACTGCTACCAAAACAGCATGAAGGGATAGCCCCCGATCCGGGACCGGATCTAGTGGGGGGCAGACTTTCTCGCTTTGCTCAGGCTTGGGCAAGAGATGTTCAGGATCCTTGGGCGCTAGAAATAGTTTCTCAAGGTTATCTCCTGGAATTCAAGGAACTACCCCCAAGGGGAAGGTTCCACAGGTCTCAATTATCTTCAAACCAAATAAAGAGACAGGCATTCTTACATTGTGTAGAAGACCTGTTAAAGATGGGAGTGATACATCCAGTTCCAATAAGAGAACAAGGAATGGGATTTTATTCCAATCTGTTCATAGTTCCCAAAAAAGAGGGAACATTCAGACCAATTTTGGATCTAAAGATCCTAAACAAATATCTCAGGGTACCATCGTTCAAAATGGAAACTATTCGAACGATCCTACCTACTATCCAGGAAAATCAATTTATGACTACCGTGGATTTAAAGGATGCGTACCTACATATTCCTATCCACAAGGAACATCATCAGTTCCTAAGGTTCGCTTTTCTGGACAAGCATTACCAGTTTGTGGCACTTCCATTTGGATTAGCCACTGCTCCAAGGATTTTCACAAAGGTACTAGGGTCCCTTCTAGCGGTTCTAAGACCAAGGGGCATTGCAGTAGTACCTTACTTGGATGACATCCTGATTCAAGCGTCGTCCCTGTCAAAAGCAAAGGCTCATACGGACATCGTCCTAGCCTTTCTCAGATCTCACGGATGGAAGGTGAACAAAGAAAAAGTTCTCTGTCCCCGTCAACAAGAGTTCCCTTCTTGGGAACAATAATAGATTCCTTAGAAATGAGGATTTTTCTGACAGAGGTCAGAAAATCAAAACTTCTAAGCTCTTGTCAAGTACTTCATTCTGTTCCTCGTCCTTCCATAGCGCAGTGCATGGAAGTAATAGGATTGATGGTTGCAACAATGGACATAGTTCCTTTTGCACGAATTCATCTAAGACCATTACAACTGTGCATGCTCAGACAGTGGAATGGGGATTATACAGACTTGTCTCCGACGATTCAAGTAGATCAAAAGACCAGAGATTCACTCCGTTGGTGGCTGACCCTGGACAATCTGTCACAGGGAATGAGCTTCCGCAGACCAGAGTGGGTCATTGTCACGACCGACGCCAGCCTAGTGGGCTGGGGCACGGTCTGGGAATCCCTGAAAGCTCAGGGTCTATGGTCTCGGGAAGAGTCTCTTCTCCCGATAAACATTCTGGAACTAAGAGCGATATTCAATGCTTGGCCTCAACTAGCAAAGGCCAAATTCATAAGGTTTCAGTGAGACAACATGACGACCGTTGCATATTTCAATCATCAGGGGGGAACAAGGACTTCCCTGGCGATGAAAGAAGTGACCAAGATAATTCAATGGGCGGAGGATCACTCCTGCCACTTGTCTGCGATCCACATCCCAGGAGTGGAAAATTGGGAAGCGGATTTTCTGAGTCGTCAGACATTCCATCCGGGGGAGTGGGAACTCCATCCGGAAATCTTTGCCCAAATAACTCAATTATGGGGCATTCCAGACATGGATCTGATGGCGTCTCGTCAGAACTTCAAGGTTCCTTGCTACGGGTCCAGATCCAGGGATCCCAAGGCGACCCTAGTAGATGCACTAGTAGCACCTTGGACCTTCAACCTAGCTTATGTATTCCCACCGTTTCCTCTCATCCCCAGGCTGGTAGCCAGGATCAATCAGGAGAGGGCCTCTGTGATCTTGATAGCTTCTGCGTGGCCACGCAGGACTTGGTATGCAGACCTGGTGAATATGTCATTGGCTCCACCATGGAAGCTACCTTTGAGACAGGACCTTCTTGTTCAGGGTCCATTCAAACATCCGAATCTGGTTTCCCTCCAACTGACGGCTTGTAGATTGAACGCTTGATTTTATCAAAGCGTGGGTTTTCAGATTCTGTAATAGATACTCTGATTCAGGCTAGAAAGCCTGTAACTAGAAAAATTTACCATAAAATATGGAAAAAATATATCTGTTGGTGTGAATCTAAAGGATTCCCATGGAACAAGATAAAAATTCCTAAGATTCTATCCTTTCTACAAGAAGGTTTGGAGAAAGGATTATCTGCAAGTTCTCTGAAGGGACAGATCTCTGCTTTATCTGTTTTACTTCACAAAAGACTGGCAGCTGTGCCAGATGTTCAAGCATTTGTTCAGGCTCTGGTTAGGATCAAGCCTGTTTACAGACCTTTGACTCCTCCCTGGAGTCTAAATCTAGTTCTTTCAGTTCTTCAAGGTTATTATCTTGGAAAGTTTTGTTTTTGGTTGCAATTTCTTCTGCTAGAAGAGTTTCAGAGTTATCTGCTCTGCAGTGTTCTCCGCCCTATCTGGTGTTCCATGCAGATAAGGTGGTTTTGCGTACTAAGCCTGGTTTTCTTCCGAAAGTTGTTTCCAACAAAAATATTAACCAGGAGATAGTTGTACCTTCTTTGTGTCCGAATCCAGTTTCAAAGAAGGAACGTTTGTTACACAATTTGGACGTAGTCCGTGCTCTAAAATTCTATTTAGAGGCTACTAAAGATTTCAGACAAACATCTTCCTTGTTTGTTGTTTATTCTGGTAAAAGGAGAGGTCAAAAAGCGACTTCTACCTCTCTTTCCTTTTGGCTTAAAAGCATTATCCGATTGGCTTATGAGACTGCCGGACGGCAGCCTCCTGAAAGAATCACAGCTCACTCCACTAGGGCTGTGGCTTCCACATGGGCCTTCAAGAACGAGGCTTCTGTTGATCAGATATGTAAGGCAGCGACTTGGTCTTCACTGCACACTTTTGCCAAATTTTACAAATTTGATACTTTTGCTTCTTCGGAGACTATTTTTGGGAGAAAGGTTTTGCAAGCCGTGGTGCCTTCCATTTAGGTGACCTGATTTGCTCCCTCCCTTCATCCGTGTCCTAAAGCTTTGGTATTGGTTCCCACAAGTAAGGATGACGCCGTGGACCGGACACACCAATGTTGGAGAAAACAGAATTTATGCTTACCTGATAAATTACTTTCTCCAACGGTGTGTCCGGTCCACGGCCCGCCCTGGTTTTTTAATCAGGTCTGATGAATTATTTTCTCTAACTACAGTCACCACGGTATCATATGGTTTCTCCTATATATATTTCCTCCTGTCCGTCGGTCTAATGACTGGGGTGGGCGGAGCCTAGGAGGGATCATGTGACCAGCTTTGCTGGGACTCTTTGCCATTTCCTGTTGGGGAAGAGAATATCCCACAAGTAAGGATGACGCCGTGGACCGGACACACCGTTGGAGAAAGTAATTTATCAGGTAAGCATAAATTCTGTTTTTAAGACTATGGACCCTAGACTACTGTGTTTTTAACCCCTACTAGACGTTTAAACACCCAGAAATACTACTCCGGACCAGCAGTGCTCTGCACTTGTCGCATGACTCACATGTAGAACTAGCACTGGTGATTGGATCAGTGGCAATTTCTTTTTTTAAGATACGATTAGTCCATGGATTTCAACCTTACTTGTGGGATATTCACCTCCTGGTCAGCAGGAGGCGGCAAAGAGCACGACAGCAGAGCTGTATAAATAGCTCCTCCCTTCCCTCCCACTCCAATCATTCTCTTTGCCTGTGTTTGTTAGATAGGAGATGGCAAAGTGAGGTGTTAGTATGGATTCTTCAATCAAAAGTTTATTTTTTTTAAAGTAGTGCCAAAGCGTGCTACTTTGTTCTAGGGTTTAGCCTAGTCCAGATCAGTCTCTACAGTAGAGCATTTGGTGGCTTTAAAGCAATGGGAACTTGTGGGACATAATTCTCACTGGGCCTCCCATACTGATGCTGCCCTGCTTGTAAAGTCTGAGGGAAGGGTAAAACTCAGTACTTTTTATTTCCACAGGCCAATGTGAGGAGAAAAATTAGGACCTCGCAAGCCGGGTGGGATGCCTTTGCTGTCGGGCAGAATGAGGTAAGTGCTGTCTTTATATCTGGGGGTGAAGCATCTCAGAAAAAGGCCTGGGCACTTTATTTTTCTATATCTCTTGTAAATACATGGTAGTTTCTCCTAGCTTATTAGGAGACTTAAGGCAGCTAAAGACACTGAGGTTTACATGTCATCTCCCGGTGGTCTCATATGTAGTATTGAGACAGACCGGGAGCTTTGATATTGAGCTCTAATGTATCTTGCTCACAGTAACGCTGTATTTTGTGCATTAGATGCAGTATGTTAGAGTCTATATTGTGTGTTTTATACTTGTCTCCCGGTGCCTATATCTAAAGCAGGGTGACCGGGAGATTGCATAGAGAACAGTCATCATACAACTTCTCTGGGTAAAGTAGATGTTTAACAGTAACAGCAATATACACTTTTTATTCTTTACTCCCGGTGCCTATACTTAAGCAATGGCGACCGGGATTTGGTTTATGTAACGCCCACGAGGGCGGGGCTTGTCGAATGGCGCTAGTATGTGCGCTCTGCTTTTGAGCCTTCGGTCTATGCTGCAACTGCGGCATCGGGTTATCTCTGATGACAGCCAGGTTGTAGGCAGCACTCAGAGGTTTCTTACTCAGTGACATACACAATATTTTACAAGGGCGTTAAGATTTCTCACTGAAAGGTGTTAAAAGACAATACAAGTCTATCAGCCGACAGGGTGGCTTATTTTATTGCGCATACAAAATGTTATATCAAATAAGACGGCCGACAGTGGAGATTTATTTGATTATGCATGAAATGTGTTTTATATGTCGCCACTCCCTAGGGCTTAAAGAGGCATCCGACAGGGAGAATTGCTTGAAAGGGTTTATATGACTTGTTCACCGTTCCCTACAGCTGGTATTAGATTGTGAGCTGGCTAAGGGGGTTTTGTTTATTTTTCATACATGTCTATGAGAGTGGTTCTCCTGACAGCTTCATTTTGTTCAAATTAGCAGACCGGGAGATTTTACTTGATGCGCCCAAGGTGGCCGGAGCTATGGTTTGCTCCTTTGTTTGCACGCTTTTTTTCTAGGATGGCCGCCAGATGCCTTCTTTGCTGTATTATAGCGTATAGTTGAGTGAGTGGCTTTGCGCTCTTTATGTGTGAATGTTTTTCAGTGAGCTGGCTATTGTTCTTTGCTGCGTTAGGCGTTTAGCAGAGAAGCTTCAAAGACATGCAGTATGTAAGAGGGTTATAACTAATCCGGATGCGTGTTGTCTGTCAGTGTCCCATCCAATTACAGACTGATTCCTATAGGTTAAGCTGAAGTCTGGGGGTTCTGTGTTATACGCCACATATAACAGCACATTTTAATTTTTTGATGCAAAAACATAGTGATGGTGTTCCTTTACTTTTTGCTTTACATGCCATTTCAAGTCACAGTACTACTCTGTCTCTCTTCAGATTGTATACATCTTTTGCTTTTTCTAAAGATTTTCATGGGGGGAAACATCCTTGAGTATTTGATACATTCCAGCTGTTTAAGTATTTCAGCTTTGTGTTTAAAGTGGAATTTGTACACACATAAATTTATGTTACGTTTAAAAGTGACACTAACATTTTTTTGTGTCAATTTTTCATTAAAATATTGCACTTCCTTTTTTTCTATGCATCTTCTTCCTTATAGGCGTTTGCCATTTGGGAGTATGTTGGTAATACTCATTTTTATACCACAAACCTATAGTGTTCGAGCACTATCCTGATGTAATCTGTCCTAGTACATCCAGGGTGAAGGACCACATTCCTTTTATTTAAGGAGGATTTTCCCATAACCACTTTAGTTAAGGGGACTGGGCAGACTTTACCTAGGGTGAAAGGAGTAGTTTCCAACATAGATAAGTGAACCACTTTTTTCCTTAGGGAAGAGTTGGGTTTTTCAAAGGTTATATAGACCAACGGTGTGCTCAATACCCTTAACACTGTCGTTAGTGTGGCAGTATTTTGATGTGATGTGTTGTCTGATACTATTAAGTCAGAAACTCCCTTGGATTAGGTCAGGATAGATATTCTCTGTCCCAGCTCTCTGAGCTTTAGGGTTAGAGCCTTGATACTCATAGGTATGGTCTGTTTGATTTTTTTTTACAATTCCACTACAAGAGGGCCTTGTTGGATCCTGGCTTAATGGGGATTTTTTGTTCATCTGGTTGAAGTTCCCAAAAAGGAGGGAATATTCAGATGTATCTTAGGCTTTTACAGTCTAAACTTGTTTTTTCAGAGTTCCATCATGTAAGATGGAAACTATTCGTTCTATTCTTCCATTAGTCCAGGAGGGTCTTTTTATGATGACAGTGGATCTAAAGGATACATATCTTCATGTTCCTATCCACAGAGATCATCACGAATTCCTACGGTTTGTCTTTCTGGACAAACGTTTTTAGTTTGGGACTCTTCCTTTCGGTCTGACCACGGCTCACAGAATTTTCATAAGGGTTCTGGGGTCACTACTGGTGGTTATAAAAACCACGGGGCATTGCGGCAGAACCTCTGTCCTACAGTGGACTAGTGGTAGACTTTGCTGCTTTTAGAGCTGAAGGTTGAGAGTTTGAATCCAGCTGTGGCTATTTGTTCCACACAGCGTGTCTTCTTCGCTGGTGGGTTACAATTATCATCATATAACCCATGATTGGCATGCTACTGAATTTGCCTATATTCTAATCCAGGCATCATCCTATTATCTAGCAAGGTCCCATACCGACATTGTACTTTACTTCCGGGGAATGCACGGGTGGATACATCTATAGGAGAGTTTGTTTATTCCTCAGACAGGGGTACCTTTCCTGGGAAATCTAATAGACTCTATATCCATGACTTTATTTCTGACGGAGGTCAGAAGGTCAAGGATTCTGAATACATGTTGAGTCCTTCGGTCTACTCCTCGGCTGTTAATTGTCCAGTCCATGGAGATAATCGTATTGATGGAGGTGGCTATGATCATCATACCGTTTGCTCATTTTCATCTCAGATAGATAAGCAGGCTCAGGCAGTGGACTGCAGATTATTCAGGTTTGTCTCCTCGAATAATTAGGATCAGGAGACAAATTACTCTCTTCAATGGTGGTTGTCTCTGGATCATCTATACCAGGGGACATGCTTTCACTGTCCTTTAAGGGTGGTTATGTCGACAGATATTAATCTTTTATGAGGGGATGCAGTCTGAAGCTTCTTAAGGGCTCAGGGAGTTTGGACTCAGAGTCTCTTCTTTCTATCAACTTTCTAGCGTTGAGAACGATCTTCAATGCGCTTAGAGCCTGGACTCAGTCGCCTTCGGCCCAAGTCATTAGATTCCAGGCGGACAATAACGATGGTAGTTTACATCAATCATCAGGAAGGAGTAAGGAGTTCCTTGGTGATGAGCATAGTGGCCAAAATAATCCAGTGGGCAGAGGCCCGGTCTTGACATCTGTAGGCGATCCACATCTCAGGGGTGGATAAGTAAGTGTCACATTTTCTGAACAGGTAGACTTTTCTTCAAGGAGAGTGGGATTTCCATCCGGAAATTCTCTTCATCCTAATTCTCAGATATAGTCGGCCGAAGTTGGATCTCTTGGCATCTCTTCAGATTGCCAAGCTTCCGAGATACCGGTCTAGGGACTCCAGACCGAGCTGATGGATGCTTTGGCAGTTCCTTGTTCTTTCAGTATGTTTGTGTATGTATATGTGTATGTATGTATGTATATATATGTATATGTATATATATATATATATATATATATATATATAAAAATATATATGGGCGATGAGAGAGGGTTTTAGGTAGTTGCGCCACAGCAAGAGTAATAGTAGTTGTGCAGTGAAATGCTCTATGAGGATGTCAAATGCCTGCTGCTATTAGTGATGTCTCATTCCTCCTGAGTGAGACTAAAGTGGTGAGAATTGGAATAGAGTGTGTTCTAATAGCGCTTGCAGAAGATGTTCCTCACAAGCAAGTGGGAGGGAGGAAAACAGAAATGGGAATATCCCCAGATGAGTGTGGGTAGTTGAGAAGGAATTAAATAATAATAATAAATGCTCACCTGTTGGATCACAGGGACCAGCGATCAGCGACGGGTAGAAATGGATGGTGTGTGTTAACACCAAAGCACATGTAAGGTAGACAAGAAAATATGCACCCAAAAGGATATTTGTGTATATATTAATATATCAAAATATCAAACGGAGGCTGCTTGTGGGAACTTCCAATTCTTATCACACTGTATATGTGGACAGAGGGTAAAGAGGAAGGAAGTTCCTATTTAATATAAGCTGATAACCAGAAGAAAAATATCATTTTAAAAATGAAAAAAGGGGAAAAAAATATAAAATATATGAAAAATATATACGTGGGTATGAAGAAATACAAAAATAAGTGTTTAAAAACAGTTATAATTTATTATTATTCTCATAAAAATATATAAAAATAGTGTATACAAATGTGTTATATAATTTAACAGATAAAAAACATATAAAAAACATATGATAATAGCAAAACCTGTTAAGAACGATAATACTGATAAGGAAAACACAATAGCCAAACGAAAAAAGGGGGTTAGTAAGTGGCCAGGCAGCATGGCGGAATATGGTGCCAAGTAGATGGCGGATTTACTTACTATCAATATAAAGCTGAGGAGGGGTGCCCAATGGAAGGGTCCTAAGGATCGAAAAAAAGATTGGAAAAAGCGGCTGAGACCACCAACGCTGCACGGTGCAGCTAGTGACAAGGTCTCGGCATGTGTATCGGAGCCTCTGATGAAGTGAGCTGATACGCTCACGAAACGCGTAAGGCACGTGACGCACGTTCGTGACGTCACTTCCGGAATTCCGATACACACGCCGAGACCTTGTCACTAGCTGCACCGTGCAGCGTTGGTGGTCTCAGCCGCTTTTTCCAATTTGTTTTCGATCCCTAGGACCCTTCCATTGGGCACCCCTCCTCAGCTTTATATTGATAGTAAGTAAATCCGCCATCTACTCGGCCACTTACTAACCCCCTTTTTTTGTTTGGCTATTGTGTTTTCCTTATCAGTATTATAGTTCTTAACAGGTTTTGCTATTATCATATGTTTTTTATATGTTTTTTATCTGTTAAATTATATAACACATATTTGTATACACTATTTTTATATATTTTTATGAGAATAATACAAAAATAAGTGTTTAAAAACAGTTATAATTTATTATTTCTTCATACCCACGTATATATTTTTCATATATTTTATATTTTTTTCCCCTTTTTTCATTTTTAAAATGATATTTTTCTTCTGGTTATCAGCTTATATTAAATAGGAACTTCCTTCCTCTTTACCCTCTGTCCACATATACAGTGTAATAAGAATTGGAAGTTCCCACAAGCAGCCTCCGTTTGATATTTTGATATATTAATATATACACAAATATCCTTTTGGGTGCATATTTTCTTGTCTCCCTTACATGTGCTTTGGTGTTAACACACACCATCCATTTCTACCCGTCGCTGATCGCTGGTCCCTGTGATCCAACAGGTGAGCATTTATTATTATTATTTAATTCCTTCTCAACTACCCACACTCATCTGGGGATATTCCCATTTCTGTTTTCCTCCCTCCCACTTGCTTGTGAGGAACATCTTCTGCAAGCGCTATTAGAACACACTCTATTCCAATTAAAATATATATGTATATATATTCTCCCCGTTTGCGTTCCTTTTCCGGGTTATTGCTTGAATCTAACAGGAGAGGGCATCAGTGATCCTCCTTGATCTGGAGTGTCCTCGCAGGATTTGGTATACCGCTCTGGTGGACATGTCTTCTTTGCCACCTTGGAGGCTTCCATTGAGGACGGACCTTTTCCTTCAGGGTCCTTTCAGTTGCCCAAATCTAGTTTCTCTACCGCTGACTGCTTGGAGATTGAATGCTTGGTCCTGTCCAAGCGAGGGTTTTCTATTTAGGTTATAACTACCTTTATTCGTTCGCGTAAGTTTAGTAAAATTTACCGTAAGATATGGCGCAAATTTCTTCTTTGGGTGAATCCAAAGGCTACTCCAGGAGTGGTGTTAGGATTCCCAGGACTTTGTTTTTTCTACAAGAAAGGATTGGAGAAAGGATTTTTCTAAGGGGTCAGATCTCTGTCTTATCTATTTTGTTACACTAGCGTCTGCCAGATGTACCAGATATTCTATCCTTTTGTCAGGCTTTGATTAGAATCAGTCCTGTGTTTAAATAAGTTGCTCCTCTATGGAGGTTGAATTTCGTTCCTCGAGGGGTTCCGTTTGCACCTATGCATTTCATAGATATTAAATTATTATTGTGGAAAGTTTTGTTTCCTGTTTCCTTTTCTTTTGCTCAAAGAGTATCTGAGCTTTCAGCATTACTATATATCCCTCCTTACCTTGTTTTTCATTCAGTTAAGGTGGTTTTATGTACTCACCTTTGTTTTCTTCCTAAGGTTGTTTCAAACTAAGAGTTTATTCACTGGGATAGTTATGTATCACTACTTTAATCCTAGCTAAGCTTATCTGCTGTGTGAACAAATACTTTGGCATTAAAGAACTCTACTGTAAAACGGACAAAGGGGAATTTGTTCCGTTCTTGTATCCTAATCCTTCTTCTCAGAAGGAGCGACTTCTACACAACTTGGATGTAACCAGTGTTTTAAAATTTTACTTACATGCGACTAAGGACTTTCGTCAATTGTCTCCTTTATTTGTCGTTCTTTCAGGGAAACGTACAGGTCAGAAAGCTACGTCTTCCACGCTTTCTTTTTGGCTAACGGAGTTTCATCCGTTTTGTATATGAGACTGCTGGACTTCCACTAGGGCTGTTGCTTCCTCATGGGCATTCAAAGATGATGCTTCTGTTGAACAGATTTGCAAGGCTGCAACTTGGTTCTCTCCACTTTTTTTTTTTCTAAATTTTACTATCTTGATGCCTTGGTTTCGGCAAATTTTTTGGAGAAAGGTTCTTCAAGCAGTGGTGCCTTCTGTTTAGGTCCCTGTCTTGTCCCTCCCTCTTCATCTGTGTACTATAGCTTTGGTATTGTATCCCACAAGTAAGGATGAAATCCGTGGACTTATCGTATCTTGAAAAGAAAATTTATGCTTACCTGATAAATTTATTTCTTTTTGGATAAGATGCGTCCACAGCCCGCCCTGTTCTATGGGACAGGTTATTATTCTTATTTTTTGTTCAACTTAAGACACCTCTGCATCTTGGCTTTTCCTTTCTCTTCCTAACTTCGGTCGAATGACTGGAGTGGGAGGGAAGGGAGGAGCTATTTTTACAGCTCTGCTGTGGTGCTCTTTTCCGCTTCCTGCTGACCAGGAGGTGAATATCCCACAAGTAAGGATGAAATCCGTGGACTCATCGTATCCAAAAATAAATAAATTTATCAGGTAAGCATACATTTTCTTTTTTGCTTGGGACCAGAAGTGCTCTGCAAGTCCTGAGCCATATTTCTACTGTGTGTTTAAAGGATCTGTGTGTTTAATGACTTAGAGAATGCAATTTTCCATCTTAATACGAGGAGAGTCCACGGCTTCATTCATTACTTGTGGGAATACAGAACCTGGCCACCAGGAGGAGGCAAAGACACCCCAGCCAAATGCTTAAATACCTCCCCCACTCCCCTCATCCTCCAGTCATTCTTTGCCTTTTGTTACAGGAGGATGGCAGAGAAGTGTCAGAATATTCAGAGTAGTCTCTTATGGAGGGTAGTACTCTTCAGAATGGAATTGGAGTTTTACGTAGTTTGGCAGCTTCTCAGTGAGAGCATTGACGAATGTTAGGGTCTGGAGATGCAGGGAGAGTCTTTCTGCGAACCCATCCAGACTCGTATTAACAGTTCCTTAAGCAATCAGTGTTGACGAGTTTCACTGCCTGCTTTCTATCACTCAAGTCCATGTCAGGAGCGATGCTACAACATTGTCAAACTTGAGAGGCCGTTTTCCTGTTTCACGGCGTAGATTCTGGTAAGATTGTTTCATTTTTAATACCTGTAATGATAACGCAAGAAGACAGGGTCAAAGTGTGACTCCTTTTATCTGTATAGAATCAAGGTTTAATATCTCCGGAAGGTGATTATTGAACAGGGAGGGATTTATACATGATTACTTTATTGTGTTTTCTCTTGTAAGATGTATCGAGTCCACGGATTCATCCATACTTATGGGATATTCTCCTTCCCTACAGGAAGTGGCAGAGAGAGCACCCACAGCAGAGCTGTCCATATAGCTCCTTCCTTAGCTCCACCCCCCAGTCATTCTCTCTGCCTGCTTAAAGGGACTCTGATAGACTCGGTAGAAATGAAAATATTTCTGACGGAGGTCAGAAAATTAAAACTTTTAATCACTTGCCGAGCTCTTCATTCCATTCCTCGGCCATCAGTGGCTCAGTGTATGGAGGTAATCGGACTCATGGTAGCGGCAATGGACATATTTCCTTATGCCCGCCAACACCTCAGACCACTGCAACTATGCATTCTCAAACAGTGGAATGGGGATTATGCAGATTTATCTCCTCAACTGCATCTGGACCAAGAGACCAGAGATTCTCTTCTCTCGTGGTTGTCTCAGGACCACCTGTCTCAGGGAATGTGTTTCCGCAGGCCAGAGTGGCTCATAGTAACGACAGATGCCAGCCTGCTAGGCTGGGGTGCAGTCTGAAAATCCCTGAAAACACAGGGCTTATGGGTACCAAACCTGGGTTTCTTCCTAAGGTTGTTTCTAATAGGAATATCAATCAGGAGATTGTTGTTCCTTCTCTGTGTCCTAATCCTTCATCAAAGAAGGAACGTCTGTTGCACAATCTTGATGTTGTTTGTGCTTTAAAGTTCTACTTACAAGCAACTAAAGATTTCCGTCAAACATCTTCATTGTTTGTTGTTTATTCTGGTAAACGGAGAGGTCAAAAGGCTACGGCTACCTCTCTTTCCTTTTGGCTGAAAAGCTTCATCCGTTTGGCTTATGAGACTGCTGGCCAGCAGCCTCTGGAAAGAATTACTGCTCATTCTACTAGAGCAGTGGCTTCCACATGGGCTTTTAAAAATGAGGCTTCTGTTGAACAGATTTGTAAGGCGGCGACTTGGTCTTCGCTTCATAATTTTTCCAAATTTTATACTTTTGCTTCTTCGAAGTCTATTTTTGGGAGAAAGGTTCTACAAGCAGTGGTGCCTTCCGTTTAAGGTCCCTGTCTTGTCCCTCCCTTCATCCGTGTCCTAAAGCTTTGGTATTGGTATCCCACAAGTAAGGATGAATCCGTGGAGTCGATACATCTTACAAGTTAAAACATAATTTATGCTTACCTGATAAATTTATTTCTCTTGTGATGTATCGAGTCCACGGCCCGCCCTGTCTAAGACAGGTAGTGTATTTTTATTTAACTCAATACATCACAAGAGAGGGAAATTTATCAGGTAAGCATAAATTCTGTTTTTGCTACGAAATGTGTGAGATGTGGCTCTGGCAATGTGTGAAGTCAGGTTCTTCCTTCACTTTGATTACTGCGCAGGCTGTTAAGTTTGGCGTGCTTTTTCTCGGCTGCAGGGGCGGTCCTGCATGGCACTCCATGTGACCGGGTGTGGCCTCATTCTCTTCCTTTTCCTGACCGTAGGTTGCAGGAGACGAAAGCGGTTTCTCTGTTGGCCTGTGTCATAGGAGGTGGTGAGTGCCCCGGCCATTGGGGTATAAATAAGGTCATTTATTTTTTCTATAGTGATGCGTTAGAGGGTACTCCCTCTTTGCCTAAATCGAATGCCTGTGTTTATTGTGAGGAGGCTACGGTATATTCGCTTGCTCAACTATGTTCCACATGCCTTGATAAAATAGTGATATCTAAAAAGAACAAGATGATTTGTACCACTGAGGGGTCTCTGTCCTGCAAGGTGCGTTCTGTACAATCATCTCCGTTTACACATGCAGCTCCCCAGTGCACTACTAATCCTCCTGCGGGAGGGGCCCTGCGGCCGCCAGATTTTGCTGATCAGTTGCAAACAGCGGTGTCTGCAGCCTTCAGTGCTTTACCTCGCACTGCTAAGCGCAAGTGAAAGGTTAAACATTGCTATCCTTCCCAGGGGTCATCTACTTCGTTGGATGTATCTGAGACTAGATTATCCGCTGATGCAGAGGACTCTGATACTTCTGAGTACTCTGTCTCTGGGTCGGAATCTGCGGTCTCTAAATCAGACTTTAGGTTTAGGATGGAGCACTTACGCTTTTTATTAAAGGAGGTGTTTGATTCTCTAGAGGTTCCGGAACTGAAGTTACCAGAGGAACCTTCTATTCCTAAACTTGATGAGGTCTACGAGGACAGGGTGGTGTCCCATAAAGATGGTGAGTATTTTAAAGAATGAATGGAAGAGACTCGGTTCATCTTCCTCCCCTTCTTCAGTAAAGAAATTGTTCCTGGTTACTGATTCTCAGCTAGAATTGTGGGGATCTGTCCCTAAGGTGGATGGAGCTATCTCCAAGCTCACTAAGCGCACCACTATCCCTCTCGAGGATAGTTAGTCGTTTAAGGCACTCATGGATAAGAAATTAGAGACCCTGTTAAGAAAGATGTTTCAGCACACAGGGTTTGTATTTCAGCCGGAAGCAGCGGTCGCTGTGGTGGCGGGATCCGCTACCTATTGGTGTGAGACTGTCTGAGATGATCGAGGTGGAGACTCCCCTCAATGAGATACAGTAAAGAATTATGGCCCTGAGGGTAGCTAATTAGTTTATCTGTGATGCAAATATGCAGATTATTCACTTGAATGCCAAGACATCAGGCTTTTCTGTTCTGGCCCGGAGGACACTGTGGTTGAAGTCGTGGTCTGCTGACATGACCTTCAAATCTAGATTACTTTCCTTCCATTTAAGGGAAAGATTTTCAGTCAAGGCCTGGACTCTATCATATCCACGTTCATGGGGGGCAAGGGTGCCTTTCTACCGCAGGATAAGAAGAATAATCCTAAGGGTCCTAATTTTTGCCCCTTTCGTTTAGACAAGTGCCAACGGCAGCAGCCTGCCGCGAAGCCCGAGCAGTCCAAGGGATCTTGAAAACCAGTCTTGGAATAAAGCCAAGCAGAGCAAGAAGCCTGCCGAGACAAAATCGACATGATGGGGTAGCCCCCGATCTGTCTCTGGATCTCGTAGGGGCAGACTTTCTCTTTTCGCGGAGGCTTGGACGAGAGACATGCAGGATCATTGGGTTCTGGAAGTTATTGCCCAGGGTTACAGGATAGGTTTCAAAACTCGGCCTCCCAGGGGCAGATTCCTCTTGTCAAATCTATCTTCAAGGCCAGAGAAACGGAATGCCTTCCTAGAGTGCATGAGGGATCTTTCCTCTCTAGGAGTAATTGTACCAGTACCTCTAGCAGAAAGAGGTCTAAGGTACTATTCAAACCTTTTCGTGGTCCCAAAGGAAGGGCACGTTTTGCCCGATTCTAGACCTAAAGTGCTGAACCCAAATTTTTTCTTTTGCAATTCAGATAGAGCATGCAATTTTAAGCAACTTTTGTAATTTACTCCTATTATCAGTTTTTCTTCGTTCTCTTGCTATCTTTATTTAAAAAGGCATCTAAGCTTTTTCTCTTGTTAAGTGTAGTCAGTCCACGGGTCATCCATTACTTATGGGATTATATCTCTTCCCCAACAGGAAGTTGCAAGAGGATCACCCAAGCAGAGCTGCTATATAGCTCCTCCCCTCACATGTCATATCCAGTCATTCTCTTGCAACCTAACTAAAGATAGGTCGTTGTGAGAGGTCTGTGATGTTTTTAAACTTAGTTTATTTCTTCAATCAAAAGTTTGTTATTTTAAATGGCACCGGAGTGTGCTGTTTGTTCTCAGGCAGCATTAGAAGAAGAATCTGCCTGCGTTTTCTATGATCTTAGCAGACGTAACTAAGATCCACTGGCTGTTCTCATACATTCTGAGGAGTGAGGTAACTTCAGAAAAGGGGAATAGCATGCAGGGCCCCCCTGCAAACGAGGTATGTGCAGTAAATTATTTTTCTAAGGAATGGAATTGACTGAGAAAATACTGCTAATACTAATGTAATGTAAGATCAGCCTTAAATGCAGTGGTAGCGACTGGTATTAGGCTGATGAGTGTGTGTACACTGAAGTATTTTTCTAGGAAATGGAATTTGACTCAGAAAATACTGTTAATACTGAAGTAATGTATGAGCCTTCACTGCAGTAAATGCGACTGGTAGCAGGCTTATTAATAACACTTCATAGCTTTTAAACTATATGTTCAAAACGTTTACTAGCATGTTAATCGTTTTTTGTGAGGTACTTGGTGATAAAACTTATTGGGGCATGATTTTTACCACATGGCTATCTTTGTTTTCTGCATAGAAACAGTTTACTGAGCTTCCCCACTGCTGTAATATGAGTGGGAGGGGCCTATTTTAGCGCTTTTTTGCGCAGTAAAATTTCAGTCACAATCTTCCTACTTCATCCTCCATGATCCAGGACGTCTCTAGAGAGCTCAGGGGTCTTCAAAATTCGTTTTGAGGGAGGTAATCAGTCACAGCAGACCTGTGACAGTGTGTTTGACTGTGATAAAAACGTTAATTATATAATTGTTATCCGTTTTTGGGTATTAAGGGGTTAATCATCCATTTGCAAGTGGGTGCAATGCTCTGCTAACTTAATACATTTACTGTGAAAATTTGGTTGCTATAACTAATTTGGTTCATTGTTATTTCAACTGTGACAGCTTTTTGTGCTTCTTAAAGGCGCAGTAGCGTTTTTTATATTGCTTGTAAATTTATTGTAAAGTTTTTCCAAGCTTGATAGTCTCATTGCTAGTCTGTTTAAACATGTCTGACTCAGGATTGACTTCCGGTTGGGCGGGCGCTGGTAACGGACGCATCTGAGAGAGCTCCGTTGTTTGACCCTTCTATCGGGCAGCGTTTAGCGCTACAAGTCGCCCATTAAGCCACTATCCTTGGCAGAGGGACCTTGACCTCTGTCCGGACACGAGCAGGCAAGGAGAATCTCCAACTTCTCCCCCACCGGAGCGCAAACAAAAAAAAGTGGACAAACAGAGGTACGGTAGTCGGAACGGCTACACTATCACAAGGCTTTTCTTGACCCCTTCTGCTGCAACAAGTGCAGCCGCATAAAAACAGGACAACGGTCAGCGGTTGAAAAGCAGTGATCGGACTTGAATAACGGAGGTCAGTAGTGCCGCGGCGGCCATTTTCCCCTACACGCAGCAAACTTTTCTTTTTACTTGTGGCGCCACTCTAACCTGACACTGCTGCTAAGTAACGACCCACTGCCCTAATAATACTAAGCTCTGGAGAGGTAGGGGAAAAAGTTTACTCCCTCAGTGAAAACGGCCTGGTGTGGTGGGAACTGCCGTAAGCTCACATCCAAAGACTGGGACTTTATTGCCATAATCACCCCCACACACACAGGCGCAGCAGCACTACACAGCTCCTGTAGAGACTAAGGGAGATAAGGCACCTACTATTAGTTTTTACATCTGACTGGGGAAGCAGAGAGAGACACCAAGCCTCCTGTATTAAAAACGAAGTGAACACCACCTTTACTCTTTTTATGAACATTTTCAGCCCCGGGTGGGCAGCAGGTGATATGAGGAGATAAACGCCGAGTGACCCCCCCCAAGACACCCCCCCCCAGAAACTCTCCTGAGCTACCTATTGTTCCGACTTGATCCTTGCAAACCATAAGACCTTAAGAAGCAGAACTGGTCCTAATACTGGGACATCTTTTGTCTGTATGCAAAAATACTACGCCCCTTATAATAAAAGAACTGACAACATGTCCAAGCAACGCCAGACTGAGAGACGGCAAAAAAGCCAAGCTGAAGTGCACACGCCGCCAGCCGCGGTAATGGAGCTCTCTGCCACAAGATACCCACCCAATAGTCTCGCAACTGTCTGCCTTATTCTTGCCAAAAATTGAACAGTTACAGACGGGACTAGACACCCTGTCCACAGATTTCAAGTCCTTCTCAACACGATTAAATATAGTGGAGCAAAGGGTAGCGGATACAGAGACACAGCAGAGAGAATCTGCGCTAGACATCACGCAGCTTCAACGCTTTTGATTGTCTGCTATTTCTTTCATGTAATTAACAAGAGTCCATGAGCTAGTGACGTATGGGATATACATTCCTACCAGGAGGGGCAAAGTTTCCCAAACCTTAAAATGCCTATAAATACACCCCTCACCACACCCACAAATCAGTTTTACAAACTTTGCCTCCAAGGGAGGTGGTGAAGTAAGTTTGTGCTAGATTCTACGTTGATATGCGCTCCGCAGCAAGTTGGAGCCCGGTTTTCCTCTCAGCGTGCAGTGAATGTCAGAGGGATGTGAAGAGAGTATTGCCTATTGAATGCAGTGATCTCCTTCTACGGGGTCTATTTCATAAGGTTCTCTGTTATCGGTCGTAGAGATTCATCTCTTACCTCCCTTTTCAGATCGACGATATACTCTTATATTTACCATTACCTCTACTGATTCTCGTTTCAGTACTGGTTTGGCTTTCTACAAACATGTAGATGAGTGTCCTGGGGTAAGTAAGTCTTATTTTCTGTGACACTCTAAGCTATGGTTGGGCACTTTATTTATAAAGTTCTAAATATATGTATTCAAACATTTATTTGCCTTGACTCAGAATGTTCAACTTTCCTTATTTTCAGACAGTCAGTTTCATATTTGGGATTATGCATTGAATTATCATATTTTTCTTACCTCAAAAATTTGACTTTTTTTCCCTGTGGGCTGTTAGGCTCGCGGGGGCTGAAAATGCTTCATTTTATTGCGTCATTCTTGGCGCGGACTTTTTTGGCGCAAAAATTTCTTTTCCGTTTCCGGCGTCATACGTGTCGCCGGAAGTTACGTCATTTTTTGACGTTATTTTGCGCCAAAAATGTCGGCGTTCCGGATGTGGCGTCATTTTTGGCGCCAAATAATGTGGGCGTCTTATTTGGCGCTAAAAAAAATGGGCGTCGCTTTTGTCTCCACATTATTTCAGTCTCATTTTTCATTTGCTTCTGGTTGCTAGAAGCTTGATATTTGGCATTTTTTCCCATTCCTGAAACTGTCTTATAAGGAATTTGATCTATTTTGCTTTATATGTTGTTTTTTCTCTTACATATTGCAAGATGTCTCACGTTGCATCTGAGCCAGAAGATACTACAGGAAAATCACTGCCTGCTGGATCTACCAAAGCTAAGTGTATCTGCTGTAAATTTTTGGTAGCTATTCCTCCAGCTGTTGTTTGTAATAATTGTCATGACAAACTTGTTAAAGCAGATAATATTTCCTTTAGTAATGTACCATTGCCTGTTGCAGTTCCCTCAACATCTAAGGTGCAGAATGTTCCTGATAACATAAGAGATTTTGTTTCTGAATCCATAAAGAAGGCTTTGTCTGTTATTTCTCCTTCTAGTAAACGTATAAAGACTTTTAAATCTTCTCTCTCTACAGATGAATTTTTAAATGAACACCATCATTCTGATTCTTTGGACTCTTCTGGTTCAGAGGATTCTATCTCAGAGATTGATGCTGATAAATCTTCATATTTATTTAAGATGGAATTTATTCGCTCTTTACTTAAAGAAGTACTAATTGCTTTAGAAATAGAGGATTCTAGTCCTCTTGATACTAATTCTATACGTTTGGATAAGGTTTTTAAAGCTCCTGCGGTTATTCCAGAAGTTTTTCCTGTTCCTAATGCTATTTCTGCAGTGATTTCCAAAGAATGGGATAAATTGGGTAATTCATTTACTCCTTCTAAACGTTTTAAGCAATTATATCCTGTTCCGCCTGACAGGTTAGAATTTTGGGACAAAATCCCTAAAGTTGATGGGGCTATTTCTACCCTTGCTAAACGTACTACCATTCCTACGTCAGATGGTACCTCGTTTAAGGATCCTTTAGATAGAAAAATTGAATCCTTTCTAAGAAAAGCTTATCTGTGTTCAGGTAATCTTCTTAGACCTGCTATATCATTGGCTGATGTTGCTGCAGCTTCAACTTTTTGGTTGGAAACCCTAGCGCAACAAGTAGCAAATCGTGATTCTCATGATATTATTATTCTTCTCCAGCATGCTAATAATTTTATCTGTGATGCCATTTTTGATATTATTAGAGTTGATGTTAGGTTTATGTCTCTGGCTATCTTAGCCAGAAGAGCTTTATGGCTTAAGACTTGGAATGCTGATATGGCTTCTAAATCAACTCTACTTTCCATTTCTTTCCAGGGAAACAAATTATTTGGTTCTCAGTTGGATTCTATTATTTCAACTGTTACTGGTGGGAAAGGAACTTTTTTACCACAGGATAAAAAATCTAAAGGTAAAAACAGGGCTAACAATCGTTTTCGTTCCTTTCGTTTCAACAAAGAACAAAAGCCTGATCCTTCGTCCTCATTAGCAGTTTCAGTTTGGAAACCATCTCCAGTCTGGAATAAATCCAAGCCTGCTAGAAAGGCAAAGCCTGCTTCTAAGTTCACATGAAGGTACGGCCCTCATTCCAGTTCAGCTGGTAGGGGGCAGGTTACGTTTTTTCAAAGAAATTTGGATCAATTCTGTTCACAATCTTTGGATTCAGAACATTGTTTCAGAAGGGTACAGAATTGGTTTCAAGATGAGACCTCCTGCAAAGAGATTTTTTCTTTCCCGTGTCCCAGTAAATCCAGTGAAAGCTCAAGCATTTCTGAATTGTGTTTCAGATCTAGAGTTGGCTGGAGTAATTATGCCAGTTCCAGTTCCGGAACAGGGGATGGGGTTTTATTCAAATCTCTTCATTGTACCAAAGAAGGAGAATTCCTTCAGACCAGTTCTGGATCTAAAATTATTGAATCGTTATGTAAGGATACCAACGTTCAAGATGGTAACTGTAAGGACTATATTGCCTTTTGTTCAGCAAGGGAATTATATGTCCACAATAGATTTACAGGATGCATATCTGCATATTCCGATTCATCCAGATCATTTTCAGTTCCTGAGATTCTCTTTTCTAGACAAGCATTACCAATTTGTGGCTCTACCGTTTGGCCTTGCTACAGCTCCAAGAATTTTCACAAAGATTCTCGGTGCCCTTCTGTCTGTAATCAGAGAACAGGGTATTGTGGTATTTCCTTATTTGGACGATATCTTGGTACTTGCTCAGTCTTTACATTTAGCAGAGTCTCATACGAATCGACTTGTGTTGTTTCTTCAAGATCATGGTTGGAGGATCAATTTACCAAAAAGTTCTTTGATTCCTCAAACAAGGGTAACCTTTCTGGGTTTCCAGATAGATTCAGTGTCCATGACTCTGTCTTTAACAGACAAGAGACGTCTAAAATTGATTACAGCTTGTCGAAACCTTCAGTCTCAATCATTCCCTTCGGTAGCCTTATGCATGGAAATTCTAGGTCTTATGACTGCTGCATCGGACGCGATCCCCTTTTGCTCGTTTTCACATGCGACCTCTTCAGCTCTGTATGCTGAACCAATGGTGCAGGGATTACACGAATATATATCAATTAATATCTTTAAAACCGATTGTTCGACACTCTCTAACGTGGTGGACAGATCACCATCGTTTAATTCAGGGGGCTTCTTTTGTTCTTCCGACCTGGACTGTAATTTCAACAGATGCAAGTCTTACAGGTTGGGGAGCTGTGTGGGGATCTCTGACGGCACAGGGAGTTTGGGAATCTCAGGAGGTGAGATTACCGATCAATATTTTGGAACTCCGTGCAATTTTCAGAGCTCTTCAGTTTTGGCCTCTTCTGAAGAGAGAATCGTTCATTTGTTTTCAGACAGACAATGTCACAACTGTGGCATACATCAATCATCAAGGAGGGACTCACAGTCCTCTGGCTATGAAAGAAGTATCTCGAATTTTGGTTTGGGCGGAATCCAGCTCCTGTCTAATCTCTGCGGTTCATATCCCAGGTGTAGACAATTGGGAAGCGGATTATCTCAGTCGCCAAACGTTGCATCCGGGCGAATGGTCTCTTCACCCAGAGGTATTTCTTCAGATTGTTCAAATGTGGGGGCTTCCAGAGATAGATCTGATGGCCTCTCATCTAAACAAGAAACTTCCCAGGTATCTATCCAGATCCCGGGATCCTCAGGCGGAGGCAGTGGATGCATTATCACTTCCTTGGAAGCATCATCCTGCCTATATCTTTCCGCCTCTAGTTCTTCTTCCAAGAGTAATCTCCAAGATTCTGAGGGAATGCTCGTTTGTTCTGCTAATAGCTCCGGCATGGCCTCACAGGTTTTGGTATGCGGATCTTGTCCGGATGGCATCTTGCCAACCATGGACTCTTCCGTTAAGACCAGACCTTCTGTCGCAAGGTCCTTTTTTCCATCCGGATCTGAAATCCTTAAATTTAAAGGTATGGAGATTGAACGCTTGATTCTTAGTCAAAGAGGTTTCTCTGACTCTGTGATTGATACTATGTTACAGGCTCGTAAATCTGTATCTAGAGAGATATATTATAGAGTCTGGAAGACTTATATTTCTTGGTGTCTTACTCATCATTTTTCTTGGTATTCTTTTAGAATTCCGAGAATATTACAATTTCTTCAGGATGGTTTAGATAAGGGTTTGTCCGCAAGTTCCTTGAAAGGACAAATCTCTGCTCTTTCTGTTCTTTTTCACAGAAAGATTGCTATTCTTCCTGATATTCATTGTTTTGTACAAGCTTTGGTTCGTATAAAACCTGTCATTAAGTCAATTTCTCCTCCATGGAGTTTGAATTTGGTTCTGGGAGCTCTTCAAGCTCCTCCGTTTGAACCTATGCATTCATTGGACATTAAATTGCTTTCTTGGAAAGTTTTGTTCCTTTTGGCCATCTCTTCTGCCTGAAGAGTTTCTGAATTATCTGCTCTTTCTTGTGAGTCTCCTTTTCTGATTTTTCATCAGGATAAGGCGGTGTTGCGAACTTCTTTTGAATTCTTACCTAAGGTTGTGAATTCCAACAACATTAGTAGAGAAATCGTGGTTCCTTCATTATGTCCTAATCCTAAGAATTCTAAGGAAAAATCGTTACATTCTTTGGATGTTGTTAGAGCTTTGAAATATTATGTTGAAGCTACTAAATCTTTCCGAAAGACTTCTAGTCTATTTGTCATCTTTTCTGGTTCTAGAAAAGGCCAGAAAGCTTCTGCCATTTCTTTGGCATCCTGGTTGAAATCTTTAATTCATCTTGCCTATGTTAAATCGGGTAAGACTCCGCCTCAGAGGATTACAGCTCATTCTACTAGGTCAGTTTCTACTTCCTGGGCGTTTAGGAATGAAGCTTCAGTTGATCAGATTTGCAAAGCAGCGACTTGGTCCTCTTTGCATACTTTTACTAAATTCTACCATTTTGATGTGTTCTCTTCTTCTGAAGCAGTTTTTGGTAGAAAGGTACTTCAGGCAGTGGTTTCGGTTTGAATCTTCTGCTTATGTTTTTCATTAAACTTTATTTTGGGTGTGGATTATTTTCAGCAGGAATTGGCTGTCTTTATTTTATCCCTCCCTCTCTAGTGACTCTTGTGTGGTAAGATCCACATCTTGGGTATTCATTATCCCATACGTCACTAGCTCATGGACTCTTGTTAATTACATGAAAGAAAACATAATTTATGTAAGAACTTACCTGATAAATTCATTTCTTTCATATTAACAAGAGTCCATGAGGCCCACCCTTTTTTGTGGTGGTTATGATTTTTTTTTTGTATAAAGCACAATTATTCCAATTCCTTATTTTATATGCTTCGCACTTTTTTTCTTATCACCCCACTTCTTGGCTATTCATTAAACTGATTTGTGGGTGTGGTGAGGGGTGTATTTATAGGCATTTTAAGGTTTGGGAAACTTTGCCCCTCCTGGTAGGAATGTATATCCCATACGTCACTAGCTCATGTACTCTTGTTAATATGAAAGAAATGAATTTATCAGGTAAGTTCTTACATAAATTATGTTATTTTACTACTGCAGTATTTTATTGTTCACTGTTGCCGTGTTGTTTGATTATTTTTCTCCTTCTTTATCTCTACTCTGTCTTTTCTCACTCATCTCTGAGACTTCGAGATACTGCCCTGTTAAAACACGTACTGTATCATAGTACTGATTGTTAGTAATTCTGCCCCATTGTATTTTCCAAGGCTGTCACCGAATCAGCATAACTCAACCTTTCCTGTTCCTAAAGGGAGAGGACCCCAGGGTGTCAGAACCGTAAGTAGTGAAGGTAATCGCACACTTAAACGCTTAACACGTTGCTCGTAGAAAACACTGAGCCAGTATACCATAGTAGTCTCTAACACATAGCTCACCATATAGGGATCCCTCCCACCGCACTATCATTGAGGATGGGACTACATATTATCTCATGGAATGTAGGGGGAATCACATCTCCTCTGAAACGAAAGGCCATATTGAAATACTTAAAATCTAGAAAGACCGATATAGCGATCCTCCAAGAAACCCATCTGAAACCCACAGAGCATCAGAAGCTAAAGCAGGGTTGGGTAGGTGAGGTTATATATACTAAATATGACAGCAACAGAGCCAGGGGTGTAGCGATCCTCTTCCGCAAGAACTTAGACTACAACATAACTCACACTGTGCTAGACCCCCAGGGACGATATATTTTACTCAGGCTCACAGTTGACGGCACTCCAATGCTTCTAGGTGGGGTCTACGGACCCCACACACATAAGTCAGACTTCTGGAGTGAACTCAGGGTCCAATTACTAAAAATTGCAGATGTCCCGATAGTTCTTGGTGGGGATTATAATATTGCGCCACAGACCCCTGCTGACAGGTTTCATAACCCACTACACTCACAGACAGGTCGCAGCACAAATCTCAACGCTAGGAGAGACACAAACCTGCTTCGCAGGTTTCGAAATGCTCTTCTCCTCACAGACATCTGGAGAGATAGGAACCCGGAGGTCAAGAGTTTTACTTGTGCCACTCCGGCAAAGGACACTCTGTCCCGCATTGATTATTTTTTGATTTCCAAGTCCATGCACCCTAGGGTCAGGGATGCGGGAATAGATAATCCAGTTCTCTCAGATCATGCCCCAATCACACTGAAGCTACAACTAGGGCCAGATAGGCCTCTCACTTCTAGATGGTTATTCCCCAAATATCTGCTACATGACGATAATTTTAGGAAGCATCTTATAGGGGAGTGGCTAACGTACGCTGACACAAATCAGGGACATAGGAACACAACTGTACTGTTCTGGGAAGCAGCTAAGGCAGTGCTGAGAGGCTCTACGACATCTTATGTCATAAATTTCAAAAAGAAAAAGCAGGTCAGGGAGGAGCTACTTCTTAAACAACTTTTAAATGCCAGAAATAGATATTTGCGTAATCCCACGACAGCGAACAGACTTAAATACCAGGACACCAAAACACACAGGGACACATATCTAACTCAAAACGCAGCAAGGGATGCCACAAGATTACAAGCCAGGTACTATCGCTATGGCAATAAAACAGGAAAAATGCTGGCCAGACTGACTAAACTAAATAATGGCTGCAACACAATACAGGCTATTAAATACAATGACATGCTACATACTGATACAGCAGGAATACAGAGGGCATTTACACAATTTTACTCAAAACTATACACCAGGAGGGAAGTCGACACAAACACTCGGGAAAACTTCTGGAGTGATATTCCTCTGCCCACATTAACGGAGCCCCAACGGCAGGCGTTAAATGCAAACATAGCCCCGAGTGAGGTACTTGCCTCTATAGGGAGGCTTCCCCTAGACAAAACCCCGGGACCTGACGGCCTACCCGGGGAGTTTTATAAAATACTGGGACAAGAAATAGCCGACCCATTAGCTAGACTGTTCAACGGTATACTGCAGGGCGACGCCAGTGTGTCGCAGAGATTTACAGAAGCAAATATCAGTTTGATTCTCAAACAGGATAGAAACTGCTTAGCCCCCGAATCATACCGCCCGATTTCACTAATGAATTCGGATTATAAACTACTCACGAAAATCCTAGCAGATAGACTAGCGATAGTGCTTCCTACCCTTATTCATGAAAATCAAACGGGATTCGTGAAAGGTAGGTCATCAGTGGTCAATGTGCGCACCCTGCAATTCTTGCTCACCCATTATTGGAATAAAGCAAGTAAGAATCGAGTACCACAGCAGGAAGAAGCATGTGCACTCCTAGTTGACGCGGAGAAGGCCTTCGACAAGGTCCGTTGGAGTCACCTATTCTTTACACTAGATCGGTTCGGGATAACTGGGAACTTCTCGAGAGCATTGAAGGCATTGTACACTAACCCCCAGGCTGCAATATTAGTGAATGGAATGCCATCCCAACCATTTGCCTTAAATAGAGGAACGAGACAGGGGTGCCCGCTCTCGCCTCTTTTGTTTGATCTGGCCTTAGAGCCTCTTGCCGTAAAGATCAGGCATACTACAAAAGGACTCAAAATAGGTGACAAGACGTTGCATCTGTCACTTTTTGCGGATGACATGGTGTTGTACATCC
This sequence comes from Bombina bombina, assembly GCF_027579735.1. Classification (NCBI taxonomy): domain Eukaryota; kingdom Metazoa; phylum Chordata; class Amphibia; order Anura; family Bombinatoridae; genus Bombina; species Bombina bombina. Next base: position 169,328,210 of record NC_069506.1, on the reverse strand, counting down.
AGGACCCCAGACTTAACATCCCGAGGATAATGGATATTGTTAAAGACTTCGGCCTTATCTCTGGGTATAAAGTCAACACTGATAAAACGGAGTTAATCTGGTTATCGTATGCTAACGAGATACCTGACCTCCACTACGACTTCCGAGTAGCGGGGGATACCTTTAAATACTTGGGAGTGAAGCTATCGCGCAATCCGGTGAACTGGTATGATATAAACTACGCACCCCTGAAAAAAGGAGCCTTAGATCTGACCAAGCACTGGGTGGGACTACCACTGACCGTATCAGGCAGGATAGCCCTCATTAAAATGGTCCTATTTCCCAAACTGCTCTACGTAATGCAGATGCTGCCACTACTCATACACAAAAAGGACTTGCTATATTGGAAGTCACTCTTCATGTCTTTCATTTGGGCTGGGAAAAAGCACAGGATTCATTACAATAGAATGATAAGTTCGGTCGCCTCGGGAGGTATGGCGGTCCCAAATGTTGAGATGTACTGCTGGGCCGCACAAGCGAAATACGTCCTGGACTGGTTAACGGGAAACAGTCACTTCACAATCCCTGAACTAGAGCGACATGTGGTTCAGCCCTGGTCGCTTTCTGTTCTCCCACACCTGAGGGCGGATAAATTAGAAAAGCTATTATCACCCTACCCCCTCCTGTCGCAACCACTGCAGGCTTGGAGAAAACTGTGCAATAGGCTAAAATGCAGTCATGAAATCTCCAAATACATACCCTTGCAGGGGAATCCACTTTTCGTGCCAGGTTTAACTACCCAGACCTTCAGGACTTGGAAGTCCTTGGGACTGGACAGAGTGTCCAAGATGCTAGATGGTCCTGGCAGAACTATATGTACTTTCTCGCAGCTTCAAACGACCTACAATCTCCCCCGCACGCACCACTTTGCCTATCTACAGGCTAGGCACTATGCCTCAGAGTTGATTAACTCAGAGAACTTCCCTGAACCTAACAGTGCCGTTCATCAGCTCTGTAGTATTTACTCTCAGGGTTGCACTTCCATCTCCCCAATATACAGGACATTGTTGGCCCCTAATAACGAACACTCACTGGAATATTTAGGGGAAAAATGGACAGAGATCCTGAATGCCCCTATTACCAAAGCGCAGATTCAAAGTAGCATTGAAAATGTTCGGAAGGCCACTCTGGCGACGAACATCAGAGAATCTCACACTAAAATCTTAGTCAGCCTACGTGACTCCGCACCAATACAAGAAATGGGAAAGAGATCACACGGGGAACTGTCCGAAATGCTCTAAAGCACAAGCAACCTTGCTGCACATGATATGGGAATGCCCCAAACTGACCAAGTTTTGGGGGATGATCTGTTTTTGGCTACGCTCCCTAAACATACAAGTGACTACGCTTACCCCACAAATGGTAGTATTCCTGGACACGCCAGGGCTTCCTAGAAGCCAGGCAACCTTTATGCATAATGTCATTCTCCAAGCGAGAAAAATAATCTTGAAATATTGGATAGATAGACGAGCCCCCACCCTGTCACAGTTAAAAACTGAAATACACTCACAGCTGTTACACGAACAGGTAGACACTATGGGAGAGGTGGCTAATCATACAGCACGTTTCATGAGAAAATGGGACATTTACCTACACTCACTGCATGCCTCGCAATTGGCGAGAATTCTATATCCCATACGCAACTCTGAATATCTCTTGGAAGCTCAGTTGCGAGGAGAGTGGAGGGAAGACTTTGATGAACAGTAAATAGGGAGGTATCTCCTCTTTAGTGAGGGGTAGGAGGTTGATTAGGTAGGGGGTGCTGACACCCTGGGGGAGTGGTGATAGCCGACTGGCTCAGAATTGGAGGAGGGGGGAAAAAAGGGGGGGTGGGAATGGATTGGTTTAAAACTAAAAAACTGTGAGAGACATGTCATGTTGATGTAATACTAATTGTTTACACAGTACCAGTTTGATATTCTGTAACCATGTTTGATGATATGTTATTCTTGATGATATTTGACCCCCGGAACTCGGGGACTGTTCTCTTTTTCTCTTGTCTTGATTTATGTTATGTCTCTTCACGGAATAAATAAAGGATTTAAAAAAAAAAAAAACATGTCTGACTCAGATGAATCTCTTTGTTCACTATGTTTAAAGGCCAATGTGGAGCCCAATAGAAATTTGTGTACTAATCGCATTGATGTCACTTTAAATAAAAGTCAATCTTTACATGTAAAGAAATTATCACCAGACAACGAGGGGGAAGTTATGCCGACTAACTCTCCTCACGTGTCAGTACCTTCGCCTCCCGCTCAGGAGGTGCGTGATATTGTGGCGCCAACAGGGAGGCCCATACAAATCACTTTGCAAGACATGGCTACTGTTATGACAGAAGTATTATCTAAATTGCCAGAATTAAGAGGCAAGCGCGATTGCTCTGGGTTAAGGACAGAGCGCGCTGATGATGTGAGAGCCATGTCCGATACTGCGTCACAATTTGCAGAACATGAGGACGGAGAGCTTCATTCTGTGGGTGACGGATCTGATCCAGGAAAACTGGATTCAGAGATTTCTAATTTTAAATTTAAGCTTGAGAACCTCCGCGTATTGCTAGGGGAGGTATTAGCGGCTCTGAATGATTGTAACACGGTTGCAATTCCAGAGAAATTATGTAGGCTGGATAAATACTATGCGGTACCGGTGTGTACTGACGTTTTTCCTATACCTAAGAGGCTTACAGAAATTATTAGCAAGGAGTGGGATAGACCCGGTGTGCCTTTTTCCCCCCCTCCTATATTTAGGAAATTGTTTCCAATAGACGCCACCACACGGGACTTATGGCAGATGGTCCCTAAGGTGGAGGGAGCAGTTTCTACTTTGGCTAAGCGTACCTCTATCCCGGTGGAGGATAGTTGTGCCTTTTCAGATCCAATGGATAAAAAATTAGAGGGTTACCTTAAGAAAATGTTTGTTCAACAAGGTTTTATCTTACAGCCCCTTGCATGCATTGCGCCTGTCACTGCTGCGGCGGCATTCTGGTTTGAGTCTCTGGAGGAGGCCATTCGCACAGCTCCATTGGATGAAATTATGAACAAGCTTAAAGCACTTAAGCTAGCTAACGCATTTGTTTCTGATGCCGTCGTACATTTAACCAAACTTATGGCTAAGAACTCTGGATTCGCCATTCAAGCGCGCAGAGCGCTGTGGCTTAAATCATGGTCAGCTGATGTGACTTCTATATCTAAATTGCTTAATATTCCTTTCAAAGGGCAGACCTTATTCGGGCCCGGCTTGAAAGAAATTATCGCTGACATTACGGGAGGTAAGGGCCATGCTCTGCCTCAGGACAGGGCCAAATCAAAGGCCAAACAGTCTAATTTTCGTGCCTTTCTTAACTTCAAAGCAGGAGCAGCATCAACTTCCTCCGCTCCAAAACAGGAAGGAGCTGTTGCTCGGTACAGACAGGGCTGGAAAGCTAACCAGTCCTGGAACAAGGGCAAGCAGGCCAGAAAACCTGCTGCTGCCCCTAAGACAGCATGAAGAGAGGGCCCCCTATCCGGAAACGGATCTAGTGGGGGGCAGACTTTCTCTCTTTGCCCAGGCTTGGGCAAGAGATGTCCAGGATCCCTGGGCGTTGGAGATCATATCTCAGGGATATCTTCTGGACTTCAAAGCTTCTCCTCCACAAGGGAGATTTCATCTTTCAAGGTTATCAGCAAACCAAATAAAGAAAGAGGCGTTTCTACGCTGTGTACAAGACCTCTTACTAATGGGGGTGATCTACCCAGTTCCGCGGACGGAACACGGGCAAGGATTCTATTGAAATCTATTTGTGGTTCCCAAGAAAGAGGGAACCTTCAGACCAATCTTGGATTTAAAGATCCTAAACAAATTCCTAAGAGTTCCATCATTCAAAATGGAAACTATTCGAACCATCCTACCCATGATCCAAGAGGGTCAGTACATGACCACAGTGGACTTAAAGGATGCCTACCTTCACATACCGATTCACAAGGATCATTACCGGTACTTAAGATTTGCCTTCCTAGACAGGCATTACCAGTTTGTAGCTCTTCCCTTCGGGTTAGCTACGGCCCCAAGAATCTTTACAAAGGTTCTGGGCTCACTTCTGGCGGTACTAAGACCGCGAGGCATAGCGGTGGCTCCGTACCTAGACGACATTCTGATACAAGCGTCAAGTTTTCAAACTGCCAAGTCTCATACAGAGATAGTTCTGGCATTTCTGAGGTCGCATGGGTGGAAGGTGAACGTGGAAAAGAGTTCTCTATTGCCACTTACAAGGGTTCCCTTCCTAGGGACTCTTATAGATTCTGTAGAGATGAGAATTTACCTGACGGAGGCCAGGTTATCAAAACTTCTAAATGCTTGCCGTGCCCTTCATTCCATTCCACACCCGTCAGTGGCTCAGTGCATGGAGGTAGTCGGCTTAATGGTAGCGGCAATGGACATAGTACCATTTACGCGCCTGCATCTCAGACCGCTGCAATTGTGCATGCTAAGTCAGTGGAATGGGGATTATTCAGATTTGTCCCCTCTGCTAAATCTGGATCAAGAGACCAGAGATTCTCTTCTATGGTGGCTTTCTCGGCCCCATCTGTCCAAAGGGATGAACTTTCGCAGGCCAGATTGGACGATTGTAACAACAGATGCCAGCCTTCTAGGTTGGGGCGCAGTCTGGAATTCCCTGAAGGCTCAGGGATCATGGACTCAGGAGGAGAAACTCCTCCCAATAAATATTCTGGAGTTAAGAGCAATATTCAATGCTCTTCTAGCTTGGCCTCAGTTAGCAACTCTGAGGGTCATCAGATTTCAGTCGGACAACATCATGACTGTGGCTTACATCAACCATCAAGGGGGAACCAGGAGTTCCCTAGCAATGTTGGAAGTCTCAAAGATAATTCGCTGGGCAGAGTCTCACTCTTGCCACCTGTCAGCGATCTACATCCCAGGCGTGGAGAACTGGGAGGCGGATTTTCTAAGTCGCCAGTCTTTTCATCCGGGGGAGTGGGAACTTCATCCGTAGGTCTTCGCTCAACTGATTCATCGTTGGGGCAAACCAGATATGGATCTCATGGCGTCTCGCCAGAACGCCAAGCTTCCTTGTTACGGATCCAGGTCCAGGGACCCGGGAGCGGTGCTGATAGATGCTCTGACAGCACATTGGGTCTTCAACATGGCTTATGTGTTTCCACCATTTCCGATGCTTCCTCGATTGATTGCCAAGATCAAACAGGAGAGAGCATCGGTGATTCTGATAGCGCCTGCGTGGCCACGCAGGACCTGGTATGCAGACCTAGTGGATATGTCGTCCTGTCCACCATGGTCTCTGCCTCTGAGGCAGGACCTTCTAATTCAGGGTCCTTTCAACCATCCAAATCTAATTTCTCTGAGGCTGACTGCATGGAGATTGAACGCTTGATTTTATCTAAGCGTGGCTTCTCGGAGTCGGTTATTGATACCTTAATACAGGCTAGGAAACCTGTTACCAGACGAATTTACCATAAGATATGGCGTAAATATTTATATTGGTGCGAATCCAAGAGTTACTCATGGAGTAAGGTTAGGATTCCTAGGATATTGTCTTTTCTACAAGAGGGTTTAGAAAAGGGCTTATCTGCTAGTTCGTTAAAGGGACAGATTTCTGCTCTGTCTATTCTTCTGCACAAACGTCTGGCAGAAGTTCCAGACGTTCAGGCTTTTTTTGTCAGGCTTTAGCTAGGATTAAGCCTGTGTTTAAGACTGTTGCTCCGCCGTGGAGCTTAAACTTAGTTCTTAATGTTCTGCAAGGCGTTCCGTTTGAACCCCTTCATTCCGTTGATATCAAACTGTTATCTTGGAAAGTTCTGTTTTTGATGGCTATTTCCTCGGCTCGAAGAGTCTCGGAGTTATCCGCCTTGCATTGTGATTCTCCTTATCTGATTTTTCATTCATACAAGGTAGTTCTGCGGACTAAACCCGGGTTCTTACCTAAGGTAGTTTCTAACAGGAATATCAATCAAGAAATTGTTGTTCCATCATTGTGTCCTAACCCTTCTTCAAAGAAGGAACGACTTTTGCATAATCTGGACGTAGTCCGTGCCCTGAAGTTCTATTTGCAGGCAACTAAAGATTTTCGTCAAACTTCTTCCCTGTTTGTCGTTTACTCTGGACAGAGGAGAGGTCAAAAAGCTTTGGCTACCTCTCTCTCTTTTTGGCTTCGTAGCATAATACGTTTAGCCTATGAGACTGCTGGACAGCAGCCTCCTGAAAGGATTACAGCTCATTCTACTAGAGCTGTGGCTTCCACCTGGGCTTTTAAAAATGAGGCCTCTGTTGAACAGATTTGCAAGGCTGCAACTTGGTCTTCACTTCACACTTTTTCAAAATTTTACAAATTTGACACTTTTGCTTCTTCGGAGGCTGTTTTTGGGAGAAAGGTTCTACAGGCAGTGGTTCCTTCCGTTTAAAGTTCCTGCCTTGTCCCTCCCATCATCCGTGTACTTTTAGCTTTGGTATTGGTATCCCATAAGTAATGGATGACCCGTGGACTGACTACACTTAACAAGAGAAAACATAATTTATGCTTACCTGATAAATTTATTTCTCTTGTAGTGTAGTCAGTCCACGGCCCGCCCTGTCTTTTACGGCAGTTCAAAATTTTTAATTAAACTCCAGTCACCACTGCACCCTATGGTTTCTCCTTTCTCGTCTTGTTTCGGTCGAATGACTGGATATGACATGTGAGGGGAGGAGCTATATAGCAGCTCTGCTTGGGTGATCCTCTTGCAACTTCCTGTTGGGGAAGAGATATAATCCCATAAGTAATGGATGACCCGTGGACTGACTACACTACAAGAGAAATAAATTTATCAGGTAAGCATAAATTATGTTTTTTTTTGTCTCCGGCAGCACTTTTTTATTGGTGGTTGAATTTATCCACCAATCAGCAAGAACAACCCAGGTTGTTCACAAAAAATGGGCCGGCATCTAAACTTACATTCTTGCATTTCAAATAAAGATTCCAAAAGAATGAAAAGAATGTGATAATAGGAGTAAATTAGAAAGTTTATATACAAATTCAAAAAAGGAAGTAGACTACACCAATACGTGTGGTCTAAAAGTCTAGGCAATCAGCACATATAAGGAAGCAATCCATTCAATAAAAGACAAATGCATATAGAAAGTGCAAAAATATTTTATAATAGATAATATATACAATAGAACACATAAAAACCATTTATACAAACACTCACACATCACAAGGGGGTCCCCCTATAGCGAACAGAGCAAGATCTATTCTCAAGTGGTGCACCACAAAAAATAGTCCAATGGCGGCAGATATGAAAAGACAGTTAGATGAAGCCAAGCAATGATGATGTTAATGCATGGATATTGCACAAAAAAGCAGTTAAAGCCCAGCAAAATTTCAAAGGCAATGCAGAGAAAAGCTGTTATACAGTAAGCAGGACAGTGTCAGTTTCAAATCATGCACATTTGCTCCGTAAGCAGTAGAAAATCTCACAATTCACAGTAACATTTCTTGATTTTCCATAAACCGCCCTTAGTAAGTGATCACCAAATGAAACAAGGTGTAGTTGTATCAGTGAGGTCAGAGGCTGGTGAGGCACTAGATATGATACGCTGGAGAAGCACATGTACAGAGGGCCGCAAGTACCCCCAACAGGGCAGGTTTAAATGATAGCTGAACCAGTGCACAGGTGACATAATCAGGTGATGGGTGAGAGCAAGTTAGTAACCACTGAGTTACTGATCAGCTGATTACTTCACCTGTGCACTGATTCAGCTATAATGAAAACCTGGCCTGTTGGGGGTACTTGAGGACCATTGGTGAGAAACACTGCACTAAAGCACCAGCTCATCGGAAATGTATCGATTACCTGGAGAATAAAGCACACATACTCTGCTCACTGACACCCACACACACTCTGCTCACATACACACTCACACAATTCTGTGGCACAGTGCCAGTTACTAAGCAATTAGAATGATACACAATCTCTTCTCTACTCACTACTGTATTGTAAAAATAGAAATAATTTACCATACAAGTTTTACACAAAGGACAAGTTATCAATACTGCCAACAAAGCTGCTGCAATATGGTGTTCAAGAAACGCATGTGCACATCCCACTTAGGTATGCTCTTCAACAAAGGATACCAAAAGAATGAAGTAAATAAAAGTAAAATAGAAAGTTTATTTTTTTGTGCAATTTCTATCTGAATGATGGAAATGTAATTATGACTTTTATGTTCCTTTCAAAAACTAATTTGATTTGCTGACATTGGGCCAGTAACAGTTGATGCTAATTCTCAAAATATAAATAACTAGAAAAGTCTATTAAAATAGCATGCTCTACCTCAATCATGAAAGTTTAATTTTAAATGTCTCCCTTTGACTATGTGTTTAACCAGTTACTTTACAGTGGCATTATTTCTAAAAACATTTAACTGCAATAATTACATATATTTTTTAAATGACTCATTATCTCCTTTTAATTAATATAAACTTGTATAAAAGCAGCACATATTAAAAACACAATGCAACAGCTTTCAATTGATTTGTGAATTACAAGTTAACAGCAGTCTTTAAATAAATGGAGACACAGAGAAAATAAAAATAGATACTGCATCCTCTGACTGAACAGACATAACATATATGGAGTTTGTACCAAATTAAATAAAATAACCATGAAAAAGGGAGGCTTAGCAATATTCAATGTCAAAAACTTAATTTTAAATAATGTGGACACTGCACACTTAACTTCAAACTCTGGGTTTTAAATTATGGATTTAAATTTGAATTGACCCTTTGACTTCCTGTCAGTATTGGGTTATGCTCACTTACTGTCCCCCCTGTTAATGAGCTGTATCTGAACACAATTTGTGAATCACAATAGATGTAGAATACTACTTTACTATTCTGCTTGTGTCATCTGTTCTTATGTTACCTCAGCTTCCAGTTGTGTCTCATGACCCTGCTCACTGCATCCTCCTCCTGATTAATCTATATATCCTTCACTTGCTAGGAGGCATCAAGAGGGGTGCCTCCTATTGGTCCCAATTGTTGCTGCTAATATATTGGCAGAACACAGGTGGCGCTGCAGCACAGCTTTTCCTTTGACCCATGTACTGCAATGGAGAGAAGCGTTCCTGTACCTGCCTCTCCATAGCATTACATGGTGGGAGAAATATATTTTTTTGGACTTTTTTTATGTTTTAATTAAAATTTAATTAAGCTTTGGCCACATATGGCAGGGTAGGCCCTGCCTCCTATGAGTGCATGTCCCTGAGCTGTATGTATCAATGTTCCATTAAAGCGTGCCACAGGTGCTGTAGATCTTTACATACCAACCGCATCCAGCGGTATACACAATGTATCAAACTGAAATGGTACTTATCGGCACAAGCGGTCACCAGCAGGCACTGTTCCATAGATCACCAAGGGCCAGAGATGAACAGGGGGGCTCCCAAGAATGTGTGGTAGCGACAGATTCGAAAGTTAATTAGAAAGTTGCTTAAAATTGCATGCTCTATCTGAATCATGAAAGAAAAAAATTGGGTTCAGTGTCCCTTTAAACAAGCGTCTGTCGGTCCCATTGTTCAAGATGGAGACGATAAGGTCTATTCTTCAAGTCTATCGTAGTCATAAACTGACCCTCTTGAACTAAGGGCAGGACGCTTACCTTCATGTGCCAATACACAAGGATCACTTCAAGTTCCTAAGATTCGCTTTTCTGGACCAGCACTTTTAGTTTGTAGCTCTCCCCTTCGGTCTGGCTACTACTCCAAGAGTCTTTACGAAGGTTTTTGGGAACTTTGCTTGTGGTAGCGAGATCCAGAAGTATTGCAGTAGCACCTTACCTAGATGACATCCTGGTTCAGGCTCCGTCCTGCCGGCTGGCAGAGGACCATTCGAGAGCTCTTCTACGTCTTCGATCTCATGGATGGAAGATAAACTCAGGAAAGAGTTATCTGGTTCCCAGTATCAGAGTGGAGTTCCTGGGCACGATAATAGACTCCATATCCATTAAGTTATTCCTGACAGACCAGAGACCTTGCAAAATTGCCTCCAGCTGTCTTGCCCTTCAGACCTCCTCAAGGCCATCTGTGGCCCGGTGTATGGAGGTGATTGGGCTCATGGTATCCAGTATAGACTTCATTACATTCGCTAAGTTCCATCTACAACCTCTTCAGTTGTTCATGCTGAGGCAATGGAACGGCTATCACTCGGATCTATCCCAACAGATCTCTCTGGACATCCGGTCAAGGGAATCCCTCTCTTGGTGGCTCCATCCAGATCAGCTGTCCCAGGGGACATCCTTCCTGAGACCATCCTGGGAGATTGTGACTACTGACGTGAGCCTCTCAGGATGGGGAGCTGTTTGATGTGCCAGGAGGGCACAGGGCAGGTGGAATCACTTCTTCCGATCAACATCCTGGAACTTCGAGCGATCTTCAACGCTCTGAGGGCTTGGCCCTTCCTGGGTTTGTCAAAGTTCATCAGATTCCAGTCAGACAACATTACCTCGGTGGCTTACATCAACCATCAGGGGGGGAACAAGAAGCTCTCTAGCCATAAGGAAAGTATCTCGGATTCTGGAGTGGGCAGAGACCCACAACTGCCCTCTGTCAGCGATCCACATCCCCGGTCTGGACAACTGGGAAGCGGATTTTCTCAGCAGACGTTTCATCTGGGGGAATGGTCTCTTCACCCCAAAGTGTTTACGGAGATTTGCAACAGATGGGGGACTCTGGAGATGGATCTCATGGCGTCCAGGCTCAACTTCAAGCTACCCAGATACGGCTCTGTTGTGGCCGCGGAGGATGTGGTTTGTGGATCTGGTGGGGATGTCATTGTCTCCTCCATGGAGGTTGCCCTGTTGCAAGGATCTGCTGGTACAGGGCCCCTTTGTACATCAAAATCTAGATTCTCTGAGGCTGACTGTGTGGAGATTGAACATTTAGTCTTAGCCAGGAAAGGGTTTTCTGAGAATGTGATTGATACTCCCACTCAAGCCAGGAAGCTGACGCATCTATCATAAGGTGTGGAGGACCTATTTACTCTGGTTTGAGTCTCGTGGATATTCCTGGCATAAGGTCAGGGTATCCAGGATACTTTCCTTACTCCAGGACGGCTTGGAGAAGGGACTTGCCGCGAGTTCCTTAAAGGGACAGATTTCGTCTCTGTGTTGTTACACAAGAGGCTCGCTGACCTTCCTGATATCCAGTCTTTTGTTTAGGCTCTATCCAGGATCAGGCCTGTATTTAGACATTCTGCTTCTCCTTGGAGTTTTAATATGGTTCTTAGGGTTTTGCAGAGGGCTCCGTTTGAGCCTGTGCATTCTTTTGATATTGAGATACTGTCTTGGAAGGTTCTTTTTCTACTGGCTATTGCTTCGGCACGCAGAGTCTCTGAAATGGCGGCTCTGCAATGTGAGCCTCCTTACCCGTTTTTTAATACCAATAAGGCTGTCCTTCGCACTGGGTTGGAATTTCTCCCTAAGGTTGTGTCTTATTGCAACATTAATCAGGAGATTGCTTCCTTTTGTCCTAACCCTTCTTGGATCAGCCAATCGGATTGAACTTGAATCTGATTGGCTGATTCAATCAGCCAATCAGATTTTTCCTACCTTAATTCTGATTGGCTGATAGAATCCTATCAGCCAATTGGAATTGAAGGGACGCCATCTTGGATGACATCCCTTAAAGGAACCTTCATTCAGACGTCGGCCGTTGGGGAAGAAGGTTGTTCCGCGTCGGCGGGATGAAGATGGATCCGGAAGAAAGAAGATTGAAGATGCCGCTTGGAAAATGACATCGCCCGGTTGGAAGAACTCTTCAGCGCCGCCTGGATGATGACTTCATCGGATGGAAGACTTCTTCAGCGCCCCTTGGATGATGACTTCTGCCGCTCCGGATCTCCTCTTCGGTTCCATCGGTGGTCGGCTGGCTGAACACGACTCAAGGTAGGATGATCTTCAGGGGGGTAGTGTTAGGTTTATTTAAGGGGGGTTTGGGTTAGATTAGGGTATGTGGGTGGTGGGTTTTAATGTTGGGGGGTTGTATTTTTCTTTTACAGGCAAAAGAGCAGAATTCTTTGGGGCATGCCCGGCAAAAGGCCCTTTTAAGGGCTGGTAAGGTAAAAGAGCAGGTAACTTTTTAATTTAGAATAGGGTAGGGCATTTTTTTTATTTTGGGGGGCTTTGATATTTTATTAGGGGGCTTAGATTAGGTGTAAGTAGCTTAAAATTGTTGTAATATTTTTTTAAATGTTTGTAACTTATTTTTTTTATTTTTTGTAACAGCTTTTTTTATTTTTTGTACTTTAGTTAGTTTATTTAATTGTATTTAATTGTAGTTATTTGTAGGTAATTTATTTAATTAATTTAATGATAGTGTAGTGTTAGGTTTAATTGTAACTTAGGTTAGGATTTATTTTACAGGTAATTTTGTATTTCTTTTAGCTAGGTAGTTATTAAATAGTTAATAACTATTTAATAACTATTCTAACTAGCTAAAATAACCAATGCTCACAAGCAGAAACAGCTTCATTGGGCAGAAAAATACATGAAGACTAATTTTCAAACAGTCCTGTTCACTGATGAGTGCAGTGCAACCCTGGATGGTCCAGATGGATGGAGTAGTGGATGATTGGTGGATGGCCACCCTGTTCCAACAAGGTTGCGACGTCAGCAAGGCGGTGGTGGAGTCGTGTTTTGGGCCGGAATCATGGGAAGAGAGCTGGTCGGCCCCTTTAGGGTCCCAGAAGGTGTAAAGATGACCTCTGCAAAGTATGTGGAGTTCCTGACTGACCACTAACTTTCCTGGTACAGAAGGAAGAACTATGCTTTCCGTAAAAAATCATCTTCATGCATGACAATGCACCATCTCATGCTGCAAAGAATACCTCTGCATCAATGGCTGCTATGGGGATAAAAGGAGAGAAAGTCATGGTGTGGCCTCCATCCTCCCCTGACCTCAATCCTATTGAGAACCTTTGGTGCATCCTCAAGCAAAGATCTATGAGGGTGGGGGGCAGTTTACATCCAAACAGCAGCTCTGGGAGGCTATTCTGACATCTTGCAAACAAATTTAAGCAGAAACTGTCCAAAAACTCACAAGTTCAATGGATGCAAGACTTGTGAAGCTGCTATCAAATAAGGGGTCCTATGTTAAATGTAACGTGATCTGTTAAAATGTTTAAAAAGTTAAAATGTTGTTCAAAGTTTGATTGAAATAGCTTTTGATTTCAGTAAACATGCTGCAAACACAAGAAATGACAATTTCCAGTTTTTTTACAACCTATAAAGTGTTTTGAAACTTACTGTGCATAATAATTTGGAACAGTGCTTTGTAAGTTTTTTATTTTGAAAAAAAAAATACTGTTATCATTAGGAGGTTTGTTCAATAAAATTTGAATTGTACTCTTAATAGTTGATAACATGAGAATTATGCTGACTGTTGTTTACATCAATTATTTAGGTAAATGAGAAAGATATCATTGGCATAATAATTTGGAACAGGGTGTAGTAGGAAATTAGAAAGTTGCTTAAGATTGCATGCAAGAAAAAAAAATTGGGTTTAGTATCCCCTTTGAGTTTTTTTTAAATTAACAAATGGCTAGATTACGAGTTTTTGTCGGTAATGGTGTGCGGGGCTAACAAGCATTTTTTTCTCACCGCTCACTTAAGACAGCGCTGGTATTACGTTTTTTTTTTTTTAAACCCGGCGTTAGCCGCAAAAAAGTGACCGAAGAGCAAAATTTATCTCCACATCTCACCTCAATACCAGCACTGCTTATGGTAGCGGTGAGCTGGCTAAACGTGCTCGTGCACGATTTCCCCATAGGAATCAATGGGGCTGATTCGGCTGAAAAAAAAAACCTAATACCTGCAAAAAAACAGAATTTATGCTTACCTGATAAATTACTTTCTCCAACGGTGTTTCCGGTCCACGGCGTCATCCATTACTTGTGGGAATATTCTCTTCCCTAACAGGAAATGGCAAAGAGCACAGCAAAAGCTGTCCATATAGCCCCTCCTCAGGCTCCGCCCCCCAGTCATTCGACCGACGGTTAGGAGAAAAAAAGGAGAAACTATAGGGTGCCGTGGTGACTGTAGTGTATAAAGATAGAAATTTTTTAAACCTGATTAGGAAACCAGGGCGGGCCGTGGACCGGACACACCGTTGGAGAAAGTAATTTATCAGGTAAGCATAAATTATGTTTTCTCCAACATTGGTGTGTCCGGTCCACAGCGTCATCCATTACTTGTGGGAACCAATACCAAAGCTTTAGGACACGGATGAAGGGAGGGAGCAAATCAGGTTATCTAAATGGAAGGCACCACGGCTTGCAAAACCTTTCTCCCAAAAATAGCCTCCCGAAGAAGCATAAGTATCAAATTTGTAGAATTTGGCAAAAGTGTGCAGAGAAGACCAAGTCGCTGCCTTACATATCTGATCAACAGAAGCCTCGTTCTTGTAGGCCCATGTGGAAGCCACAGCCCTAGTAGAGTGAGCTGTGATTCGTTCAGGAGGCTGCCGTCCGGCAGTCTCATAAGCCAATCGGATAATGCTTTTCAGCCAGAAAGAAAGCGAGGTAGCAGTAGCTTTTTGACCTCTCCTCTTACCAGAGTAAACGACAAACAAAGATGAGGTTTGTCTAAAATCCTTTGTTGCTTCTAAATAGAACTTTAAAGCACGAACTACATCTAAATTGTGTAACAAACGTTCCTTCTTTGAAACTGGATTCGGACACAGAGAAGGAACAACTATTTCCTGGTTAATATTCTTGTTGGAAACAACTTTTGGAAGAAAACCAGGCTTAGTACGCAAAACAACCTTATCTGAATGGAAAACCAGATAGGGTGGATTACACTGCAAAGCAGATAATTCAGAAACTCTTCTAGCAGAAGAAATAGCAATCAAAAACAGAACTTTCCAAGATAGTAACTTAATATCTATGGAATGTAAAGGTTCAAACGGAACCCCTTGAAGAACTGAAAGAACTAAATTAAGACTCCAAGGAGGAATCATGGGTCTGTAAACAGGCTTGATTCTGACCAAAGCCTGAACAAAAGCTTGTACATCTGGCACAGCTGCCAGTCGTTTGTGTAACAAGACAGATAAAGCAGAAATCTGTCCCTTTAGAGAACTCGCTGACAACCCTTTAGCCAAACCTTCTTGGAGAAAGGAGAGAATCTTTGGAATTTTAATCTTACTCCAGGAGAATCCCTTGGATTCACACCAACAGATATATTTTTTCCATATTTTATGGTAAATCTTTCTAGTCACAGGTTTTCTGGCTTGGACCAGAGTATCTATCACAGAATTTGAAAACCCACGCTTGGATAAAATCAAGCGTTCAATTTCCAAGCAGTCAGCTGCAGAGAAACTAGATTTGGATGTTCGAATGGACCTTGTACTAGAAGATCCTGTCTCAAAGGTAGCTTCCATGGTGGAGCCGATGACATATTCACCAGGTCTGCATACCAAGTCCTGCGTGGCCACGCAGGAGCTATCAGAATCACAGAGGCCTTCTCCTGTTTGATCCTGGCTATGAGCCTGGGAAGGAGAGGAAATGGTGGAAACACATACGCTAGGTTGAACGACCAAGGCGCCACTAATGCATCCACTAGAGTCGCCTTGGGATCCCTGGATCTGGACCCATAGCAAGGAATCTTGAAGTTCTGACGGGACGCCATCAGATCCATGTCTGGAATGCCCCATAATTGGGTTAACTGGGCAAAGACCTCCGGGTGGAGTTCCCACTCCCCCGGATGGAAAGTCTGATGACTCAGATAGTCCGCCTCCCAGTTGTCTACTCCTGGGATGTGAATTGCAGATAGATGGCAGGAGTGATCCTCCGCCCATTTGATGATCTTGGACACCTCGCTCATCGCCAAGGAACTCTTTGTTCCCCCCTGATGATTGATGTACGCAACAGTCGTTATGTTGTCCGACTGAAACCTTATGAACCTGGCTTCCGCTAGTTGAGGCCAAGCCAGGAGCGCATTGAATATTGCTCAGAGAAGTGAATCCCTGGTTACCTGGTCTACTAGAATTTGGGGAGACAAGTCTGTATAGTCCCCATTCCACTGTTTGAGCATGCACAGCTGTAATGGTCTCAAATGAATTCGAGCAAAAGGAACCACGTCCATTGCTGCAACCATTAGTCCTATTACTTCCATGCACTGAGCTATGGAGGGCTGAGGAATAGAATGAAGAACTCGACAAGCGTTTAGAAGCTTTATCTTTCTGACTTCTGTCAGGAAGATCTTCATTTCCACAGAATCTATTATTGTTCCCAGAAAAGGAACCCTTGTGGACGGTGACAGTGAACTCTTTTCTATGTTCACCTTCCACCCGTGAGATCTGAGAAAGGCCAACACAATGTCTTTATGAGCCCTTGCTTTGGAAAGAGACGACGCTTGGATTAGGATGTCGTCTAGGTAAGGTGCTACAGCGATGCCCCTCGGCCTTAGGACCGCTAGAAGGGACCCTAGCACCTTTGTGAAAATTCTGGGAGCGGTGGCTAAACCGAATGGAAGAGCCACGAACTGGTAATGTTTGTCCAGAAAGGCAAACCTCAGGAACTGATGATGAATTTTGTGGATTGGGATATGCAGATACGCATCCTTTAGGTCCACGGTAGTCAAATATTGACCCTGCTGGATTGTCGGCAAGATTGTCCGAATGGTTTCCATTTTGAAAGATGGAACTCTGAGGAACTTGTTTAATATCTTTAAATCCAGAATTGGCCTGAAAGTTCCCTCTTTTTTGGGAACTACAAACAGGTTCGAGTAAAACCCCAGACCTTGTTCCCCTGAGGGGACTGGGTTTATCACTCCCATCTTTAATAGGTCTCTTACACAATGTAAGAATGCCTGTTTCTTTATCTGGTCTGGAGATAAGCGAGACAGGTGGAACCTTCCCTTTGGAGGAAGTCCCTTGAACTCTAGCAGGTATCCCTTGGAGACTATTTCTAGTGCCCAGGGATCCGGAACGTCTCTTGCCCAAGCCTGAGCAAAGAGAGATAACCTGCCCCCTACTAGATCCGGTCCCGGATCGGGGGCTACCCCTTCATGCTGTCTTGGTAGCAGCAGTAGGTTTCTTGGTCTGTTTACCTTTGTTCCAGCCTTGCACGGGCTTCCATGCAGGTTTGGGCTGGGCCGCGTTACTGTCTTGTCTAGCGGCAGTGGAGTTATTAGCAGGTCCGTTCCTGAAATTGCGAAAGGAACGAAAATTAGACTTGTTCTTAGCCTTAAAAGGCCTATCCTGTGGGAGGGCATGGCCCTTACCCCCAGTGATGTCTGAAATAATTTCCTTCAATTCCGGCCCAAAAAGGGTCTTACCCTTGAAAGGAATATTAAGTAACTTAGTCTTGGACGACACATCTGCCGACCAGGATTTTAGCCAAAGCGCTCTCTGCGCTACTATAGCAAAACCTGAGTTTTTCGCCGCCAATTTCGTTATTTGAAAAGCGGCATCCAATATAAAGGAATTAGCTAACTTTAGTGCGTGAATTCTGTCCATGACTTCTTCATAGGAAGTCTCTTTCTGGAGCGACCTTTCTAATTCCTCGAACCAAAAGGACGCTGCTGAGGTGACAGTAATAATACACGTAGCTGGTTGAAGGATGAAACCTTGCTGAACAAAAATCTTTTTAAGCAATCCTTCCAATTTTTTATCCATAGGATCTTTGAAAGCGCAGCTGTCCTCTATAGGAATAGTTGTGCGCTTCACTAATGTTGAAACAGCTCCCTAAACCTTCGGGACCATCTGCCATGCCTCCCTTCTAGGGTCTACAATGGGAAACATTTTCTTAAATATAGGTGGTGGGGCAAAGGGTATACCTGGCTTCTCCCACTCCTTATCCACTATATTCGCTATCCTCTTGGGTATTGGAAAGGCGTCATCGTGCACTGGGACCTCTAAGAATTTGTCAAATTTGCACAACTTCTCTGGTACTACCATAGAATCACAGTCATCCAGAGTAGCTAATACCTCCTTAAGCAAGGTGCGGAGATGTTCTAGCTTAAACTTAAATGCTACTATATCAGGTTCTGCCTGTTGAGAAATTTTTCCTGAGTCAGAAATTTCTCCCTCAGACAGCCCTTCCCTCACAGCCAATTCCGATTTATGTGAGGGTTAAATAGATAAGGCATCGTCAGCGTCTAATTGTTCATCCTTTTTTATCTGTATTTAAAACTGAACAATCGCGCTTTCTCTGAAATGCTGGCAGTTTGGATAAAAGATTTGCTATAGAATTATCCACTACTGCTGTTAATTGTTGCATAGAAATAAGTACTGGCGCGCTAGGTGTCGCCTGCGCGGGCAAAGCTGGTGTAGACACAGAAGGAGAGGATGTAGAACTATCCCCACTACCTTCATTAGATGAATCATCTTGGGCAACATTATGAAATGTAACAGAGCTGTCCTTACTTTGTTTGGACGCTATGGCACAATTATCACAAACACTCGAAGGGGGGACCCCATTGGTCTCTATACACACAGAACATAGGTTATCTGATGGCACAGACATGTTAAACAGATTTAGGCAGGCAAACAATGCAATAAAAACGATTTTAAACAAAAGCGTTACCGTCTCTTTAAATAATAAAATGACACTTTATTTCTGAATGTTCAAAAAACTATGAAGGCAATATCCGATTTTTATGAAATTTGGACCCCAGTGTCTTAATGCTTTGAAAGTATTGCACAGCAAAAATGGAGACTCTAGCCCTTAAAACAAGTAAACCGGAGCTAATTGTTGGATTTAACCGTTTTTATACACTACAATCCCTGCTACAGCTTTGCTGTAGCTTTTTACCTTCCTTAGGGGTCAACCACCACAGAAATAAGCCTTCTGGAGTCACTTTCTGAGCCACAGGACCCTCTCACATGAATCTGCATGCACTGCCTTGAAATCAACTGCGCAGCTGAAGCGCCAAAATGAGGCCTCCTCCCTCAGTATACTAGAGTGAAGGGGCCTTCCTGACTAGATTTAGGCGTCTAAAACAAGCCAGATCAAATAAAAAACGTCCCCAAGTGTATAAAAGCTTATAAAACATTTCAAATGCCATGATATTGTAAGAAAAAACAATCAATTTGGCCCATAATAGTGTCTACCAGCATAAAAAACAAAAAGGGGAAGCCTGTTATCTTTTTTGCTGAGTTCAAAGAAAAATGGCTTACCGTTTTCCCTGAGGGGAAAAATGACTGTCATCTAGCATTAGCCTGTGTTGTTAGAAGGAGACTAGTCATACCTGAAGCAGATGAGTCTGCAAACTGTTACCCCCAACTGAAGTTCTCTGCTTTCAACAGTCCTGCGTGGTAACAGCAATGGATTTTAGTTACATGTGCTAAAATCATAGCCCTCTTAAACAGAAATCTTCATCACTTTTCTGTTGTAGAGTAAATAGTACAAGCCAGCACTATTTTAAAATAACAAACTCTTGATAGAAGAAATAAAAACTACAACTAAACACCACAAACTCTTCACCATCCCCGTGGAGATGCTACTTGTTCAGAGCGGCAAAGACAATGACTGGGGGGCGGAGCCTGAGGAGGGGCTATATGGACAGCTTTTGCTGTGCTCTTTGCCATTTCCTGTTAGGGAAGAGAATATTCCCACAAGTAATGGATGACGCCATGAACCGGACACACCAATGTTGGAGAAAGCAGCGTTCAGCTCCTAACTCAGCCCCATTGATTCCTATGGGGAAATAATTTTTATGTCTACACCTAACACCCTAAAGATAGGGGTTAATAACTTTATTATAGGTTGCGATGGTATGGGGGGGCAGGATAGGGGTTACTAGGTATAATGTAGGTGGCGGCGGTGTCCGGGAGCGGCGGTTTAGGGGTTAATACATTTATAAGAGTTGCGGCGGGGTCTAGGAGTGGCGGTTTAGGGGTTAATAACTTTGAGTTGCCGGGGGCGCCGGTATAGGGGGTAGAACAGTGTAGTTAGTGTGGGTGCTTAGTGACAGGGGTATCAATAAAGCTGTCAAAAAGCCGAAGAGCAGCGAGATTGGATGAGTGATAACTATCACAGTCCGCTGCGTGCTCATCGCCCCATACTTGGTGCGCGGCTTTTTGACAGTTTTTTTGATAACTTAGGCGAAATTTTGAAGGTCCGCGGCGGCGATGGTAGGCGAGCTTAGGTGGGCGTATTGAACCGGCGAAGGCAGGTAAAGTAGACGGCTTGATAACTACCCCCCAAGGTGTTAGTCACCCTCAAACTACCGGTGAATGCTCCGCACCAGATGAGGAGAGATAGCGACCATTAAAGCAGAAAGTGGAGCAGTAACCTTACCATCTGAAAAATGTAAATGTCCTCTTACGTTTTCCCTGTGGATAAGGAAAAAAGATAAAACCACAGATACCGCCAAAGGTACCTGAGCTGCAAAATCTGGAGACAAATACACTCCTCCAGGAGATTGAGAGGAATCGCAGGGCACTGTATGTGACGCCAGAAAGGCTTGGGACGTAAGAGGGAGAAAGCTGTGGCATTGCCTGAACAGCATCAACCTGGGAGACATAAGGCTCAGAGGAAACAAATCCGTACATTGAATAGCTTCTGGCATAGACAAGTTAATCTGTCTAAAATCAGCCATAAAGGTGAAAGGCTCCTACCAAGAATATCTTAATTTCTTAGATTATAATTCTGAATATGGTGTATAGATTACAAAAAAACCTATGTACCACAGGAGCCAAATTAGTTTCCAGGAACAGACCTCTGTTCCCATAAAAACACAAACCCCCATTCACATTTTAAAGAAAAAGGGCAAATATGTTAAACAAAGAGGAACCCATAAAGGATTTACAATGTACACTGGAAAAATGAACGTTTCTCTAAAACGATACTGAAGGCTTAAACTGAAAGCAAAACTTATTCAAAGTACCCAGTGCTTTCACATATGATTAATGCTAGACATGTGCGTTTCATTTCGGACGAATTCGGAATTCGGCTGAATTTTAGCCGATTCGGATGCATCCGAATTGCCGAATCGACACATTCCGAAGAATTCCAAAAATTAATAAATATGTTTCCGAATTTTCAGATCCATTATTCATATTCAGAATTTTTAAATGTTTCTTCCTAAACCGCAGTTCCCCGACACTAAATATAACCCCTAAACCACCGTTCCCCAACATCGCTGAAACTAACTAAAGCTATTAACCCCTAAACCGCACCCCCCCCCCATCGCCGACACTAAGCCTATTAACCCCTAATCTGGTGTTGACTGTACCTTTAATCTTTATTAACTACTGTCAGCAAAGTATGAGTGCCCAGAATTTAGAAAAAAACCTATAGGAGAGACAGAATTAAAGGGATACTAAACCCAATTTTTCTTCTTCCATGATTCAGATAGAGCATTCAATTTTAAGCAACTTTCTTATTTACTCCTATTATCAAATTTTCTTTGTTCGATTGCTATCATACAGCCAGATTACGAGTTTTGCGTTATGGCTGGCTCGGTAATAACTTGCAAGTTATTTCCACCGCTCAGCTTTAATAGTGCTGCTATTACAGGTTTTCTAAAAACCTGCGTTAGCGGGCAATATGGTTGCATTGAGGTCCATACAGCACACAAATACCAGCGCTGCTTTGAGCTGGTTTTACGTGCTTGTGCACGATTTCCCCATAGACATCAATGGGGAGAGCCGGCTAAAAAAAAGCCTAACACCTGCAATAAAGGAGCGTAAAGCTCCATAACGCAGCCCCATTGATTCCTATGGGTAAAGAAAAGTTATGTTTACACCTAACACCCTAACATAAACCCCTAGTCTAAACACCCCTAATCTTCTGCCCCTGACATTGCCGCCACCTACCTACACTTATTAACCCCTAATCTGCAGCTCCCAATGTTGCCGCAACCTACATAAATGTATTAACCCCTAATCTGCCGCCCCTAACATCACCGCCACCACTATACTAAAATTATTAACCTCTGGCCTCCCACATCACTAACACTAAATATATTAACCCCTAAACCTAACCCTTAGTCTAACCCTAACTTTAATATCATTAAAATAAATCTAAATAAAAATTGCTATCATACCTAACTAATTCCTATTTAAAACTAAATACCTATAAAATAAACCCTAAGATAGCTACAATATAACTAATAGTTACATTGTTGCTATCTTAGGTTTTATTGTTATTTCACAGCTAAGTTTGTATTTATTTTAACTAGGTAGACTAGTTAGTAAATAGTTATTAACTATTTACTAACTACCTAGTTAAAATAAATACAAATTTACCTGTAAAATAAAACCTAACCCGTCTTACACTAACACCTAACATTACACTACAATTAAATTACATTAATTAAATACAATTAACTAAATGACAAAAAAATACACTAAATTACACAAAATAAAAAAGAAATTATCAAATATTTAAACTAATTACACCTAATCTAATAACCCTATCAAAATAAAAAAGCCCCCCCAAAATAGGATTTTTTTCACCTTTAATTAGAATTAAATAGAATTCTATCAGCCAATCAGAATTCAGGGGACTCCATCTTGGATGACGTTATTTAAAGGAACCTTCAGTGTACGGCTGGGACCGTATGAAGAGGATGCTCCACGCCGGATGTCTTGAAGATGGAGCCGCTACGCGTTGGAAGGATGAAGATAGAAGATGCCATCTGGATGAAAACTTCTGCCCGCCTGGAGGATGACTTCTCCCAGCTTGATGGATGTCTGGTCTTCAAAAACTGTAAGTGGATCTTCGGGGGTTAGGTTTTTTTTAAGGGTTTATTTGGTGGGTTTTATTTTTAGATTAGGGGTTTGGGCAAAGAAAAAGAGCGAAATGCCTTTTTAAGGGCAATGCACATCCAAATGCCCTTTTCAGGTCAATGGGGAGCTTAGGTTTTTTAGATAGGATTTTATTTAGGGGGTTTGGTTGTGTGGGTGGTGGGTTGTGTGGTTGGGGGGTTGTTTGTATTTTTTTACAGGTAAAAGAGCTGATTTCTTTGGGGCAATGCCCCGCAAAAGGCCCTTTTAAAGACTATTGGCAGTTTAGTTTAGGCTAGGGTTTTTTTTTGGGGGGGGGGGGGCTTTTTTATTTTGATAGGGCTATTAGATTAGGTGTAATTAGTTTAAATATTTGATAATTTCTTTTTTATTTTGTGTAATTTAGTGTTTATTTTTTTGTAATTTAGTTTACATTAATTAATGTAATTTATTTAATTGTAGTTTGATGTTAGGTGTTAGTGTAAGACAGGTTAGGTTTTATTTTACAGGTAAATTTGTATTTATTTTAACTAGGTAGTTAGTAAATAGTTAATAACTATTTATTAACTAATCTACCTAGTTAAAATAAATACAAACTACAATGTAACTATTAGTTATATTGTAGCTAGCTTAGGGTTTATTTTACAGGTAAGTATTTAGTTTTAAATAGGAATTATTTAGTTAATGATAGTAATTTTTATATAGATTTATTTGAATTATATTAAAGTTAGGGGTGTTAGGGTTAGACTTAGTGTTAGGTTTAGGGGTTAATAACTTTAGTATAGTGGAGGAGGTGACATTGGGGCGGCAGATTAGGGGTTAATAATATTTAACTAGTGTTTGCGATGCGGGAGTGCGGCGGTTTAGGGGTTAATATGTTTATTATAGTGGCGGTGATGTCCGGAGCGGCAGATTAGGGGTTAATCATTTTATTATAGTATCAATACAAAAAGATCCCAGCCAAGGAGTCTTAGAAATAAATTTAAATTTTAATTTTTACAAATACAAAATCATACAAAAGGAAGAGCACAAGAGAGCTTACTCATATCCACACATACCCCATCCACCAAACATATCCATACTCCCTCCAAGCAATCCTAAACATAAACTAAACAATAATACTTCATTCTAGAGTAATAAATCTAAGCAAAATTCTAGAGTAATAAATCTAAGCAAAATAACACCCACTGGGCGTCCCCAGTGAGTGAAGACCCACTCCACCTGTCACTGAAAAAAATGTATTAATATAGCTTAAGATAGAATAGAACAAAACTTAGTGCACAAAATTTCACAAAATCACTATATCCTCATATAACATCAATTATGATCCAAAAAATAAACAGTCCATGTTGAAATATTTGTTTCCAAACTGAAAACAAAGAGGCTTTCTTGTATCAATTGCAAAAAAATAAAGATGCAAAATTAAATGTCCTTTCCAAAAATGAACATGCAAACTCAAATGTCCTTTCTCGTATTAAAGACGTTATAAAGATACAAACTCAAATGTCCTTTCTTGTGTTTAAGACGTTATATGATCACACAGTGCAATTAATGTATACTGGGATGTCCTTATTGAAGGTTTGTGAAAAAAGTGCTTTATATAGTCAGAATGCCGCCCTTATAATCTACGGCTTTAATAGCAATTGTATAACCACCGGTGTATGTTATCGGTTGCCAAACTGCTAGCGAGGTACATTCATATAGCAAGTACAACATCACACCCTTTGATGTTCACTCACGGTAAAGCTGTAGTGTTGTGCGATATACCTGAATGCTCCTAACCTGTACCAGGACAGATCAATAAATAGCAGCATCAGTGTCTCTGTGCAGGTAACTAGAAATATAGTAAAGCTGGGGGGCCAGTCATAAGCAGCAATATCACCTGTTACATCCGATTTGCCAATACCGTGAGACTGTATCTCTAGCGCAACCTTCGGTGTGGAAATGTACTCACTGTTGTAGATATCCCATCTCGCTATTTCCTTTCCACAGGCTAACCGATAATCCGATACAATGTAGGTCGTGGTTGCCGTGATCAGGGTCAGTACAGGTGTTCGAGTCTTGCTGGTTCCGACGCGCGTTTCGGGGACTCCTCCCCTTTGTCAAGGAATGTCCAGCCTCAGTATGAAGGTGAAATTTAAACGCCATATGAAGTTGCCTATTGGTTGTTGATGTGTACCTTCAAATAATATAAAACATATTGCTAAATATGGATATGGATAAAGCTCACAGATCTGCCACTCACACCGCATACATTACAGGTCGATTCATACAGAAAATATACGAAAGACAAAAAAGAACAAAAGACAAAACAAACGAAAAACATCAACCAAAAAGAACGAAAAAAAGAGTAAAGAAAAGAAAAAAAGGGAAACATTGAAAAGCATTTGTGTTCTGAGTATACGGATCCCAAATTAAATAAAGTATGCGCTCAAAAGTGGAGAAGAAAAGGGGATAGTACTTAATGCAATTTTAACGTAATACTGAGTCTATGCCTACCCAAAATAAATACATAGGTAAAGTGCAAATTGTGCACTTGGTTTAAATAATCTAGGAATATTCCAGCTACATATGGTTATGATATCCGAAAGTATCAGTATATAGAAACTAAGTTAAAGATTCACAGAACATAGAATACCCGGGGATACATCTTGGCATATACTCAATATTTGATCCTACATTATCCTCATCAAAAACAGAACCACTACTAGGTTAATACCTGGCCAGAATAAATACATAGATAAAGTGCAAATTATGCACATAATTATAATATCCAAAAACGTATGGTTTCATTGTCCAAGAGTCTCAATGTGTAGAGGTTAAATGGACAGTTAAATTAACCTCGAATATCTTGAAATAAATCGTAGTCTGTACTCAATTTTATAGTCATATATTCTCCTCAAAAAATATATAGAAAAACAAAAGCTAGCAGACCAGTTAACCTTAGAAAAACCGAGACACTCACTCGAAGAAAGTTATATTCTAAGGACAATGTAGAATTACATGGGATGATAAGGTTTGGTCATAATAAAAGACCCAAAACTATTTTCTTGCTCAATCATTGTAAATTGTATTCGCTTGCAGTATTAGATGCACCACTACACTGGATAAGAGACACTTCAGATAATTTAATATACACTGAAATGACACAGAATCGCAGCCTAGAAATTCACAAAGATATTATCTAATCAGAGAGAAATAACTTGGGAACATATCATTATGCTTTAATAGAGGTGAACTCATAGATTGTGCGCACCAAGCCGAACCAACCTGATAGATAAAATTGCCCCAGGAGATGTCCCTATTCAGACCTCTGGGAACCATAGTATCTAATTTCCTGATCCACTGGGCTTCTTTTCTGAATAGTAACTGTTGCCTATCCCCCCTCTACATAGAGGTGGGACCTGTCCGGAAAAAGGATACCAATCCATGGTCAATTTTCATGTACCTCTAAGTATGTGATATATGTTATCAAATGCCCATGTGGTTTAGCCTATGTAGATGAGACCACCCAAATGGCTAGAGATAGAATACGCCAACACAAGGCAGCGATAGGTAGCAATGATGAGGATGCCCCGGTAGCACATCATTTTTCGAGATTTGGCCACAATAAAAGCCAATTACATTTTCAAATTGTTGATGGGGTCCCACCTCTACGTAGAGGGGGGGATAGGCAACAATTACTATTCAGAAAAGAAGCCCAGTGGATCAGGAAATTAGATACTATGGTTCCCAGAGGTCTGGATAGGGACATCTCCTGGGGCAATTTTATCTAACTATCAGGTTGGTTCGGCTTGGTGCGCACAATCTATGAGTTCCCCTCTATTAAAGCATAATGATATGTTCCCAAGTTATTTCTCTCTGATTAGATAATATCTTTGTGAATTTCTAGGCTGTGATTCTGTGTCATTTCAGTGTATATTAAATTATCTGAAGTGTCTCTTATCCAGTGTAGTGGTGCATCTAATACTGCAAGTGAATACAATTTACAATGATTGAGCAAGAAAATAGTTTTGGGTCTTTTATTATGACCACAACTTATCATCACATGTAATTCTACATTGTCCTTAGAATATAACTTTCTTCGAGCGAGTGTCTCGGTTTTCTAAGGTTAACTGGTATGCTAGCTTTTGTTTTTCTATATTTTTTGAGGAGAATATATGACTATAAAATTGAGTACAGACTACGATTTATTTCAAGATATTCAAGGTTAATTTAATTGTCAACTTAACATTGAGACTCTTGGACAATGAAACCATACGTTTTTGGATATTATAATTATGTGCATAATTTGCACTTTATCTATGTATTTATTCTGGCCAGGTATTAACCTAGTAGTGGTTCTGTTTTTGTTGAGGATAATGTAGGATCAAATATTGAGTATATGCCAAGATGTATCCCCGGGTATTCTATGTTCTGTGAATCTTTAACTTAGTTTCTATATACTGATACTTTCGGATATCATAACCATACAGGGAGTGCAGAATTATTAGGCAAATGAGTATTTTGACCACATCATCCTCTTTATGCATGTTGTCTTACTCCAAGCTGTATAGGCTCGAAAGCCTACTACCAATTAAGCATATTAGGTGATGTGCATCTCTGTAATGAGAAGGGGTGTGGTCTAATGACATCAACACCCTATATCAGGTGTGCATAATTATTAGGCAACTTCCTTTCCTTTGGCAAAATGGGTCAAAAGAAGGACTTGACAGGCTCAGAAAAGTCAAAAATAGTGAGATATCTTGCAGAGGGATGCAGCACTCTTAAAATTGCAAAGCTTCTGAAGCATGATCATCGAACAATCAAGCGTTTCATTCAAAATAGTCAACAGGGTCGCAAGAAGTGTGTGGAAAAACCAAGGCGCAAAATAACTGCCCATGAACTGAGAAAAGTCAAGCGTGCAGCTGCCAAGATGCCACTTGCCACCAGTTTGGCCATATTTCAGAGCTGCAACATCACTGGAGTGCCCAAAAGCACAAGGTGTGCAATACTCAGAGACATGGCCAAGGTAAGAAAGGCTGAAAGACGACCACCACTGAACAAGACACACAAGCTGAAACGTCAAGACTGGGCTAAGAAATATCTCAAGACTGATTTTTCTAAGGTTTTATGGACTGATGAAATGAGAGTGAGTCTTGATGGGCCAGATGGATGGGCCTGTGGCTGGATTAGTAAAGGGCAGAGAGCTCCAGTCCGACTCAGACGCCAGCAAGGTGGAGGTGGAGTACTGGTTTGGGCTGGTATCATCAAAGATGAGCTTGTGGGGCCTTTTCGGGTTGAGGATGGAGTCAAGCTCAACTCCCAGTCCTACTGCCAGTTTCTGGAAGACACCTTCTTCAAGCAGTGGTACAGGAAGAAGTCTGCATCCTTCAAGAAAAACATGATTTTCATGCAGGACAATGCTCCATCACACGCGTCCAAGTACTCCACAGCGTGGCTGGCAAGAAAGGATATAAAAGAAGAAAATCTAATGACAACCTCCTTGTTCACCTGATCTGAACCCCATTGAGAACCTGTGGTCCATCATCAAATGTGAGATTTTAAAGGAGGAAAAACAGTACACCTCTCTGAACAGTGTCTGGGAGGCTGTGGTTGCTGCTGCACGCAATGTTGATGGTGAACAGATCAAAACACTGACAGAATCCATGGATGGCAGGCTTTTGAGTGTCCTTGCAAAGAAAGGTGGCTATATTGGTCACTGATTTGTTTTTGTTTTGTTTTTGAATGTCAGAAATGTATATTTGTGAATGTTGAGATGTTATATTGTTTTCACTGGTAAAAATAAATAATTGAAATGGGTATATATTTGTTTTTTGTTAAGTTGCCTAATAATTATGCACAGTAATAGTCACCTGCACACACAGATATCCCCCTAAAATAGCTATAACTAAAAGCAAACTAAAAACTACTTCCAAAACTATTCAGCTTTGATATTAATGAGTTTTTTGGGTTCATTGAAAACATGGTTGTTGTTCAATAATAAAATTAATCCTCAAAAATACAACTTGCCTAATAATTCTGCACTCCCTGTATGTAGCTGGAATATTCCTAGATTATTTAAATTAAGTGCACAATTTGCACTTTACCTATGTATTTATTTTGGGTAGGCATAGACTCAGTATTACGTTAAAATTGCGTTAAGTACTATCCCCTTTTCTTCTCCGCTTTTGAGCGCATACTTTATTTATTTATTTTTGGGATCCGTATACTCAGAACACAAATGCTTTTCAATGTTTCCCTTTTTTTCTTTTCTTTTCTCTTTTTTTCGTTCTTTTTGGTTGATGTTTTTCGTTTGTTTTGTCTTTTGTTCTTTTTTGTCTTTCGTATATTTTCTGTATGAATCGACCTGTAATGTATGCGGTGTGAGTGGCAGATCTGTGAGCTTTATCCATATCCATATTTTGCAATATGTTTTATATTATTTGAAGGTACACATCAACAACCAATAGGCAACTTCATATGGCGTTTAAATTTCACCTTCATACTGAGGCTGGACATTCCTTTACAAAGGGGAGGAGTCCCCGAAACGCGCGTCGGAACCAGCAAGACTCGAACACCTGTACTGACCCTGATCACAGCAACCACGACCTACATTGTATCGGATTATCGGTTAGCCTGTGGAAAGGAAATAGCGAGATGGGATATCTACAACAGTGAGTACATTTCCACACCGAAGGTTGCGCTAGAGATACAGTCTCACGGTATTGGCAAATCGGATGTAACAGGTGATATTGCGGCTTATGACTGGCCCTGCAGCTTTACTATATTTCTAGTTACCTGCACAGAGACACTGATGCTGCTATTTATTGATCTGTCCTGGTACAGGTTAGGAGCATTCAGGTATATCGCACAACACTACAGCTTTACTGTGAGTGAACATCAAAGGGTGTGATGTTGTACTTGCTATATGAATGTACCTCGCTAGCAGTTTGGCAACCGATAACATACACCGGTGGTTATACAATTGCTATTCAAGCCGTAGATTATAAGGGCGGCATTCTGACTATATAAAGCACTTTTTTCACAAACCTTCAATAAGGACATCCCAGTGTACATTAATTGCACTGTGTGATCATATAACGTCTTAAACACAAGAAAGGACATTTGAGTTTGTATCTTTATAACGTCTTTAATACGAGAAAGGACATTTGAGTTTGCATGTTCATTTTTGGAAAGGACATTTAATTTTGCATCTTTATTTTTTTGCAATTGATACAAGAAAGCCTCTTTGTTTTCAGTTTGGATACAAATATTTCAACATGGACTGTTTATTTTTTGGATCATAATTGATGTTATATGAGGATATAGTGATTTTGTGAAATTTTGTGCACTAAGTTTTGTTCTATTCTATCTTAAGCTATATTAATACATTTTTTTCAGTGACAGGTGGAGTGGGTCTTCACTCACTGGGGACGCCCAGTGGGTGTTATTTTGCTTAGATTTATTACTCTAGAATTTTGCTTAGATTTATTACTCTAGAATGAAGTATTATTGTTTAGTTTATGTTTAGGATTGCTTGGAGGGAGTATGGATATGTTTGGTGGATGGGGTATGTGTGGATATGAGTAAGCTCTCTTGTGCTCTTCCTTTTGTATGATTTTGTATTTGTAAAAATTAAAATTAAAATTTATTTCTAAGACTCCTTGGCTGGGATCTTTTTGTATTGATATTATTATTGAGTCTAGGGCCAGACTCCATCCCGCGCCGGAGCATTTTTGACTTATTGGTGGTGCGGTCACTATTTATCATTTTATTATAGTGTTTGCGATGCGGGAGGGCCTTGGTTTAGGGGTTAAAAGGTTGTTTATGGGTGTTAGTGCACTTTGTAACACTTTAGTTATGAGTTTTATGCTACAGCTTTGTAGTGCAAAACCCATAACTACTGACTTTAGATGGCGGTACAAATCTTGTCGGTATAGACTGTACCGCTCGCTTTTTGGCCTCCCAGGCAAAACTCTTAGCAGCGGTAGTGAAAAAGCAGCATTATGAGCCATAACGCAAAACTCATAATCTAGCCGATAATTTGGAAAGCAGGAATGTAGATTAGGAGCCGGACCATTTTTGATTCAGAACCTGGGTTGCTCTTGCTGCTTGATGGCTAAATGTAGCACTAATCAGCAAGTGCTACCCAGGGGTCTTAATAAAAAATGAACCAGCTCCTTCGCATAGATTGATGCTTTTTCAAATAAAGATAGCAAGAGAACAAAGACAATTTGTTAATACACCCTGTTCCAAATTATTATGCAAATTCTATTTCAGTGTCACAAAGATTAATTTTTTATTTTTTTTTTCAGTTTAACTCATGGATGGCATTGTGTCCCAGGGCTCTTTTGATCACTGAAAACAATCTCGGACACCTGTGATAATTAGATTGCCAGGTGAGCCCAGTTAAAGGAAAAACTACTAAAGGAGGGTGTTCCACATTATTAAGCAGAGCACCCTTTTCAAGCAATATGGGAAAGAAAAATGATCTCTCTGCTACCGAAAAGAGTGAAATAGTTCAATGCCTTGGACGAGGTATGAAAACATTAGATATTTCACGAAAACTTAAGCGTGATCATCGCACTATTAAGAGATTTGTGGCTGATTCAGAGCACAGACGGGTTCGTGCAGATAAAGGCACATTGAGGAAGATTTCTGCCAGATCCATGTATCGGATCAAAAGAGCAGCTGCTAAAATACCATTACATAGCAGCAAATAGATATTTGAAGCTGCTGGTGCCTCTGGAGCCCCACGGACATCAAGGTGTATTGTCCTCCAGAGTCTTGCAACTGTGCATAAACCTTCCATTCGGCCACCACTAACCAATGCTCACAAGCAGAAACGGCTGCATTGGGCAGAAAAATAATAATAATTTTCAAACAGTCCTGTTCACTGATGAGTGGAGTGCAACCCTGGATGGTCCAGATGGATGGAGTAGTGGATGATTGGTGGACGGCCACCCTGTTCCAACAAGGCTGCGACGTCAGCAAGGCGGTGGTGGGGTCATGTTTTGGGCTGGAATCATGGGAAGAGAGCTGGTCGGCCCCTTTAGGGTCCCAGAAGGTGTAAAGATGACCTCTGCAAAGTATGTGGAGTTCCTGACTGACCACTTCCTTTCCTGGTACAGAAGGAAGAACTATGCTTTCCGTAATAAAATCATCTTCATGCATGACAATGCACCATCTCATGCTGCAAAGAATACCTCTGCATCAATGGCTGCTATGGGGATAAAAGGAGAGAAAGTCATGGTGTGGCCTCTATCCTCCCCTGACCTCAATCCTATTGAGAACCTTTGGAGCATCCTCAAGCAAAGATCTATGAGGGTGGGGGACAGTTTACATCCAAACAGCAGCTCTGGGAAGCTATTCTGACATCTTGCAAACAAATTTAAGCAGAAACTGTCCAAAAACTCACAAGTTCAATGGATGCAAGACTTGTGAAGCTGCTATCAAATAAGGGGTCCTATGTTAAAATGTAACATGATCTGTTAAAATGTTTAAAAAGTTAAAATGTTGTTCAAAGTTTGATTGAAATAGCTTTTGATTTCAGTAAATATGCTGCAAACACAAGAAATGACAATTTCAAGGTTTTTTACAACCTATAAAGTGTTTTGAATATTACTGTGCGTAATAATTTGGAACAGTGCTTTGTAAGTTTTTTATTTTTTAAAAAAATACTGTTATCATTAGGAGGTTTGTTCAATAAAATTTGAATTGTTCTCTTAATAGTTGATAACATGAGAATTATGCTGACTGTTATTTACATCAATTATTTAGGTAAATGAGAAAGATATCATTGGCATAATAATTTGGAACAGGGTGTAGTAGGAAATTAAAAAGTTGCTTAAGATTGCATGCTCTATCTGAATCATGAAAGAAAAAAAATTGGGTTTAGTATCCCCTTTGAGTTTTTTTTTAATTAACAAACGGCTAGATTACGAGTTTTTGTCGGTAATGGTATGCAGGGCTAACAAGCATTTTTTTCTCACCGCTCACTTAAGACAGCACTGGTATTATGTTCTTTTTTAAACCCGGCGTTAGCCGCAAAAAAGTGAGCGAAGAGCAAAATTTCGCTCCACATCTCAATACCAGCGCTGCTTATGGTAGCGGTGAGCTGGCTAAACGTGCTCGTGCACGATTTCCCCATAGGAATCAATGGGGCTGATTCGGCTGAAAAAAAACCTAATACCTGCAAAAAAGCAGCGTTCAGCTCCTAACGCAGCCCCATTGATTCCTATGGGGAAATACTTTTTATGTCTACACCTAACACCCTAACATGAACCCCGAGTCTAAACACCCCTAATATTACACTTTTTAACCCCTAATCCGCCGCCCCCGACATCGCCGACACCTGCATAATATTATTAACCCCTAATCTGCCGCTCCAGACACCGCCACCTACATTATACTTATTAACCCCTAATCTGTGGCCCCCAACATCGCCGCCACCTACATTATATTTATTAACCCCTAATCTGCTGCCGCCGCCACTATAATAAAGTTATTAACCCCTAAATCTAAGTCTAACCCCCCTAACTTAAATATAATTTAAATACATCTAAATAAAATTACTATTATTAACTAAATTATTCCTTTTTAAAACTAAATACTTACTTATAAAATAAACCAAAGCTAGCTACAATATAACTAATAATTACATTGTAGCTATCTCTGGGTTTATTTTTATTTTACAGGCAACTTTGTACTGTATTTATTTTAACTAGGTACAATAGTTATTAAATAGTTATTAACTATTTAATAACTTCCTAGTTAAAATAAGTACAAATTTACCTGTAAAATAAATCCTAACCTAAGTTACAATTACACCTAACACTACACTATCATTAAATAAATTACATAAATTGAATACAATTAATTACAATTAAATTCAATAAACTAAATTACGAAAAAAAAACCCACTAAATTAAAAGGGCTTTTTGCGGGGCATTGCCCCAAAGTAATCCGATCTTTTATCTGTATAAAAAATACAATACCCCCCCAACATTAAAACCCACCACCCACACACCCAACCCTACTCTAAAACCCACCCAATCCCCCCTTAATAAAACCTAACACTACCCCTACCTTGAGACGTCTTCACCCAACCGGGCAGAAATGGTCCTCCAGACGGGCAGAAGTCTTCATCCGATCCGGGCAGAAGTCTTCATCCGATCCGGGCAGAAGAGGACCTCCAGACAGGCAGAAGTCTTCATCCAGGCAGCATCTTCTATCTTCATCCATCCGGAGCGGGTCCATCTTCAAGCCATCCGACGCGGAGCATTCTCTTCCATCCGACGACTAACACTAAATGACGGTATCTTTAAGTGACGTCATCCAAGATGGCGTCTCTTCAATTCCGATTGGCTGATAGAATTCAGCCAATCGGAATTAAGGTAGAAAAAATCCTATTGGCTGATCCAATCAGCCAATAGGATTGAGCTCACATTCTATTGGCTGTTCCAATCAGCAGATTAGGGGTTAACATTTTTATTTAAGTCTAAAAGTCTAAATGCAGTCTAAATGCACTTTAGTTAAGCGTTTTATGTTACGGCGTTAGTCCATAAAACTCTTAACTACTGACTTTTAAATGCGGTAGGAGTCTTGACAGTATGCAACATGGGAATGTCCACAGCACAATTTGCTTAAAAAAGTATCTTTATTGACAAAAGATAGAGCGACGTTTCGTGACTACTGTCACTTAATCATGCTATACATACAATACTCAGAGGTGGTTCCTAAGAGTTAACCCAGTTGATGAACTTACCAAGCAATATGAAAAGTTGCGATACAGGAATACAGCCTGGGACCTGCATATAACAACCCTTGCAGAATACTATCGTGTTAAGAGGATCCCGAGGGGGTTACGAATGAGCACTTGCCCTACTTTGTTGAAAAATAACAAAGAATACTGTGACAAGTTTGAGGCAATTATCAACAAGTGCTCATTTGATCTAATTGTACATACAGTGGAATCCCTTACCAAGGAAATGGCTAAACAAGAAATGGAACTGGCTACCGTCAAAGAGGAAATTTCCGGTCAAATCTCTGAGGAGGATCTTAAAAATCTGATAACACAGACAGATGAAAGAATGGATCGCCTACAAAAAGAGTTAAAAGAAAGAAAGCGGACGAAATTTGTTCGGGATGAACAAGATTACTTACAAGGCTGGGTCTACAGATGGCGACAGGGTCCCCATGGCAACCGGGGTAAACAAACCAGAGGTAGACGTACGACCAATCAGCAACACAAGAAAGCCGCACGTGATACGGAAGGCGACTCGACGGATGTGACGTCAAGTTCCACGAGTCTGAGCGAAAGCGATACAAGCGGAGAGCGGGTAGAAAGCACCGCAAGAAAGGCACCGGTCAGGAAATCCAACCGGAGGGGCGGAGGACATCAGAGGAATCGACAGTAGTGAACATATCTGGAGTCACACTGGATGATGGGGAGCTAGCACTCCTCAATAGAGGACTTTCGTTTTGCCCAAGCAAACAGACTGACTTTTTTGAAATAAATAAAGATCTGAATAGGTTCTACAGGAACATTAAATTGAGAGTACAATTTGGTGATGTGAGTGCAAAGCATAATACCCCCGATAAAGATTCTGGGAACTGGACTCTTAAAAAGTTGGGTCTTTGGAAAAAAGAGTAATTATACACCATTAATCCATAACGATAGCATAAATACGTTTATACAACTTGTGAATTTAGACGTAAATAAATTACAACACCAGGTCCTTAGAGATGGTAAGAAGGTAAAAAGTAATGTAAACAATGTTGAAAAGAAAGCATTACAGTCCTTTCAGGGTAAATTGAAAAATGTTATCCTGAAGGGAGCCGATAAGGGAGGTGCATCTGTGGTTATCGATAGACAGTACTACATTAGGGAAATCAGACAACAACTGGATGACCCTGAAACATATAGGAAATTGTCACAAAATCCTGTTCACAGGATACAAAAAGAATTATTGGCCTGCCTGGAGAGGGCAGTAAAGGTTGGGGTGATTGACTTAAAATTGAGAGATTTTTTATATAATGAGTCACCAAGAACACCGGTTTTTTATACTATACCAAAGATTCACAAAAACCTTGCTGCTCCTCCAGGCAGGCCAATTATTTCCAGTATAGATTCTGCCTTTTCTAATGTATCTATTTTTATTGACAAATTGTTGCAGCCTGAGGTCGTAAAATGTAGTTCATACATCAAAGACACAGGTGATTTTTTGCAAAAGGTGAGAGAATTGCATTTACCTAGTGACCGCTTTGTATTGTATACATTAGACGTTAAAAGCCTCTATACCTGCATAAAACATGAGACAGGTATGGGGGTTATTAAGAAAATTTTACATGTAAATGGGGGTTATACCCCACAACAAAATGTTTTCATAGAAGAATTATTGGGCTTGATTCTGTACTGGAATTACTTTATGTTTCAGGATGATTGGTACATACAGATAAGAGGTACAGCCATGGGGTCCAACGTGGCCCCATCATACGCCAATTTATTTATGAGCATGATTGAAGAGAATATAGTTTATGAAAATAAATGGTTTAAAGACTATGGAGGAGCCTGGTGGCGCTTCATAGATGATATATTTGGCGTATGGTGGGGCCCCGTGGACTCCCTGGTTCAATTTGTAACAGACCTTAATTCTTCTGTGAGAAATTTGGAATTTACACTGAATTACAGTGAGGAGAGTATCATGTTTTTGGACACTAGAGTGTATAAGAAAGGTCCTAAATTGGAATTTGATTTATATTCAAAAGAAACAGATAGGAATACATTGCTAGAATTCAATAGTTTCCATCCACGTCATTTGGTAGAATCCTTACCTAAGAGTCAGTTGATGAGAGTCCACCGTATCGTGTCAGAGACAGATAATCTAAATAAAAGGATTAAAGAAATGCAAGAAAAATTCCGCAATAGAGGTTACCCCCAACATGTATTAGATAAATGCAGCAATAACCTTACCACTAATAAAGATCATAAGGAGAAGAACAAGAGAATGATTTTTACATCACAGTTTAGTGCCCATGGGAGGCAAATAGCTAAAATCATTAATAAACATTGGCCTATTTTACAGAGGTGTAATAATGATATTGTTGAATTTAAAGAGAGACCAATTATGGCCTATAAAAGGGTAAAGAATTTGAGGGACTACTTTGTAAAGTCTGACATAGGACCAGCTAAGCAGTTACAGCAGAGTCATTTAACTAAGAAGAATACAGGATGTTATCCTTGTTTAGGATGCATTAGTTGTAATTCAGTAATAAGGGGCAAAGAGTTTGTTCACCCTAGAAGTGGTAAAAGGTACACTATTAGGAATTTCTTTACTTGTGACACCACATATGCAATTTATTTAATCAAGTGTCCGTGTTCCCTCATCTATATTGGAGAGACGGTAAGAAAAGTGAAAGATAGGCTTAGCCAGCACCGCTCCAATATTAGATGTGGGAACAGGGAGGCACCTGTATCCAATCATTTCTTAGAGAAAGGACACAGTATCAGTCAGCTCCGATGGCAGGTTATAGACTATGTGGGTCCGCAGAGAATGGGTGGTGACCGTGAGAAAATATTGAAACAAAAAGAAATGCATTGGATTCATAGATTGGGATCATTAGTACCACATGGTATGAATAGGGACTTTGATTGGTCAGTCTTTTGGTGAAGAATAGGTTTAATTAAATTTGATTTATAATGGTATGTAGATATGTAGTACTGCTATCAGGGTTAGTTATAACTGCTTTAAATGTTGTAAGATAGTAAGTCTGTTGTAAAAATGTTTAAACTATGTATCTCGAACAAAAAGTATCTTGTTGCAAATTGTATAAATTTTGAAAGTTTGAAGAGTAAGATATTTTGTGCAGCAGGTGGCGCTCAAGAGTAAAATGTATTGGCGCCAAGATAACTGTTTAAAAGAACCACCTCTGAGTATTGTATGTATAGCATGATTAAGTGACAGTAGTCACGAAACGTCGCTCTATCTTTTGTCAATAAAGATACTTTTTTAAGCAAATTGTGCTGTGGACATTCCCATGTTGCATATTGTTATAGTGGAATTGGGCAGATTTCCACGGTCGACACGAGCACAGTATTTTGCCTGGCAGCTGTTCTACATATTGCTGAGGAGTCTTGACAGGAGAGGGTCTACCGCTCACTTTTTTCTAGACTCGTAATACCGGCATTAGGCAAATTCCATTAAAAAGATAGGATACGCAATTGACGTAAGTGGATTTGCGGTATGCTTGAGTCGCGGAAAAAAAGTGAGCGGTACACCAGTACCTGCCAGACTCGTAATACCAGCGGGCGTTAAAAAGCAGCGTTGGGCTGCTTTTTAAGGCTAACGCAAGACTCATAATCTATCCGAAAGGTTTTTAATTTTGTGTGGAGCTTTGCTTGCTATATCGTCTCTTTATCTCTCGTTCATTCTTCTCTGCATCCCTCTATTTTGTTTCTATTTTTTCACAATTCAGTGATCTACTCTTGTGTATTCCATCTTTACTGCATCTTTTATCTTTAAAGGATAATTTTCAACTGCAGCTCCACAGTTATGGAGTCTCAGAATTCTGAGCTAATTGACTGTTGCCTTATAGGCACATATACATTTTTATTTTCAGGAGAGAAAAAAAAAAACAGGATTATCAAAAGATTGACAAACCTAAGTACAAGGTTTTTGTTTGTTCCCTCATATCATATGTCCTCCTTTAACTAACAAATAAAACAGAGAAACCCAACAACAGAACTCAGCCACACCGGGCTGTAATAAATCAATATGAATGGACCAGTGCAGAGTCTCCGGTAATGAGTGACACTTCTTATAGCACTTATGCGGTTGAGTAACTCACCCCACTCTGGCCTGTCCGGTTATCCACTTGACAGTGTCGCTGCCCAAAGTACAGCCGCCTCTGTGCCGCTTCCGAAGATCCAAACTTCAATAGAACGGCTCACAGGGCCTCAGCTGTATTCCGTGTGCTCGTCGGCTTGAGTGTGGGTGTGTAGCTATACGTCACAGGTATTCCTCCAATGGCAGGAGTTCTTTTCCGGAGGTGCTGCAAACTTTGATCCGCTCCAGGCTGTAGCATCAGCTGATGGGCCGGCAAGGACTGGAATAATCATCAAATTCAAAAGGAGACACCGACATCCATCTTATAGGTAAAATCTTGTAAACTTTATTATGCAATGTTAAAAAGAAGAGACAACAAAGCAAATGTACTTAGAGTCAGACGTGGGCGCAGCACACAGGCATACGCGTTTCGGAAAGAGATTCCGTAGTCACAGCCTGACATGCTACCCCACACACCTGTTTAAAAACCCCATGGGCTAATATAATAGGTTAAAACAGGAACTACCCCAATAGACTCTAGCCAATAGGACACTAAATAACAGATACAGCAATGATCCTAATTAACACTTCATTATCTCAGTTACCAGCATTTCTGCTATACACAACAAACAGTCATAGTAATAATAGAAATGCATGTGAATAGACATATTCGTATAATCAAATGACAGTCATAATCCTAATGCGAAATGGGATGTAGCACAGGGGAGATGATATAGCTACAACATTAGTTGAAAACATTAATTATAGTAATAAAATAAGTAATAAGATTGAAAGGGAACATAGTGGGCAAATTAGTATGGTGTAAATTGGTCACACCAATATATATAGTGATTTCATTTTAGGAGGAACAGATGTTCAAAATACAGATTCAAGTAAGCAAATAATGTATACTGTCGTATATAGAGAGGATATATATGTATTTATGTATCAGAAAGGCTCCATAGGCATAATATATAGATACTGTCATGTGAGTTAATAGATTAATAAATACAATCGTTGGTGTACAGAGCAAATATTAGCAGAATATTATTCCCAGTGATTAATAATATCAAATCTGGAATTCAGACCTTTGGGTAGTCTGCTTTCAAGGGTAAATATCCAATATGCTTCCCTTCTTGCCAATATTGTATCTATATCACCGCCCCTAGGGGGCCTAAGGATCTTTTCTATAGCACACCATGAGGAATATCTTAAATCGTTATTGTGAAAGGAGCCAAAGTGTTGTACTATTGGAGTACTAGCCCTGTTGATTTTAAATGATGACAAGTGTT
This sequence comes from Bombina bombina, assembly GCF_027579735.1. NCBI lineage: Eukaryota > Metazoa > Chordata > Amphibia > Anura > Bombinatoridae > Bombina > Bombina bombina. The sequence goes on along the minus strand of NC_069506.1, from coordinate 169,288,354 downwards.
CCCGTATGCGGGTGTTTAGGTCCCGTGAGGTGAGACCTACATACTGTAATTTGCAGTGAGAGCATTCAATAAGGTAAATGGCATATTCCGTGGTACAATTCATACAGGTACCAATGTCATACCTCTTGTTGGTGACAATACTAGAGAAATTCCTTGTCACATCAACATACTCACAAGGTTTACACTTGCGCCGACCACATTTGAACATGCCAGTATGCCTTAGCCAAGATGATTGACTCTCAGTTTTACTTTTCAATAACGTGGGGGCCAACAGATTACCCAATGTTGGGCTTCTCCTATAGGACCATCTGAGCCCATTCTTAACAGTATTAACTAGCTTATCATCAGCTGAGAGGAGAGGGAAGTGTTTACGAACTATCTTACAAATATCCTGATACTGTATACTATGATTGGTGACAAAAGTCAATCCTTTGAAATCATCATTTTTTGAAGATTTCATATTTAACAGATCCCTTCTTTCTATAGTACTGACAGCAGCTTTAGCCCTTTTCACTATAGCTTTGGGGTACTTCCTTTCTAGGAGTCTCCTTTCTAGATCAACTGATTCTTGTTTAAACTGTTGGAAACTAGTGCAATTCCTCCTCAACCTAGTGTATTCTCCTTTGGCAATGGCATATGGAACATGCTTGGGGTGGCAACTCGTGCCTTGAAGGAGTGAATTGCCTGAGATGGGCTTCCTGTAAACGGTAGATTCAATCTTACCATCAGGGTTACCCCGCAGTGTAATATCAAGATAGTTTATAGTATGTGGATTAAATTCACAGGTAAATTTCAGGTTAAGATCATTGCAATGTACGTATTCCAAAAAACAGGGGAATAGTTTCCTCACTTCCTGTCCAGATGAAGATAAGATCATCTATATACCTCTGATATAGAGATATATGAGATCTGTATACATTATTATCTCCAAAGATGTGGTAAAATTCCCACCATCCTAGAAATAAATTTGCATAGGAGGGGGCAAACTTAGCCCCCATGGCGGTACCACATCTCTGGAGATAATAAGTATCTTCAAATTTGAAAAAATTGTGTGTTAATAGGAATGTGAGTACCTTAAGAATAAAATTCTTAAGGCAATGATCATAATCTGTGAAATTATCCAGAAAAAAAGTAACAGCTTCCACTCCCTTCTGGTGGGGGATGCTAGAATATAGAGAGACAATATCAATTGTCATCCACATGCTAGACTCAGTCCATTCAATGTGCTCAAGTATGTTTAGGATATGCTTTGTGTCACGAACATACACATATGTATACCCCATCTGAGAATCTGATACATATTCTGTGATCTATATTCAGTATAATCTCTCAAAAGCAAACGGCAAGTCCACTAGATGTCAGGGCACACTAAGTGAAAAAAAAAGTACACGCCTGGCATCTTGGTTTGCTTTTTATACTGCAGAAAACCAAACACAGGTGAGATGAGAGCGAGAGAGTGCAAAGGGCATGCTATAGACCACTGGTTTTCAAACCTGTACTCAGGCTTCCCTAACAGGCCACAGTTTGAGTATATCTGAACTGGAGTACAGGTGAAATAATCAGCTGCTTAGTAATCATGGCTATTTGACCTGCTCTCATCCAAGGAGAGGTTTGAAAACCAGTGCTATAGACCATACTAATTCAATGGGGCAGATTTAAAAAAATAAATTCAGATTACTGACATACTGTTTACTTCCATATATAGGTTCACAGGCAATGTCCAGGGTACATCATACCAGTTACCATGTGGTATGATCATTCATGTGAATGATTTAAAAATAATAATAATAATAGGTTTGTCTTAAAAAAAAATATAATTTGTTATTGTTAAATTGAGTATTTTCTAATTAAGAAAAAAGGTTCTTTCTTAAATAGGCTTCCATTCTAATACATAAGAATCTGCTGTTTAAAAATATAGGGTTCCATTTATTAAGCAGTGGAGGCTTCTTTATTTACCGCAAGTTAACCCTTTGAGTGCTAATGACGGCTCTGAGCCGTCACAGAGTTTCCCACTCTGGTGCTAATGACGGCTCAGAGTCATCACTAGCACTCTCCCACCTTGAGGGAGATCTGGGGGCTCCCACCCGCTCCTACCCCGGCAATTGTGCCTGTAGAGTGACAGACATCACCAGGGCTTCCCGTTTTGCGTGGTGACCTCACGCTCAATAACATGATGACGTCACCGCGCAACTTTATTTATACTTAACAATGTAAAGTATAGGAGCAGGGGGCATGCTGCTTAGAAGCCTGTATCTCAGGCATCTAAGCAGCTATAGACCCCCAAGACCCACCATTGGAAAGCTAATCACGTAACCTTACCAACAGTGTGAGTATTGGGGGTCTTAAAAAATAACAGTTAAAAAAAAAATTCAAAAAATAAAAAAAAAATCAAAAATCTTAGCACCCAGGTGGGAAAGTGCTTAGCACTCAAAGGGTTAAGAAGCAACAGTCATACAACCAATCTCTTTGACAAGTCCTTCTTTAGTGACTGGTAGTGCAAGAATGGAGAACGCACTGCACAACAGTTACCTTGTGCAATAATAAATGCAGGCAGGGGAAAACCAGCATCTGCTGCCTACATTTTATGAAGATGGATAAACAAGTCTCTTAACTGGGAATATTGTCAGCCTGTCCAATGATAAATGGGGTCCACAGTATTTATCATCCGTGAATATTGCCAGTGCAGCTGTTTAGATTACTTAAAGGGACACTGTACTATATATTTTAGAAGAAAACCGCTTACTGGAGAAATGTATGTGGTAAATTACAAAAAATCTTCTTAGTGCATATGGCACAGTGAAGACCCCTTAAGAATTGTATCTATACAAAAGGGAAAAGTTATAGCATCACACAAAGAAAGGGAATGCAGCATTCATTTAACAATGTACAAAAGAAAGAAAATACTTTATTTAATAAATTCCAAAATCATTACAATTTTAATTTTTTTTTTTATTATTTATTGTTTTTTCCTGCACACTGTAATATCGACAGATCATAGCATAACACGATCAAGCTATAACAAGGATGATATTCAGGATAATGTATTTGAATCTCTGTTAGGCTTGAATATGTCCGCCTAATCTTGATCTCCTTTTATGCGGTTGATGACTATGTAATGCTGGAAGTCATGGTATTTTTCTGATACAGCAAAGTAGTAATACAACCATTAAAATATGAATAGTAAACTTATACAACAAGCAAACACATACCTTAAAAAATATGTGCATCAACTAAACTTAAGATATAAAAGAAGAAAAAAAAAGTGGGGCGTATAGGGATATAGTGATCGGGGGGGCGAGGAGGGGTTTTTGGTTGAGGACAATGTTGAAGGAAAGAGCATCATACCAGAAAAAAGTTAGGGGTTAAATGAGTGACAAATCGATTCCCAGTAAGATTTAATATCTGAAAAAAGTGTGACTTTGTTTTTGCAATAGAATCCATACTCCTCTAAGAGTAGCAATTTGGTACATGAGATATTATGGATTTAGGACTGTTTAAACTTATTTGTAATAAAATAGACCAGAGTTTACATCGGCAGTTAGAATGTTTGTTCAATAATGCTATGACAGGGGATAAGATGAAGTCAGTGCCCAGTACCCCGCAACCCTCAATCGACCTCCAGAAAGGAGTTAGTTTAGTGCATGTCCACCACATATGGAGCATAGTACCTTGGAAATTACAACTTCGTCAGCATAGGAGGGAAGTTATAGGATACATTTTTCTAAGTCTGACCGATGTTAAGTTTTAACATGTACAAATCTTGTAATTCATCTCAATAATGCATAGAGAAGTAGAGGATTTACGGGTGTTATTAAAAAATGTGATACCATTCTTTATATTCTAAGGGTGCCCCCAATTTTGTATGCCATTGTGAAGTATAGAAGGGGAGACTTGTGGACAGGGCTGAGTCAAGAATTTTCTTAGAGAGAGGGAGCCTCTCTGGTTTTATGAGCTATCTCATTGTAGTATCTTGCATTTTGTGAAGTGTCTCTCTATATCTAGAGTAGATAGTGTTCAACATAGTTAGTGTTTTTTGATGTCTTAATGCATTTGGGCAATAATTGTTATTTTAGTCTGGGTTGCTCACCAGATATTTAATTATGTATGTTATTTTCACTTTACTAGAATTTTTATTTTTAAACATTTGGATAGCTATATGTTCATGACAGTAGCCTACTTATAGTGGATTATATTCCTTTTTCTTGAGTAATATAATATAGAGTTATTATTGGTTATTTAGGTTTAATCATTAGAAGTCTCTGCTACCCTTTAACGTACAGCAGTTTTGAATGAGATATTTGATATGTGATTAGATGCTTAGCTCCTATATAAATTCCCTTTTGTCCTCAAACAATTTATTGAGATTACTACATGTGCGACTATGGTATCCTTTTATTCAATATGATGTGCCATCCTAGAGCTGCTTGCCTCAGAACAAATAGGGTTCCTATGAATGGGAGTACCCATAACTGGTTGCTAGCTCCATCTAAATTAATAATACTAGATAATGCTTTCCTCACTAGTGAATGTACGAGAAGGGTCAAGTTGTTAATGAATGGTCTGCTGTATTATTACTATTGATAACTCAGGTTTGGAGTAATAATTTATACAGGAGTTAGTGTCAACATGACTCTTACCAGAAGCTTCATGTATTAATTGTGTACTAGCATATAGAAATGTTATCTGTTACTAATGAGTTATCCATGACTAAATTGGCATATATTATAATTAGTGAGGAAAGAGCAATGGAGTCTCTATGGAAGTGCGCAGATGATCACAGCGTGTGGAATGATGGCGGATTCAACAGAATCAACAACGGACCAGGCAGCTCTCTTAAAAGTGTAGGAAGGACATCGGGAACCTGTGGAAGACAGATAGAAGAGGCGCCTCATGGGACAAGTATCGTCTGGATCCAGACGATACTTGTCCCATGAGGCGCCTCTTCTATCTGTCTTCCACAGGTTCCCGATATATTATAATTGCATATGATATAGTTTGATGGTTGTTGTAATTTAATCTTTTTTTTATTGTTTAGCGCTTTGCCTCTCTGTCTGCAGCCGAGGCGGTGGGGCAAGGTCATTTTACATTTATAAGAAGTGCACATATTGCGATATTGCAATAAACTTATGGAGACACTACCAATATTAGTACACCTGACCTGACCCTTATAATACACATTTAATGATGATTTCCTTCTGTAATTTTCCGCTTGTTTGCTGTATTCTAACCTCAATAAAAATTTATAATAAAAAATAAAAATAAAACTTCTTTATAAATAATTAAATATAAAAAAAATTGTACTCCTATACAGTTAGGACATACCAACTATTCTGTGGGTAATGTATAATACAAAACAATATTATTCTGAATTATGTTGAATGAACTTATGAAAGTACTTAATACAAAAAACATAATTTATGTAAGAACTTACCTGATAAATTCATTTCTTTCATATTAACAAGAGTCCATGAGCTAGTGACGTATGGGATATACATTCCTACCAGGAGGGGCAAAGTTTCCCAAACCTTAAAATGCCTAAAAATACACCCCTCACCACACCCACAAATCAGTTTAACGAATAGCCAAGAAGTGGGGTGATAAGAAAAAAAAGTGCGAAGCATATAAAATAAGGAATTGGAATAATTGTGCTTTATACAAAAAAAATCATAACCACCACAAAAAAGGGTGGGCCTCATGGACTCTTGTTAATATGAAAGAAATGAATTTATCAGGTAAGTTCTTACATAAATTATGTTTTCTTTCATGTAATTAACAAGAGTCCATGAGCTAGTGACGTATGGGATAATGACTACCCAAGATGTGGATCTTTCCACACAAGAGTCACTAGAGAGGGAGGGATAAAATAAAGACAGCCAATTCCTGCTGAAAATAATCCACACCCAAAATAAAGTTTAACAAAAAACATAAGCAGAAGATTCAAACAGAAACCGCTGCCTGAAGAACTTTTCTACCAAAAACTGCTTCAGAAGAAGAAAATACATCAAAATGGTAGAATTTAGTAAAAGTATGCAAAGAGGACCAAGTTGCTGCTTTGCAGATCTGGTCAACCGAAGCTTCATTCCTAAACGCCCAGGAAGTAGAAACTGACCTAGTAGAATGAGCTGTAATTCTTTGAGGCGGAATTTTACCCGACTCAACATAGGCAAGATGAATTAAAGATTTCAACCAAGATGCCAAAGAAATAGCAGAAGCTTTCTGGCCTTTCCTAGAACCGGAAAAGATAACAAATAGACTAGAAGTCTTACGGAAAGATTTCGTAGCTTCAACATAATATTTCAAAGCTCTAACAACATCCAAAGAATGCAACGATTTCTCCTTAGAATTCTTAGGATTAGGACATAATGAAGGAACCACAATTTCTCTACTAATGTTGTTGGAATTCACAACTTTAGGTAAAAATTCAAAAGAAGTTCGCAACACCGCCTTATCCTGATGAAAAATCAGAAAAGGAGACTCGCACGAAAGAGCAGATAATTCAGAAACTCTTCTAGCAGAAGAGATGGCCAAAAGGAACAAAACTTTCCAAGAAAGTAATTTAATGTCCAATGAATGCATAGGTTCAAACGGAGGAGCTTGAAGAGCTCCCAAAACCAAATTCAAACTCCATGGAGGAGAAAATTGACTTAATGACAGGTTTTATACGAACCAAAGCTTGTACAAAACAATGAATATCAGGAAGAATAGCAATCTTTCTGTGAAAAAGAACAGAAAGAGCGGAGATTTGTCCTTTCAAAGAACTCGCGGACAAACCCTTATCTAAGCCATCCTGAAGAAACTGTAAAATTCTCGGTATTCTAAAAGAATGCCAAGAAAAATGATGAGAAAGACACCAAGAAATATAAGTCTTCCAGACTCTATAATATATCTCTCGAGATACAGATTTACGAGCCTGTAACATAGTATTAATCACGGAGTCAGAGAAACCTCTATGACCAAGAATCAAGCGTTCAATCTCCATACCTTTAAATTTAAGGATTTGAGATCCTGATGGAAAAAAGGACCTTGCGACAGAAGGTCTGGTCTTAACGGAAGAGTCCACGGTTGGCAAGATGCCATCCGGACAAGATCCGCATACCAAAACCTGTGAGGCCATGCCGGAGCTATTAGCAGAACAAACGAGCATTCCCTCAGAATCTTGGAGATTACTCTTGGAAGAAGAACTAGAGGCGGAAAGATATAGGCAGGATGATACTTCCAAGGAAGTGATAATGCATCCACTGCCTCCGCCTGAGGATCCCGGGATCTGGACAGATACCTGGGAAGTTTCTTGTTTAGATGAGAGGCCATCAGATCTATCTCTGGGAGCCCCCACATTTGAACAATCTGAAGAAATACCTCTGGGTGAAGAGACCACTCGCCCGGGATGCAACGTTTGGCGACTGAGATAATCCGCTTCCCAATTGTCTACACCTGGGATATGAACCGCAGAGATTAGACAAGAGCTGGATTCCGCCCAAACCAAAATTCGAGATACTTCTTTCATAGCCAGAGGACTGTGAGTCCCTCCTTGATGATTGATGTATGCCACAGTTGTGACATTGTCTGTCTGAAAACAAATGAACGATTCTCTCTTCAGAAGAGGCCAAAACTGAAGAGCTCTGAAAACTGCACGGAGTTCCAAGATATTGATCGGTAATCTCACCTCCTGAGATTCCCAAACTCCTTGTGCCGTCAGAGATCCCCACACAGCTCCCCAACCTGTGAGACTTGCATCTGTTGAAATTACAGTCCAGGTCGGAAGAACAAAAGAAGCCCCCTGAATTAAACGATGGTGATCTGTCCACCACGTTAGAGAGTGCCGAACAATCGGTTTTAAAGATATTAATTGATATATCTTCGTGTAATCCCTGCACCATTGGTTCAGCATACAGAGCTGAAGAGGGTCGCATGTGAAAACGAGCAAAGGGGATCGCGTCCGATGCAGCAGTCATAAGACCTAGAATTTCCATGCATAAGGCTACCGAAGGGAATGATTGAGACTGAAGGTTTCGACAGGGCTGTAATCAATTTTAGACGTCTCTTGTCTGTTAAAGACAAAGTCATGGACACTGAATCTATCTGGAAACCCAGAAAGGTTACCCTTGTTTGAGGAATCAAAGAACTTTTTGGTAAATTGATCCTCCAACCATGATCTTGAAGAAACAACACAAGTCGATTCGTATGAGACTCTGCTAAATGTAAAGACGGAGCAAGTACCAAGATATCGTCCAAATAAGGAAATACCACAATACCCTGTTCTCTGATTACAGACAGAAGGGCACCGAGAATCTTTGTGAAAATTCTTGGAGCTGTAGCAAGGCCAAACGGTAGAGCCACAAATTGGTAATGCTTGTCTAGAAAAGAGAATCTCAGGAACTGATAATGATCTGGATGAATCGGAATATGCAGATATGCATCCTGTAAATCTATTGTGGACATATAATTCCCTTGCTGAACAAAAGGCAATATAGTCCTTACAGTTACCATCTTGAACGTTGGTATCCTTACATAGCGATTCAATAATTTTAGATCCAGAACTGGTCTGAAGGAATTCTCCTTCTTTGGTACAATGAAGAGATTTGAATAAAACCCCATCCCCTGTTCCGGAACTGGAACTGGCATAATTACTCCAGCCAACTCTAGATCTGAAACACAATTCAGAAATGCTTGAGCTTTCACTGGATTTACTGGGACATGGGAAAGAAAAATCTCTTTGCAGGAGGTCTCATCTTGAGACCAATTCTGTACCCTTCTGAAACAATGTTCTGAATCCAAAGATTGTGAACAGAATTGATCCAAATTTCTTTGAAAAAACGTAACCTGCCCCCTACCAGCTGAACTGGAATGAGGGCCGTACCTTCATGTGAACTTAGAAGCAGGCTTTGCCTTTCTAGCAGGCTTGGATTTATTCCAGACTGGAGATGGTTTCCAAACTGAAACTGCTCCTGAGGACGAAGGATCAGGCTTTTGTTCTTTGTTGAAACGAAAGGATCGAAAACGATTGTTAGCCCTGTTTTTACCTTTAGACTTTTTATCCTGTGGTAAAAAAGTTCCTTTCCCACCAGTAACAGTTGAAATAATAGAATCCAACTGAGAACCAAATAATTTGTTTCCCTGGAAAGAAATGGAAAGTAGAGTTGATTTAGAAGCCATATCAGCATTCCAAGTCTTAAGCCATAAAGCTCTTCTGGCTAAGATAGCCAGAGACATAAATCTAACATCAACTCTAATAATATCAAAAATGGCATCACAGATGAAATTATTAGCATGCTGGAGAAGAATAATAATATCATGAGAATCACGATTTGTTACTTGTTGCGCTAGAGTTTCCAACCAAAAAGTTGAAGCTGCAGCAACATCAGCCAATGATATAGCAGGTCTAAGAAGATTACCTGAACATAGATAAGCTTTTCTTAGAAAAGATTCAATTTTTCTATCTAAAGGATCCTTAAACGAGGTACCATCTGATGTAGGAATGGTAGTACGTTTAGCAAGGGTAGAAATAGCCCCATCAACTTTAGGGATTTTGTCCCAAAATTCTAACCTGTCAGGCGGAAACAGGATATAATTGCTTAAAACGTTTAGAAGGAGTAAATGAATTACCCAATCTATCCCATTCCTTAGCAATTACTGCAGAAATAGCATTAGGAACAGGAAAGACTTCTGAATAACCGCAGGAGCTTTAAAAACCTTATCTAAACGTATAGAATTAGTATCAAGAGGACTAGAATCCTCTATTTCTAAAGCAATTAGTACTTCTTTAAGTAAAGAGCGAATAAATTCCATCTTAAATAAATATGAAGATTTATCAGCATCAATCTCTGAGACAGAATCCTCTGAACCAGAAGAGTCCAAAGAATCAGAATGATGGTGTTCATTTAAAAATTCATCTGTAGAAAGAGAAGATTTAAAAGACTTTTTACGTTTACTAGAAGGAGAAATAACAGACAAAGCCTTCTTTATGGATTCAGAAACAAAATCTCTTATGTTATCAGGAACATTCTGCACCTTAGATGTTGAGGGAACTGCAACAGGCAATGGTACATCACTAAAGGAAATATTATCTGCATTAACAAGTTTGTCATGACATTTAATACAAACAACAGCTGGAGGAATAGCTACCAAAAGTTTACAGCAGATACACTTAGCTTTGGTAGATCCAGCAGGCAGAGGTTTTCCTGTAGTATCTTCTGGCTCAGATGCAACGTGAGACATCTTGCAATATGTAAGAGAAAAAACAACATATAAAGCAAAATAGATCAAATTCCTTATAAGACAGTTTCAGGAATGGGAAAAAAATGTCAAACATCAAGCTTCTAGCAACCAGAAGCAAATGAAAAATGAGACTGAAATAATGTGGAGACAAAAGCGACGCCCATATTTTTTGGCGCCAAATAAGACGCCCACATTATTTGGCGCCTAAATGCTTTTTGCGCCAAAAATGACGCAACATCCGGAACGCCGACATTTTTGGCGCAAAATAACGTCAAAAATGACGCAACTTCCGGCGACACGTATGACGCCGGAAACGGAAATGAATTTTTGCGCCAAAAAAGTCCGCGCCAAGAATGACGCAATAAAATGAAGCATTTTCAGCCCCCGCGAGCCTAACAGCCCACAGGGAAAAAAGTCAAATTTTTGAGGTAAGAAAAAATATGATAATTAAAGCATAATCCCAAATATGAAACTGACTGTCTGGAAATAAGGAAAGTTGAACATTCTGAGTCAAGGCAAATAAATGTTTGAATACATATATTTAGAACTTTATAAATAAAGTGCCCAACCATAGCTTAGAGTGTCACAGAAAATAAGACTTACTTACCCCAGGACACTCATCTACATGTTTGTAGAAAGCCAAACCAGTACTGAAACGAGAATCAGTAGAGGAAATGGTAAATATAAGAGTATATCGTCGATCTGAAAAGGGAGGTAAGAGATGAATCTCTACGACCGATAACAGAGAACCTTATGAAATAGACCCCGTAGAAGGAGATCACTGCATTCAATAGGCAATACTCTCCTCACATCCCTCTGACATTCACTGCACGCTGAGAGGAAAACCGGGCTCCAACTTGCTGCGGAGCGCATATCAACGTAGAATCTAGCACAAACTTACTTCACCACCTCCCTTGGAGGCAAAGTTTGTAAAACTGATTTGTGGGTGTGGTGAGGGGTGTATTTATAGGCATTTTAAGGTTTGGGAAACTTTGCCCCTCCTGGTAGGAATGTATATCCCATACGTCACTAGCTCATGGACTCTTGTTAATTACATGAAAGAAATACTGTTTCAAGGAAGATTTTTCATAGGGTTTGGTAAACCTATATTTCATGGTGTTCCACTCATGGATGGTTATTCTTGGCCTTCTTTTCCTAGGATTTTACAGTTTCTTTAGGATAATTTGGATTAAGGGTTTTGTCAGTAAATATTTTGTAAGACAAATCTCTGCTCTTTCTGTCTTTCATAGAAAGATTGTTAATCTTCCTGATATTCACTGTGTTCAGGTTTTGATTCGTATCAAGCCTGTTCTTAAATCAATTCTTTCTTCTGGGAGTCTCTTTGTGAGTTTGAGTTTTAAGATTTTGCAGGTTCTTCTTCTGAGCCTATGCAGTCTTTACATTTTGATCTACTTTCTTAGAAAGTGTTATTTCTTTGGCTATCTCTTCTGATAGAAGAGTTTTCTGAATTGTTTGCTCTCTATTGTGAGTCTTCTTATCTGATTTTCCATCAAGATAAGCTGTTTTGCGGACTTTGTTTTAAAATTTTTTGCTTTAAGATGTAAATTCTAACAACATATATAGGGAGATTTTTGTTTCTTCCTTGTGTCCTAATCCTAATGATACTTCTAAATGGTCTTTTTCAACTTTGGATGTGGTAAGAGCTTTGTAATATTATGTTGAGGCTACTATAGATTTCAGAAAGACTTCTAGTCTATTTTTTATTTTTTTCTGGTTCCAGAAATGGTCAGAAATCCTTTGCCATTTCTTTGGCATCTTGGTTGAAGTTTAGATTCACAAGGCTTAGTTGAAGGCGGGGCAGTCTCCGCTTAAGCGTATTACAGCTCATTCTACTAGATCAGTCCCCATATCTTGGGTTTTCAAGAATGAAGCTTCAGTTGATTAAATTTGCAAAGCAGTAATTTGGTCGTCTTTGCACTAATTTTTCTTTATTTTACCATTTTGATGTGTTTGCTTCTTTGGAAGCAGCCTTTGGTAGATAGGTTTTTCGGGCAGTTGTCTCAGTTTGATTCAAGTGCCTATGATTTGAGTTTTTTTGAATTTTTAAAGAAAACTTAATTATTTTTTTGGGATTTAATTTCTCAGCGGAAATAGCTGTTTTTATTTTATCCCTCCCTCTCTAGTGACTCGTGGACTTCCAAATCTTGGGTATTATATCCCATACGTCAATAGCTCATGGACTCTTGCCACTTACATGAAAAAAAACATAATTTATGTAAGAACTAACCTGATAAATGTATTTCTTTCATAGTGGTGAGTCCATGAGACCCACCCTATTTTTTGTGGTTATAATTTTTTTTGTATAAAGCACATTATTTTTTCAGTTCCTCTTTTTAATGCTTTTTACTCCTTGTTTTTTATACACCTCACTTCTTGGCTATATGTTAAACTAAGGTATGAGTGAGGTGGGAGGTGTATTTATAGACATTTGAGGTTTCCCCCTCCTGGTGAGAATGTATATCCTATACGTCACTAGCTCATGGACTCTTGCCACTATGAAAGAAATGAATTTATCAGGTAAGTTTTTACCCTGGGTGTATTTCTTTTTTTATTCCTTAATGGTTTATTAATTTGAGTGTGACTTTTGTATTTGGATGTAATGTACTCTTAATAATTTACCATCTTCCCTCACATATTACTTCTCTGTGAAATGACTTGCTTAATATTGTTCTGAAATACTGACATTCATGGTTTCTATATGAGTATAAATAATTTGCTCTGAAACTGAAAGTTTCTTGCCTTTTTTCAGTATGTTACTGGGTGGTATTCTGTTGTGTTCTTGTGTAAGGTCTACAGTAGTTTCAGAGGTATTTTTTCTAAAAGTCACTGTATATTCTATTTGGATACTGCTAAAATAGCAGTGTTGTCACTATGCTGTAGGACTTTTCTTGCTCTCATCTGATGTTGAGTGGACACAGCTTAGTTTCTCTGCAAGCTTTCCAAAAGATGTATAATTATTTATAGTGTGCACCTGTGAAAGAAAAAAATATATCAAATACAATAATGTGAGTTGCAATGTTTTTTTATTTATCAGTTTCAGCATCTACTTTACTACTTTGGACAGATCATTTATGAGTGTTTCTTACCATTTGTTGAATATGAATTTAATAGGGGGCACCAAACCTTCATTATTATATTTAAATCAGATTTAAACAGAAGAAATAAAACCTAAAACATTTTTTCTTACTAAACACAACAAAAATCCACTCTTATTACTGCAAAGAGCACAAGTTTCTTTAATAAATTAACCCTATGGTAGGAGACAACGTTTGGCTGTTTGAGAATATTTTGTATCAGCACAACATTTTCATTATGAATTTATTAAAACATGGAATTCTTTGCTGTGCTAAAGTAAGAGCTAAAATGGTTATGTGTGATAATAATGTGTAATATCATCTACATCTGTCCCTGAAAGATATAAAAAAAAAGGTTAGTTAAATTAACAATAAACAACTTTACACAATGTAGAATTATAAAAATATGGAGCCAGATTGCAAGTGGCGCGCTGATAGTGCGAGCGCGATAATAAAAATTGCTTGACCTCGCTACCACTAGCGAGTGACTTTGATATTAAAAGTCTATGGTAAAGGGTTAGTGTGGCCCTTTTGAGCCCTTCACAGTCAAGTACCTTGACACATGCAATATCATTTTTATTCATTTTTAAAGGGACAGCAAATAACTGCATTTTTAATATAGAAATATATTATTATATTTTTTTTTTAAATTACATTTTCTTCTATGTGAAGAAAATATGGAATTTAATTTCTAACTCACTTTGGGTTTAGTGCATTTGGTCTAACGTGTTGTCAGGTTAGCACGCAAGCGATAACTGTTAGGGTTTGTTTTACAACTTCGATGTCCTGAAGTTAGAGCACATCTGTCTTTCACTCTCGTGCTAACTTTTTACTTTCAACTTGTAATAAGCGCGCTAATGCTGGTTTGACTAGCCACACAGAAAATAAGTGTAGTGACAGTATATAGAAGCCACGACTTGCAGTAGCAGGATTTTGAAACATTGCATATAGGGACATTAAATACTAAATAAATGCTAGAAAAGCAAATATTCGCCTGAGATAAATTATTCTTGCATTTATACATGATAGAGTTCACACAGTGACAAATGTGTAGTAAACTGTCTGAAAAGGGAAGATCACAGTTAAATATCAGTTACCTATCAAGATTCTGCATTTTGCTTTGCCATAGATGTTAACCATTCAGTGGTCTGTCACAAAAATGTTCTCGCAATTACAAGTGGAAGGTTATTAAACGGACAGGAAAATAACATTATTGATTCAGACAGAGCACTTCTTTTATCAAATACACCTCATTCTCGCTGTATTTTTTGTTGAAGAGCATACCTCTTAATGTGTCTAGAGCACTACATGGCAGCAAAATTGCTGCCATCTAATGGACTTGAAAATGTATAATATTGTTAAAAATCCAGTAAAAAAAACCTTTTAAAAACTTACTTAGAAGCTCCCCAGTTTAGCGCTGTTGATGAGGTTAGACTGGGACATCAGTGAAAGGGGGCTGGGAAACAGGAACAGCAGACACTCCCCCCTTCTATGCTTATGAAAAGACAGATTACACAAACAGGAGTCTGTAGACATCAGTATACATCTAAAACTTTTGGGCTTGGTTAAGAGTCTGAAAATCAGCACAATGTGATTCAAAAATAAGCAAAACTATACATTTTTTTATAAAAATACTCTCAAATGAGCTATATAAAGGGATCATCTATAAAACATTTATGCAAAGAAAAATCTAGTGTACAATGTAAGTGTTCTTTCAAAATTGTTGCCATATAGTACTCAAGATATGTGCCTGCTTCTGAGCCTACCTACCTGTTGTTTTTTTAAATTAAATTTTTATTAAGTTTTTCAGATATATTGAACATTGACAACAATGATTAAGTCAAATCGTACAGATAATCATGTCGATGTACAAAGTACAAAATTATATAAACAAGCACAATACATGAGACTGAAATAGTGAAATAAAACTATAGTACCTAGTGTACACATAAACATATACTATCACAGTATCGTGAGGAACCATATCATTTAGGCATATCATTTAGTTAACCAATGCGAAACATATTGTGCCATAGCATAATTAATAACGATGTTGTCATACTTATGTTGTACTAATATATGTGAAAGAAGAAAAAGAAAGAAAAAAAAGAAAATAAAGACCTGTTTCAGTATCTTCAGTATATTAGGTGATTTAAAAATTGGAAAGGAAAAACACAATAGACTACTTATGACCGGCAGCAGGGAATCAAGACAGTCAGCATATATATATAAATATATACACGTACATACAAATATATAGGGTAAGTATATATGAAAATAAGAAAAAATAGCCTAATGTATGACAGGCTGGATATGTCATTCCACTGGACCCGGTGCCGCCCAGGGCCCTTGGGGACGACATCAGACCCCCAGAAAATGAAGGGCTCACTTAATAAACCCCTACTGTTGATTTATGTGGCAGCTGAATATGATAATCTCCGCTTACATAAAGTCTTCCCAAAGCTACCAAAATAATAACAGAATTGCAGTCATTGCTGCAACAGGACATGGAATAGGATTAGTGGTGGTGCTTTTGAGAGAAACCGCAATTTAGTCTCTGGTGGTTAACAGATGCACACAGAGAACTGTAAATGGGGGGGGGGGGGAGGAGTAATAATAATATATATCTTAGCTACATGAAGAAAGAGCAATGAGCTCTACGTAAGAAACATAAACATATTAATTGCAATAGCAACCTTATGGGCAGTTTCATATTTGTCACACCGCGCCGTTGCGGTGTCCTCTCCATGCTCGTTGCTAGGGCTGTGTTGGCTCAGGAGGCGTGCGGCGCTGACGGTCATCGCCCGCAACACTCCTGATTGCTGGCCGGGTTCCTTGACGCCATTCACAGGTATGTAAGCGGGCAGAGAATGATCTGTCACTGCCCAAGTATAGGTGCTACTTTCTTGTGCTCCTGGGAGTGACTGATCGTTTACTGGTTAACCCCTAATCTGCTGGACTGATACCTTGTTGCCTGAACCCTGCCTGTCTCACTACGCTAACTGGTTAACCCCTAATCTGCTGGACTGATACCTTGTTGCCTGAACCCTGCCTGTCTCACTACGCTAACTGGTTAACCCCTAATCGCTGGACTGATACCTTGTTGCCTGAACCCTACCTGTCTCACTACGCTAACTGGTTAACCCCTAATCTGCTGGACTGATACCTGTGTGCCTGAACCCTGCCTGTCTCACTACGCTTACTGGTTACCCCTAATACTGGAACTGGTTCTCTGTTGCCATATTCTGTCTGCATAATTTGTCTTGTGCTGTCCAGTCTGTGGTGAGTGCCGCTCTCCTCATTTTCCTGATATGCTCTGGGATATTCCTATCTTTCCCGGCTCGATGCCAGGATAACAAGACTACTGGCCGAGTCCGGTCTGTTAGAGGAGTATGCCACAAGCCTTACATTATACTTGGGCCCATTGAACCAGATGAGGTGGCATGAGCTGTTTATCTCCAGGACAGATGTTGGGAACCCATACTACACAATTGCAGAATATGGATTCCAAGCTAGAGGCTATCACCGCTCAACACTCCTTACTAGTCACTTTGAAGAGGTTCTGCTCCTGTTGTTATACCGCCAGTTCCTGCTCCCAGTACTGTGGCTCCTCCCTCTGCTTCTGGAAGCATACCCCGGATACCTTTGCCTGACAAGTATGAAGGTACTACGGATTGCAGGGGTTTCCTTAACCAATGCAGGCTGCACTTCCGTAATGATCCCCACACCTTTCAGTCTCCCCAGTCAAGGGTCACCTTTATCATTTCCTTGCTGAAAGACAAGGCCCTAGCCTGGGTCTTTCCCTCTTCTGGAACAGGATGCTCCACTCCTGCATGATACTGATGATTTCATTTCTGCTTTTTCTGCTGTGTTTGGGACTTCAGGTCGTACCTCTGCTGCAGAGTATTCCCTCCTGGATCTTCGCCAGGGCAACAGAACTGTGCTCAGTTTGCCGTTGAGTTTTGCACCTTGGCACTTGAAACCAATTGGGATGGCAGTGCTCTCAAGGCAGCCTTTAGGAGTGGTCTGCAGGGAATGTATCAAGGATGAACTCACCTATCGGATATTCCTTCTTTTTTGGATGACTTTATAGTGCTTTGCATCAGCCTGGACTCTCGCTTTCAGGAGAGACAGAGCGGAGAGAGACCCGAACAAGGAGGGTCCTCCCTTCCCATCCCTCTGTTCGTCCGGTTCAGGTGATATCCTCCACCCCTTCGGCAGCTCCAGTTACCTCAGTGGAGGAACCCATGGACCTCTCCTCCTTCAAACCCTCAGAGTCCGAGAGACAGAGAAGAAGGAGACTGAGACTATGGTTTTATTGTGGCTCTAACTCCCACCAACTAAAGGACTGTTACATTCGGGCCGGGAAAAGCCAATGCTTAGAGGATAACACAGGGGTACCTCTAAGCATGATCTCTACCAAATCCCCTCTGTCCTCTCGGATCCTGGTACCTGTTACCCTTACCTTCCTTCAGAATACTGTCCACACTCAGGCCTTCATTGATTCAGGGGCAGCTGGCAACTTCCTGGATCACCGTTTTATGATTCAAGCTGGTCTACCCCTTGTACAGAAAAAGACATTGTCTCAAATAACTACCCTGGATGGCTCCTCCCTTGGCTTCAGGCTTGATCCATTTTGAGTCAGTGCCCTGACCCTGACCATCGGTGTTCTTCATACCGAACAGCTCCAGTTCAAGGTCATTCATTCCCCTGCTCAGCCTGTCATCCTTAGCTTTCTTTGGGCTTCGCTTGCACAATCCACAGTTCAACTGGGCTGAGGGACAATTGGCCTCTTGGGTGCCTCCTGTTTCCACTCCTGCCTTGCTAAAAGTCACTCCTTTGCTCCCGTGTTCCCGTAGCCAGCATCCAGACTCCCTCCATCCTTCCCTTCGGTATATACAGACTTTGTTGATGTCTTTGAGAAAAAGGCAGCTGATGTGCTGCCACCCACTGTCCCTATGACTGCAAGATTGACCCCACTTCCTAAAGGCAGGACATATCCACTCTCCAAGGCTGAAACCAAATTCATGGAGGAATACATCCAAGAGAACCTAGCTAAAGATATCATTTGCCTTTCTTCCTCTCCTGGGGCTGGCTTCTTTTTTGTTGTTAAGAAGGATGGTGGACTCAGACCCTGCATAGACTACAGGGCCTTGAACAACATAACCATCAAGAATCGCTATCCCATACCACTTATCACTGAATTGTATGACTCGCTCCAGGATGCCCGCTTCTTTACTAAATTGGACTTACGTGAGGCATACAATTTAATTTGCATCTCTCCAGGCCACGAATGGAAGACAGCCTTCAACACCAGATTGGGGCATTACGAATACCTTGTAATGCCCTTTGGCTGTGTAATGCCCCTGCAGTCTTCCAGGCATTTGTCAATGACATCTTTGTGACCTCCTTAACCGCACTGTCATTGTCTACCTGGATGATATTCTTGTTTTCTCTTCCACTTTAGAGGAGCATCACCAGCACATGAGACAGGTACTTCTTCGTCTTAGGGATAACTCTTTGGTAGCCAAGCTAGAAAAATGTGAGTTTGATCAAGTCCGGATCCAATTCCTTGGATATGTCATCTCGAAGGAGGGTTTTGCCATGGATCCTGCTAAACTCACCGCTGTACTAGAATGGCCTCAACCTACCTCCTTAAAGGAATTACAGAGGTTCTTGGGGTTCTCCAATTATTACCGCAAGTTCATAAAGAACTTTTCTCAAACAGTCGGCTCCTCTCACTGAGTTGACTAGATGGAATAAGGACTGCAAACATTGGCCTCCTGAGACCATAAAAGCCTTCTCTTGTCTGAAAAGGGCTTTCTGCTCTGCTCCTGTGCTCCACCATCCTGATCCTGAACTGAAGTTCACTTTAGAGGTTGATGCCTCCGAGTGGTGGGGCTGGAGCAGTTCTTACCCAAAGAGACCCTCTGACTTCCAAATTGCACCCTGTAGCCTTTTTTTCTAAACATTTCACTCCTGCTGAGAGGAACTATGATGTGGGTATTCATGAACTCTTAGCCATTAAAATAGCCTTAACCGAGTGGCGTCACTGGTTGGAGGGCACCACCAATCCTATTCAGATCCTCACCGACCATAAGAATCTGACCTACCTAGAAACTGCTCATCGACTCAAACCCTCTTCAGGCCAGGTGGGCCTTGTTCATTTCCCATTTTCACTTTGTGGTTTCCTACCTTCCTGGAACCAAGAACAAGAAGGCAGACGCCCTTTCCCGTCAGTTCCCTCACTCAAGTGATTCCTCCGAAGCCCCTATTGAACACATCATACCTCCCTCCTGTGTGATCGCTTAACTCAATGCCACTCTTCTACAAAGATTGCAATGTGCTCCGTCTAGTAAACCTCCTGGTGCCCCCATGGCCTCTGATATCCTCTTTGCACCTTGGAACCTCCGTATCCCTGTGCTAGCCTGGGCTCATGATAGCAAACTCTCTGGCCATCCTGGTTCGACTAGGACCTTCAGGCATTTTCGCCAACATGTTTGGTGGCCTACTATGAAGTCTTATGCTCAGGACTACGTGAAAGCCTGCACAATTTGTGCTGCCAATAAAACTCCCCGATCCTTGCCTTCTGGCTTGCTCCAACCATTGTCCATTCCCAAACGACCCTTGACACACATAACAATGGACTTCATTGTTGATCTCACTCTTCCGACCACCATACGGTCATCTGGGTTGTGGTGGATCGCTTTTCCAGACTGGCTCACTTTGTACCCCTAACTAAACTGCCTTCTGCTCAGGAATTGTAGTCCCTTTTTCTCTTGCATGTGGTACGACTTCATGGTATTCCTGGAAATATTGTCTCCGACAGGGGTTCACAGTTCATCTCTGCCTTCTGGAGAGCCTTTGTAAGTTGATTGGAACCACCATTTCCTTGTCATCTGGCTACCATCCTCAGACCAATGGACTAACCGAGAGAGCTAACCAGGATCTTGAAGCCTACCTTAGAGCCTTTGTCAACACCTGCCATACCAACTGATCTGCTTTGCTACCCTTAGCTGAACTGGCAAGAAACACTCATTGGCACTCGTCTCTGCGATGCTCTCCGTTTCAAGCCGCAGCAGGTTATCAACCTCGTATCTTCCCTCTTTCAGCTCGGTCCACTGGGGTTCCTGCCGCAGACTGTCACGTCACCGATCTCACCACTCATTAGCAACGTATTCGCTCTCAGCTGCGTTCAGCTGTCTCTAGATGTAAAAAGTTTGCTGACTGTCATAGGGCTTCTGTACGTGCCATTCCGGTGGGTGAACATGTTTGGGTCTCCACTCGACATATCCGTCTACGTCAAACCTGTCACAAATTGGGGCCTAGATTTATTGGTCCCTACAAGGTCCTGAAAAGACTGTCTCCTGTTGCCTACAAAGTGGCCTTGCCGAGAACCCTACGCATACATCCAGTCTTCCACATCTGACTTACATCAAGAATAGATTATTCCCAGCCTCAAACTCCTCCTCCTCCACTCTTGATCCGTGGTAACCCCGAATATGAAGTAGATAAGATTCTGGAGTCCAGATACAGGTGCAGACAACTGCAGTATCTGATACATTGGAAGGGGTTACTCTGTGGCAGGACCGTTCCTTGGTCTCTGCCGTGATGTACATGCTCCATCTCTGGTCTCCAGGTACCATGCTGCTCACCCCTTTGAAGCCGGAGGGAACCCTTGAGGGGGGGCTATGTCATGCCGCGCCGTTGCTAGGGGCGCGGCGTCCTCTCCATGCTCGTTGCCTAGGGCTGTGTCGGCTCAGGAGGCGTGCGGCACTGACGTCATCGCGGCACACTCCCTGATGCTGGCCGGTCCCTTCGCGCCATTCACAGGTATGTACGCAGGCAGTGAACGATCTGTCACTGCCCAAGTATAGGTACTACTTTCTTGTGCTCCTGGAGTGACTGATCATTTACTGGTTAACCCCTAATTTGCTGGACTGATACCTTGTTGCCTGAACCCTGCCTGTCTCACTACGCTAACTGGTTAAACCCCTAATCTGCTGGACTGATACCTTGTTGCCTAAACCCTGCCTGTCCTCACTACGCTAACTGGCTAACCCCTAATCTGCTGGACTGATACCTTGTTGCCTGAACCCTGCCTGTCTCACTATGCCAACTGGTTAACCCCTAATCTGCTGGACTGATACCTTGTTGCCTGAACCCTGCCTGTCTCACTACTCTAACTGGTTAACCCCTAATCTGCTGGACTGATACCTTGTTGCCTGAACCCTGCCTGTCTCACTACGTTTACTGGTTAACCCCTAATACTGGACTGGTTCTCTGTTGCCATATTCTGTCTGCATAATTTGTCTTGTGCTGTCCAGTCTGTAGTGAGTGCCGCTCTCCTCATTTTCCTGATATTCTCTGCTCTGGGATATTCCCTATCTTTCCGGCTCGACACCGGAATAACAAGACTACTGGCCGAGACCAGTCTGATAGAGGAGTATCCCACGAGCCTTACAATATTATACAAAATGTTTAACCTGGCTAACATACAGATATAGTAGTAAAAGCAACATTACCACACTGAAGTTGGTCACTTTAGTTATGTCTTTCTTATGTTATATCTTATAGAAGATGGAGGCTTAGTTATCATAAGATGAAAAGAGCTCTGGTTCAGTTGAAAGTGCAACAACTAGCAAAAGTAGTAGTAGGTTCTAGCGGGAACATAGTTTCTAAGGACTATAACCTACAGGACCTCCAAACAAAATAAAATGAAGGGAGAAAGCAGTTATTTGCTAATTAACAGGGGGCAATATTATGTACTAAGTATACTGCTAAAGCCAATAAAGTGCAGAGCATTGCTTCGGCCGCTGGCATCCTCCTTATATTAACCGAAAAGAAAAGCAGCATTTAAAAGTATAAAATGTATCCTCCCCACTTCAGGTAAAAGATAGGACTGACTATATCCCACAAATATTCCTCTGTGTAATACTCAAAGATATAGGCACTCCAAGACTATTCAAATACAGTATATATAAAACATATTTATTATTAGAACCTTTAAATTCCAAAGTTGGGAAACCCAAATATGACCTCCTGTGCTTTTAACATACAGGTGTATGAAACTAATGTGCCCGAACAATTGAGGTACTTAAGGCAATTATCTCAACTTCCCCATCAATACCTGCATTAAAGGAACACTAAACCCAAATATTTTCTTTCATGATTCAAGTAGAGAATACAATTTTAAACAACATTCCAATTTACTTCTATTATCTAATTTGCTTCATTCTTTATATATCCTTTATTGAAGAAATAGCAATGCACACGGGGGAGCCAATCACACAAGGCATCTATGTGCAGCAACCAATCATCAGCTACTGAGCCTATCTAGATATGCTTTTCAGCAAAGTATGTCAAGAGAATTAAGCAAATGAGATAATAGAAGTAAATTAGAAAGTTGTTTAAAATGGCACACTCTTTTTAACCCCTTAATGACCGGACCATTTTTCAATTTTCTTACCCTTAATGACAATGGCTATTTTTACATTTCTGCAGTGTTTGTGTTTAGCTGTAATTTTCCTCTTACTCATTTACTGTACCCACACATATTATATACTGTTTTTCTCGCCATTAAATGGACTTTCTAAAGATACCATTATTTTCATCATGTCTTATAATTTACTATAAAAAAATATATAAAATATGAGGAAAAAATGGAAAAACACACTTTTTCTAACTTTGACCCCCAAAATCTGTTACACATCTACAACCACCAAAAAACACCCATGCTAAATAGTTTATAAATTTTGTCCTGAGTTTAGAAATACCCAATGTTTACATGTTCTTTGCTTTTTTTGCAAGTTATAGGGCAATAAGTACAAGTAGCACTTCGCTATTTCCAAACCACTTTTTTTCAAAATTAGCGCTAGTTACATTAGAACACTGATATCTGTCAGGAATCCCTGAATATCCCTTGACATGTATATATTTTTTTTTAGAAGACATCCCAAAGTATTGATCTAGGCCCATTTTGGTATATTTCATGCCACTATTTCACCGCCAAATGCGATAAAAAAAAAAAAAAAAGTTCACTTTTTCACAAAATTTGTCACAAACTTTAGGTTTCCCACTGAAATTATTTACAAACAGCTTCTGCAATTATGGCACAAATGGTTGTAAATGCTTCTCTGGGATCCCCTTTGTTCAGAAATAGCAGACATATATGGCTTTGGGGTTGCTTTTTGGTAATTAGAAGGCCGCTAAATGCTGCTGCGCACCACACATGTTTTATGCCCAGGAGTGAAGGGGTTAATTAGGGAGCTTGTAGGGTTAATTTTAGCTTTAGTGTAGTGTAGTAGACAACCCCAAGTATTGATCTAGGCCCATTTTGGTATATTTTATGCCACAATTTCACCGCCAAATGCGAGCAAATAAAAAAAAAAAGTTCACTTTTTCACAAAATTTGTCACAAACTTTAGGTTTCCCACTGAAATTATTTACAAACAGCTTCTGCAATTATGGCACAAATGGTTGTAAATGCTTCTCTGGGATCCCCTTTGGTTCAGAAATAGCAGACTTATATGGCTTTGGCATTGCTTTTGGTAATTAGAAGGCCGCTAAATGCTGCTGCGCACCACACGTTAATTATGCCCAGCAGTGAAGGGGTTAAATTAGGTAGCTTGTAGGGAGCTTGCAGAGTTAATTTTAGAGATCAGCCTCCCACCTGACACATCCCACCCCCTGATCCCTCCCAAACAGCTCTCTTCCCTCCCCCACCCCACAATTGTTCCCGCAATCTTAAGTACTGGCAGAAAGTCTGCCAGTACTAAATAAAAGAGTTTTTTTTTTTTTTAAATAAAAATAATAAAATATTTTAGCTGTGATGGACCCCTGCCTTAGCCCCAACCTCCCTGATTCCCCCCCCCCCCCCAGCTCTCTAACCCTCTCCCTTACCTAATTACCGCCATCTTGGGTACTGGCAATTTTATTTTTAACTTAAAAACTATTTCTGTAGTGTAGCAGTTATCAATCAGTAAGTGGAGCTTCCTAAAGCGAACCTCTAGTAAGGTAAGTATTCCAGTTTCTGTTTCTTTCAGAGCCAACGCCATTATCCCAGAGCAGGTGGTTTTATTGCCAAGTCCAAATATATGTAAGCAGCTCTCTTAGCTTTATCCAAAATTCTGGGTGAAAATAATGCAGCAGTCCTGACTTTAAAAGCAGCAGATCACATTGAGCATTGGCTACAAATTGCCAGCCATATATCCCGCCAGCATCCTCGTGGCTTTACCGAAGCATATAGGGACCAAGCACAATTAGCCTTCCAAAGTACTCCAATTTACTACAAAAGCACAAATTAGAGAAGCTTCTTGCTTACATCTCAGTTGTAGTCTTGAAGAATGAGAACACGTATTAAAATCACTGAAATCTATGTTTAGATCAGGAGCTCCTTTAGTATACATCCTGCCGCATCGGCGGTTGGCTCCGCCCCCCACCTACCTGTTTTTTTGTTATTGTTTTTTTAACAAAGGACACCAAGAGAATAGAGTAAATGTGAACATAGAAATAAATAAGAACTTTTATTTTTTCTTTTACTATCTCATGAATCATGAAAGAAAATTTTTGGGTTTGGTGTTTCTTTAACCAGAAACTTTTAAAACAACCAAAACGTTTTTTTAGCACTCCCTATAATTTTAATATATAACATAGAATCTGCTGATAACACTCTCATTTTGATCAAACACAATGCAAAATACTGCCATAAAATCTAGAGCTTTTTGAGACCTTAACCCCTTCGTGACCAGACCACTTTTCCATTTGTTGACCGTTTGGGACCAGGGCTATTTTAAAATTTCTGCAGTGTTTGTGTTTAGCTGTAATTTTTATCTTACTCATTTATTGAACCCACACATATTCTAAAGATACCATTATTTCTTTCATGTAATTGGCAAGAGTCCATGAGCTAGTGACGTTTGGGATATACAATCCTACCAGGAGGGGCAAAGTTTCCCAAACCTCAAAATGCCTATAAATTACACCCCTCACCACAC
The DNA here is from genome assembly GCF_027579735.1 of Bombina bombina. Lineage (NCBI taxonomy): Eukaryota > Metazoa > Chordata > Amphibia > Anura > Bombinatoridae > Bombina > Bombina bombina. The sequence goes on along the minus strand of NC_069506.1, from coordinate 169,263,048 downwards.
CCACAATACAGTTTTACAAACTTTGCCTCCTATGGAGGTGCTGAAGTAAGTTTGTGCTAAGATTTCTACATTGATATGCGCTTCTCAGCATTTTGAAGCCGGATTCCTCTCAGAGTACTGTGAATGTCAGAGGGATGTTAAGGGAGTATCACCTATTGAATGCAATGGTTTTCCTCATGGGAGATCTATTTCATAGGTTCTCTCTTATCGGTCGTAGAGATTCTTCTCCTACCTCCCTTTTCAGATCGACAATATACTCTCATATTCCATTACCTCTACTGATAACCGTTTGAGTACTGGTTTGGCTATATGCTTTATGTGGATGGGTGTCTTTTGGTAAGTGTGTACATATATATATATGTTTTCATTACTTAAGACACTCTCAGCTATGGTTTGGCACTTTATGTATTTATATAAAATTCTAAATATATGCATTGTACTTATATTTGCCATGCTTCAGGTTTTCAGTATATTTCCTTTTGCAGACTGTCAGTTACATACTGTATCTGGGAAATGCATTTTTTAGGAAAAATGTATTTCTTACCTGGGGTATAGTCTTTTTTTCAATTGACTGTCATTTTAAATTCGCAGGCAGAATTAGGCTTGCAAGGGCGCAAAATGCAAAAGTATATTGCGTCATTTTTGGCACGAGATTTTTTGGCGCAAAGTTACGTTCAATGACGCAAATTCATCACTTCCGGCATCAACAAGGTTGCATCTTCAATGACGCGAGTGTGTCATGTCCGGATGTTGTTAGCGCCAAAAAATATTTTCTGTTTGTGTTGTGCGTCAGACTTGGCGCCAAATATTTTCATTATTTAAGACCCCATTCCTATATGCCTCTTGCCTTTTTTCTCTATCAGAGGGCTATGCTGTTTGCATTTTTTCCCCATTCCTGAAACTGCCATATAAGGAAATTGATAATTTTGCTTTATATGTTGTTTTTTTCTCTTACATTTGCAAGATGTCTCAATCTGATCCTGTCTCAGAAATCACTGTTGGAACCCTGCTGCTTGATTTGAGTTCTACCAAAGCTAAGTGCATTTGTTGTAAACTTGTGGAGGTTATATCTCCAGCTGTGGTTTGTAATAGTTGTCATGATAAACTTTTACATGCAGATAATGTGTCCATCAGTAAAAGTACATTGCCTGTTGCTGTTCCTTCAACATCTAATGTACAAGATATACCTGTGAATTTAAAATAATTTATTGCTGATTCTATTCAGAAGACTTTGTCTGCCATCCCGCCTTTTAATAAACATAAAAGGTCTTTTAAAACTTCTCATAAGTTGATGAATTTTCAAATGACCGACAACATAATAAATTATCCTCCTCTGAGGAGGATCTATCTGATTCAGAAGATCCTTCCTCAGATATTGACACTGACAAATCTACTTATTTATTTGGAATAAAATGGAGTATATTCATTATTTGTTAAAAGAAGTTTGATTACATTGGATATTGAGGAAACTAGTCCTCTTGCTATTAAAACTAGTAAATGTTTTAAATTCTGTTTATAAACCTCCTGTGGTTACTCCAGAGGTTTTTCCAGTTCCTGATGCTATTTCTGATATGATTTCTAAGGAATGGAATAGGCCTGGTACTTCTTTTATTCCTTCTTCAAGGTTTCTTTGCCAGCAGTTACATTGGAGTTTTGGGAAAATATCCCCAAAGTTGATGGGGCTCTTTCTACTCTTGCTAAACGTACTACTTTTCCTATGGAAAATAGTATTTCTTTTAAAGATCCTTTATATAGGAAACTTGAATCTTAACTAAGGAAATCCTATTTATATTCAGGTCATCTTCTCAGGCCTGCAATTTCTTTGGCTGATGTTGCAGCTGCATCAACTTTTTGGTCGGAAAATTTAGCGCAACAAGAATTGGATTCTGATTTGTCTAGCATTGTTCGCATTACTTCAACATGCTAATCATTTTATTTGTGATGCCATTTTTGATATCATCGAAATTGATGTTAAATCTATGTCTTTAGCTATTTTAGCTAGAGGAAGATTTGTGGCTTAAATCTTGGAATGATGATATGACTTCTAAGTCTAGATTGCTATCTCTTTCTTTCCAAGGGTAATAAGTTATTTGGTTCTCAGTTGGATTCGATTATTTCAACTGTCACTGGAGGGAAGAGAGTTTTTTTGCCTCAAGATAAAAGACCTAAGGGGTAAATCTAAAGCTTCTAACCGGTTTTCGTTCCTTTCGACAAATTAAGGAACAGAAGCCTATCCTTCCCCCAAGGAAATCTGTTTCCAGTTGGAAACCTTCTTCAAATTGGAATAAATTCCAAGTCATTCAAGAAACCAAAGCCAGCCCCCAAGTCACGCATGAAGGTGTGGCCCTCATTCCAGCTCAGCTTGTAGGGGGCAGATTAAGATTTTTCAAGGATGTTTGGGAATAATTCTGTCCAAAATCAATGGATTCTAGTGTATTGTCTCTCAGGGGTACATAATAGGATTCAGAGTAAGACCTCCTGTGAGAAGATATTTTCTCTCACTCATCCCAGCAAATCCAGTAAAGGCTCAGGCTTTCCTGAAGTGTGTTTCAGACCTGGAGTTTTCAGGGGTAATCATGCCGTTTCAGGAACAGGGTCTGGGGTTTTATTCAAATCTATTCATTGTCCCAAAGAAAGAAAATTCATTCAGACCAGTTCTGGATCTGACAATTTTGAATCGTTATGTAAGTGTACCAACTTTCAAAATGGTGACTATAAGGACTATTCCGCCTTTTGTTCAGCACAGGCATTATATGTCCACAATAGACTTACACGAAGCCTTTCTAAATATTCCGATTCATCCAGATCATTATCAGTTTCTGAGATTCTCTTTTCTAGACAAGCATTACCAATTTGTCACTCTTCCTTTTGGCCTAGCGACAGCTCCAAGAATCTTTTCAAAGGCTCTCGGTCCCCTACTCTCTGTAATCAGAGATCGGGGTATTGCTGTGTTTCCTTATTTGGACGATATCTTGGTACTAGCTCAGTCTTTACATTCTGCAGAATCTCACACAAATCAACTAGTGCTGTTTCTTTGAAAACATGGTTGGAGGATCAATTTACCAAAAAGTTATTTGATTCCTTAGACAAGGGTCACCTTTTTAGGTTTCCAGATAGAATCAGTGTCCATGACTCTGTCTCTAACAGACAAGAGACGTTTAAAATTGGTTGCAGCCTGTCGGAACCTTCAGTCTCAGTCATTCTCTTTAGTAGATATGTGCATGGAAGTTTTAGGTCTTATGACTGCAGCATCAGATGCGATCCCCTTTGCTCGTTTTCATATGAGACCTCTCCAGCTTTGTATGCTGAACCAATGGTGCAGGGATTATACAAGGATATCACAATTAATTTCCTTAAATCCCAAAGTTCGACTATCTCTGACTTGGTGGTTAGATCACCATCGTATAGTTCTAGGGGCCTCTTTTGTTCATCCAGTCTTTCAGGTTGGGGAGCTGTTGGGGATCTCTAACAGCACAAGGAGTTTGGAAATCTCAGGAGGTGAGATTACCAATCAATATTTTGGAACTCCGTGCGATTTTCAGGACTCTTCAGATTTGGCCTCTGTTGAAGAGAGAACTGTTCATTTGTTTTCAGACAGACAATATCTCAACTGTGGCATATGTCAATCATCAGGGTGGGACTCACAGCCCCCAAGCTATAAAAGAAGTATCCCGGATACTTGCTTGGGCGGAATCCAGCTCCTGTCTAATTTCTGCGGTTCATATCCCAGGTATAGACAGTTGGGAAGCGGATTATCTCAGCCGTCAGATTTTACATACGGGGAGTGGTCCCTCCATCCAGATGTGTTTTCTCAGTATGTGGGGTCTTCCAGAAATAGATCTGATGGCTTCTCATCTAAACAAGAAACTTGCTAGGTACCTGTCCAGGTCCAGGGATCCTTAGGCAGAAGCAGTGGATGCATTGACGCTTCCTTGGTGTTATCACCCTGCTTATATTTTCCCTGTTTAAGTTCTTCTTCCAAGAGTGATCTCTAAAATCATCATGAAGCAATCGTTTGTGTTGCTGGTGGCTCCAGCATGGCCTCACAGGTTTTGGTATGCGGATCTTGTTCGGATGTCCAGTTGCCAACCTTGGCCACTTCCATTAAGGCCGGACCTTCTGTCTCAAGGTCCATTTTTTTTTTCCACCAGGATCTCAAATCATTAAATTTGAAGGTATGGAAATTGAAAGTCTAGTGCTTAGTCATAGAGGTTTCTCTGACTCAGTGATTAATACTATGTTACAGGCTTGTAAATCTGTTTCTAGAAAGATTTATTATTGAGTTTGGAAGACTTATATTTCATTCTCTTGGCATTTTTTTCAGAATTCTTAGAATTTTACAGTTTCTTCAGGATTGTTTGGATAAGGCTTTGTCTGCAAGTTCCTTGAAGGGACAGATCTCTGCCCTTTCTGTTTTATTTCACAGAAAGATTGCTAAGCTTCCTGATATTCATTGTTTTGTACAGGCTTTGGTTCGTATCAATCCTGTCATTAAATCAATCTTTCCTCCTTGGAGTCTTAATTTGGTTTTGAAGGCTTTACAGGCTCCTCCATTTGAGCCTATGCATTCTTTATACATTAAACTACTTTCTTGGAAAGTATTGTTCCTTTGGTCATCTCTTCTGTTAGAAGAGTTTCTGAATTATCTGCTCTTTCTTGTGAATCTCCTTTTCTGATTTTTCATCAGGATAAGGCAGTTTTGTGGACTTCATTTAAATTCTTACCTAAGGTTGTGAATTCTAACAACATTAATAGAGAAATTGTTGTCCCTTCCTTGTGACCTAATCCTAAGAATTCTTTGGAGAGATCCTTACATTCTTTGGATGTGGTAAGAGCTTTGAAATATTATGTTGAAGCTACTAAAGATTTCAGGAAGACTTCTAGTCTATTTGTTATCTTTTCTGGTTCTAGGAAAGGTCAGAAGGCTTCTGCCATTTCCTTGGCATCGTGGTTAAAGCTTTTGATTCATCAAGCTTATTTGGAGTCGGGTCAAGCCCCGCCTCAGAGAATTAAAGCTCATTCTACTAGATCAGTCTCCACTTCGTGGGCTTTTTTCCACTTCTTTCATAAATTATGTTTTTCATCATATCTTATAATTTACTATAAAAAATGGAAAAAATATACTTTTTCTAACTTTGACCCAAAATCTGTTACACATCTACAACCACCAAAACCACCAAAAAACACCCATGCTAAATAGTTTAGAAATACCCAATGTTTACATGTTCTTTGTTTTTTTGCAAGTTATAGGGAAATACATACAAGTAGCACTTTGCTATTTCCAAAACATTTTTTTTTTCAAAATTAGCAATACATTGGAACACTGATATCTGTCAGGAATCCCTGAATATCCCTTGGCATGTATATATTTTGTTTTTAGTAGACAACCCAAAGTATTGATCTAGGCCCATTTTGGTATATTTAATGCCACCATTTCACCACCATTTCACCGCCAAATGTAGTCAAATAAAAAATTGTTCACTTTTTCACAAACTTTTTCACAAACTTTTTCACAAACTTTTTCACAAACTTTAGGTTTCTCACTGAAATTATTTACAAACAGCTTGTTCAATTATGGCACACATGGTTGTAAATGCTTCTCTGGGATCCCCTTTGTTCAGAAATAGCAGACATATATGGCTTTGGCATTGCTTTTTGGTAATTAGAAGGCCGCTAAATGCCGCTATGCACCACATGTGTATTATGCCCAGCAGTGAAGGGGTTAATTAGGTAGCTTGTAGGGTTAATTTTAGCTTTAGTGTAGAGATCAGCCTCCCACCTGACACATCCTACCCACTGATCCCTCTCAGACATTCTCTTCCCTCCCCCATCCCACAATTGTCCCCGCCATCTTAAGTACTGGCAGAAAATCTGCCAGTACTAAAATAAAAGACTATTTTTTAATTTTACTTTTAAATATATATTCAGCAGTGATGGATCCCCCTTAGCCCCCAACCTCCCTGATCCCCCCCCCAAACAGCTCTCTAAAACTCCCCACTGCTACCTATTTGCACCCATCTTGGGTACTGGCAGCTGTCTGCCAGTACCCAGTTTGCCATATAATTAGTTTGGTTTTCTTATAAAGCCAAATGTTTCTGTAGTGTAGCTGCCCCCCCCCATAACCTACCCCCCACCCCCTCCCAGATCCCTTGGATAAAATTTATCACCCCCCCCCCCCCCCTCCATCAATTACAATTTTAATGTTCCATAGTGTAGCGGTCCCACCCGCTCCCGCCCCCGCAACCGGACGTGCGCACATCTGTGCGCACTCCTGGTGCCCCTGTGCACAATACCGCCCCCCTCTGACCTATTTCCCCCAGCGATGGGCCTACCTGCAATGGCTCCCACCCTCCAACGATCGGCAGCATCGCTGGCCGATGCAGAGAGGCCCTCTCTGCATTAGTGGGTAAAAAACCCCAGAGGACGTGTTAGGCACCTCCTTGGTCCTTAAGGGTATTTTTTTGTAGGACCTGCCTGACACATCCAGTTTTAAAAATAGTACTGTATAGCACAGGACTATATGAATAATTCCATTGGATTAGCCCACCAACAGCTTAGTGCACCCTCAGCTTAGCGCACCATCAGTTTAGTGCACCCTCAATTTAACGCACCCTCATTTTAGTGCACTATCAGTTTAGCACACTCTCAGCTTAGTGCAGCATCATCTTTGTGCACCTTCATTTTAGCGCACCATTAGCTTAGCGCACCATCATCTTAGTGCACCATCAATTTAGCTCACCCTTCGCTTAGCGCACCCTCATTTTAGCACACCCTCAGCTTAGTGCACCCTCATTTTAGCTCACCCTCAGCTTAGCACACCCTCATTTTAGCGCAACCACAGTTTAGCACACCCTCATCTTAGCGCACCATCAACTTAGCTCACTCTCAGCTTAGTGCATATCCTCAGCTTAACGCACAATCAGTTTAGTGCACCCTCAATTTAACGCACCCTCATTTTAGTGCACCATCAGTTTAGCACACTCTCAGCTTAGTACAGCATCATCTTTGTGCACCATCAGCTTAGTGCACCTTCATTTTAGCGCACCATTAACTTAGCGCACCATCATCTTAGCACACCATCAACTTAGCTCACCCTCATCTTAGCGCACCCTCATTTTAGCACACCCTCATTTTAGTGCAACCACAGTTTAGCGCACCCTCATCTTAGCGCACCATCAACTTAGCTCACCCTCAGCTTAGCGCACCCTCATTTTAGCTCACCCTCATTTTAGCACAACCACAGTTTAGCGCACCCTCATCTTAGCGCACCATCAATTTAGCTCACCCTCAGCTTAACACACCCTCATTTTAGCACACCCTCAGCTTAGCACACCCTCATTTTAGTGCACCCCCAGCTTAGCGCACCCTCATCTTAGTGCATATCCAACTTGAATTTTACTGCACACCCCAATAGAAGTCTATTACATAAGGAATTTAATAGACCCGCACTAACTGATGTGCAGATGTTTGCACACCATAGACAAACTTATGAGTGCAAAAACTGAACTGCTATTGATTGCACTTGAGCAATGCTAATGCACAATAGGGCTAATATGTTTCAGCTCCACTTATAATCTAGGCTGTGTCTAGGAAAGTAAAGTAAGAAAAATATTTCATTTTGTGGATTCTCATCTCATAATTTTGCTTCGGAGTCCGCCAGACATTGCTGAATGTCGGCATTTAACATTGCACAAGCAGTTCTGGTGAACTGCTTGTGCAATGCCATCCCCTGTAGATTTGCAGCCGCTAGCAGAGGGTGTCAATCAACCCGATCGTATAGGATCGTGCGGATTGATGTCCGCAGCCTCAGAGGCAGTGGATGAGTTAAGGCCGCTGCTTCTTAAAGGGACATTTAAACCCAAAAAATTTCTTTCAAGATTTAGCTAGAGAACACAATTTAAAAAAGTTTCCAATTTACTTCTATTATCAAATTTGCTTTATTCTCATGATATTCTTTGTTGAATAGATACCTAGGTATGTAGCTTGCACATGCCTGAAGCAATACATGACAGGAAATAGTGCTGCCATCTAGTGCTCTTGCTAATGAATAGCATTGCTGCAAAACTGCTGCCATATAGTTCTGCAGAAATGTGCACACTCATGAGCTTACCTTCCTGCTTTTCAACAGAGGATAACAAAAAAATGAAGAAAATTTGATAACAGAAGTAAATTTTAAAGTTGTTTAAAATTGTATGTTCTATCTGAATCACAAAAGAAAAAAAATTGGGTTTTATCTCCCTTTAACTCTTGTTTTCGGCGGCGGAAACAGGCATCAGGGGCCATTTGGCCCTTGATAAATCGGCACCTAAATCTATTTATAACAACCTTTTAAAATACATTCTGAAACAAAACGTCAGAAACTGTGAATCTCATTTGCATAACCTTACCCAGAAATCCCTGCTGCAGGATTTCATTGGCAATATAAGTTTCCTACATTGTCTTTATACGTAAGTCTTCTATATACTGAATTTCTTTACCCAACCCAAGTTATTATTCTGTGTATTATCCTCATTTATTTTTAAGGCACCAACCTATTCTGCAGCACAACAAAGGGTACAATGGTTACATGAATACACAACATTTTATACAAACAATTGAACATACTTAAGTTACCAGCCGTGCCCATTGCCTTTACACTATACAAGAGTAACGTGTAACTTGATGTTACCATCGCTTGGAACATGAACAAGGTGAGGACACAACATAATACCTTTGTTTTTTGCTAGAAGCATTTTTACAAATGTACAAATATCAACTGCAAAAAAGATTCTATCTGAATTTGAAATTCTATACAGCTCGTCTCTAACTTGATTTTAATTTCTTTTGCTTGCAAAAAAGTTGAGACAAAAGGGGATGGAAAAGAGGTGAAAACTGGAGAAATATGTTAACAGAGGTTGTAATCATTTTTAAGTAGCATTTGACATTTTGAAATTCTGAGGTAAACAAGGTAGATAATTACAAAGTATGGGAGCAGTACAGAAAGAGTCCCTGTAGATGGGGTAGTGAGGTGATAACAAGGGAAGAAAATGTCTTGGACGGAGAAAATAAGCAGGAGAATAAATTTTGGCAGACAGAGACAGAGATTTAGGAGAACGTATTTATAGAAAAAAATACTTTAAATCCCCTGTAAAGGGCCATAATAGTAAAACAAGTCAGATAGAGAAAACAATTTTATACAACTTTCCAATTTACTTCTATTATCTAATTTGCTTCATTCTCTTGGTATCCTTTGTTTAAGAAGCAGCAATGCACTACTAGGATGAACACATTGGATGAGTGAATAACACAAGGCATATATGTGCAGCCACCAATCAGCAGCTCCTGAGCCTACCTAGGTATGCTTTTCAAGTATACCAAGAAAACAAAACAAATTAGATAATAGAAGTACATTGGACAGTTGTTTAAAATCACTTGCTCTATCAGAATCATGAAAAAAATTAATTGGGTGTCATGTGCCTTAAACACCCAATAGAAGTACTACTCTAGACAGTGGCGGCTGGTGACTTTTGAAGATGGGGGAGCACTAGCCCCGCCCCTCAGATGGCTCCACCCATTTTATTGTGTGTGTATATATATATATATATATATATATATACACACACACACATACACATACATATACACACACACACACCACATAGATGTATCACCACATACTAAAATAACAAAACTGTTTTATCCAGTTTAGTAACTATTCAGACTATCCTATACATTAAAAATTGCAGAGCTCATACTAGTCCACTGTAATTTACTGTTTGATATATTTAAATTCAATATTCACAATTTTTATGTAAACTTTTATGTTTATGGTAAAAAACACAGAGCAGACTCACTTCAGCAAGAGACACAACAACGATAATGCAGTGAAGTATAAAGCCACCCCCATGTAACCTACTGCCCGGTAGCTAGAGGTTGGAACGCAATTAACCCCATAGTTGCCAGAAAGGGCTGCAAACCAGTTGCTGTCCTCTCTAGTAGCCAAGGGTTAAAGGTAGCACTTTTTTTCTTTTTGCCTTTTTAATGAAGAGTACTGAGCCAACAGTAAAGAGAAGCAGCAGGATGTCTGTGGGGAGGAAAGTTGGGCTTTACACGCTGCTATGGAAGAGTTGCAGCTCTGTCACTGCAGTCTGCCAGTTACCCTGCATTTTTCCCGGCAGCAGCAGCACACTGAGCAAATCACTGCTAACGTTTCTTAATATTTTCAGACAGCTATCTATATACACACATTGTTTATGACAGTCAGTCATATAATTCTCACCCTCACACTCGAACAAACACCTCCACAGCCCTGGTCTGCCCACCTTCTGCCCTATAAAAAAAAAGCCCTGTGCGCAGTAACACCTCTGGCTCAGAGCTCATGTCATTTGTAAAAGAAACAAAATAAATATAAACACAAATATGGCTACTCTGCCAGGATGAGAAAGCTGAGCATGCTATGCACAAGTTAATCAGCACTATTACAACCTGTCAATGACGAGTGGTAATAGAGCCTGATAGCTGACACCCAGAGCTTTTCTCAGCACATTGTGCTTTACGCCAGCATAATATAACCTGCAATGCATTAGCATGAATGTACACACTGAGTCATCAAAATGCCGGCTATACCTAATGCTGCTGCAGTAGCTGCCTTTGTGGCGCCCCGGGCAACGGCCCGCTTCACCCGCCCCTAAAAACGGCCCTGTCTCTGAGCTCCTCTCAGCTCAACGACTATCTCCGCAATGAGATTTTGTGCCGTTGAGCTGGGAGGAGCTTGTCAAGCGTCATCACGTGACTGTGAGTGATGACGCTCTTCTGTGTCACTGGCTGCTGCCTGTCTCTCTCGGTAACACCTCCCACAGCTCGCACAGGCTGAAGTGTGCGATCAGCAGAGTATGGGGATGGGGAGGCTGGGAGCTGCGCAGCAGGCAAATTTAGTGTGCGCATAGACACACTGCCATAGTTTAGCTACCGCACGTGCGGTTGTACTGTCTACTGTGTAATAATAATTTTTTTATTTTTTTTTAACATTATTGAAAAAACTGTTTGGATTTTATTGTTTAATGGGGGTCAAAAAATATATAATTTTTCCAGTAGGGGGGCTATTGGAAAAATTATATTTTTTTTCTTCTGTTTTTTTTTTCTTTCTTCTCTGGGCTGCTGGGGGGGGGGCACGTGCGAGTGTGCTCAAATGGAGGAGCCTCCACTGACTCTAGACCTGCAGAGAACCTGATCCTGAGTGTAAAAAGTGTAAAAAGTGTTGTGCTGATTGAAACAGCAGAGGTTTCTGCTCAGGATCAGTGGTGCTCTGTGGGTCCCAAGCAGTACTTCTACTGTGTGCTTAACCCCTATAGTCAAAATTAAACTTTCATGATTTACAAAAATCTTTCCAGTTTACTTCCATCATCAAAACATGCACAATTGTTTTATACGCACACTTTCTTTGTTATTGGCTGATGGCTGTCACATGACACAGGACAAGAAAAATGTATTAACCTGGAAATTTTCTAGATCATAGATCATAGATTCTACTGCTAATCTCAAAATCAAAATAAGTGTTTTTACATCATCTCTTCATTGTGTATTTGTCAATTATTCAATTCTGCTGTATTTAGTGGGGCATTAACAAATAGTAGTTAAGGGTCTATAGCAGAGCTTTCCAAACTTTTCATCTTGGTGACACACTTTTTAGACCTACATCATTTTGCGACACAGTAATTCAGTTGTACTAGCAAAAAGGAGGTTAAAGGGACACTGAACCCAAAACATTTTCTTTCGTGATTCAGATAGAGCATGCAATTTTAAGCAACTTTCTAATTATTAACTATAACTATTATTATAAATGTTTTCTTCGTTCTCTTGCTATCTTTATTTTAAAAAGAAGGCATCTAAGCTTTTTTTTGGGTTGAGGACTCTGGACAGCAATTTTTTATTGGTGGATGAATGTATCCACCAATCAGCAAGAACAACCCAGATTGTTCACCAAAAATGGTCCGGCATCTAAACTTACATTCTTACATTCTTGCATTTTAAATAAAGATACCAAGAGAATGAAGAAAATTTTATAAAGTTGCTTAAAATCGCATGAACTATCTGAATCATGAAAACAAAAAATTGGGTTCAGTGTCCCTTTAAAATAACTTGTTTTAAGAGATACGAACACACACATAAATGATATAATAATGAAATGTATTTACAAGTAATAGTATGTATGTGCAAGAATTAAAAAAAAGTTTAATAAAACCAATAGCTACTTACTATTTTAATAGGATTTATGAGGTTGATGGGATGAACATAGTACCTGAATATTTGGTGGAATATTAGATAAAGACACTCGCATTTCATCATCAAGCATTTTAAGCTTCCACTTCCTATCCATATATCAAGAGCAGAAGCAGCAATGCACTACTGGGAGCTAGCTGCAAAAAAAACCCATTGACTTCTGACTTCAGCTCAGCACTTAAGCTGCCACCATTAGAGCTTGGTGAGTCCGACTGACTACTGCCCATGCTGCAAACACACTGCTGTCCCACTCACTAACCTGACTACATGTGCAGTCACGAGACGATTGAGGAGATTACACGTGCAGTCAGGAGCCAATGTGCCGCCAATGGGAATAGTTTCAGTTCCCACTGAGCTGCGCCAATAGGTTAAGATGATCTGTGACACACTAGGTATCAATCATGTGTCAACCATGTGATATGCATAGCAGGCAGGCGGAAAGTCGGAAAACCAAAAATAATAAAAAAAAAATTAAATAAAAAAAAATTATGGCTCTTTAAATTAAAAATAACTAATCATTTACAAAAATGCATTATATATATGCTTAAAACATATTTACATTTGTTATATCCATTGCTGCGTTTATGTAATCATTAAACACTAAACTAACCTGTAACTCTCTACAACTCACCAATCGATCGTCATAGATTGTTCCTGTTCCTGGAAAGTATCACTGAGATCATTAATTCTATGAGACAAATCACATTCAAATAATGAATCTTAAAGCCACTAAAATAGTTTTCAGACAATTAAGTTAATGTTTATTATCCAGCAAATAAATAACTTATTTTTTTGTCTATCACAGTTTATTTGTGAATGGTAGTATAATTTACCAGTATCCTTATAATGATTAATATTTAAAGATGTATAATATTTAACTACACAGTTCTTCAATGTTTATATTCTCTAGATTTACTGGGAGACCTTTTTTTATGACAGAGTTGAAGTTAGTTTAACAGAAGGTTGCTGGAGGGACATAATCAAATCTTTTTTTTTTTTCTTGCAAAGTAAATGTGATTTAATTTAAGAGCCAGTATAGCTAGTAAAATAGCAAAGTAAACATTTACTGAGGGTTTTAGATAACCTACACAGAGCGGTCTAATACTAAAGACAGTCAAAAAAGAAAAAAAGAAGATATAATATATTATCTTAAACAGGAATATTCCTATGAGTTTTTCACCCTTAGATTGTAAAAAGCGAAAAACTGCAGTATTGATTCTAATGGGACAGAGAAAATTCACACAATGGGGCCGAAGTCCGGATGTGAAATAATGAAATCTTAGTGCCTTGCATTACAAACTGTCACCAAGATTACAAGTTGTGCGCTAAACCCTGTGCGCAAATAACACAAAAAATTTAGCGGTACCGCACTTTCCATAGAGCTGCCATTACAAGTTACACAAAAACCTTCTTGTGCTCTGCGTTATGGTGCGATAAGCTCCATTCCGCACAAAAGCTAAGGCCTAACTTGACGTGCTCTTGCACGTTTCCCCCATAGACCTTAATGGAGAAAAAAGGTTAGAAAAGAACTAACACCTGCGATTGCGGAATGGCGATCAATATAACACAATCCCCATTGATGTCTATGGGGACAAGATGATTATGTAAAAACCTAACACCCTAACATAAACCCTTTGTCTAAATACCCCTAATCCGCCACCCCTCAACATCGCCAACACTAAATAAAGTTATTAACCCCTAAACCGCCACCCCTGGCATCGCCAACGCTAAATAAAACCTATTAACCCCTAAACCGCTGCCCTGACACCATGAACACTAAATAAACCTATTAACGCCTAAACCGCTGACCCCCCACATCACAACTACTATAATAAACCTATTAACCCTTAAACCGCCGGCTCCCAACATTGCAACTACTATAATAAACCTATTAACCCCTAAAATAAATAAAAACCTACATGTGAAATAAAAAAAAAACTAAGCTTAAACTATAAATTAACCATATCCGATCGAGCTGATTGCTATCTGCCGCCTTGGAGGTGGCGGACAAATTAAGGAGCAGCTGTCTTATGTCCTCTGTTTCTTAACTTACATTTCCGCGGAGCCGGAAAGTACGGGGGTAGATAGCAGCATCCGCTACTTAGTAAATCTACCCCTTAATGTATATGTATTTATTTCATTCCTACAGATACACTGTTCGACCGCGGTGAAAAAAACGCTTTCAAGGTCTCAGATTCTAATGTTCCTTTAAGTTGAAACATGCAGACCAAAAGGGACACTAAACCCAAATATTTTCTTTCATGATTTCAGATATAGCATGCAATTTAAAGCCACTTTCTAATTTACTCCTATTTATCAATTTTTCTTCATTGTCTTGCTATCTTTATTTAGAAAGCAGGAATGTAAAGTTTAGTAGGCGGATCATTTTTGGTTCAGAAACCTGGGTCACATTTGCTAATTGGTGGCTAAATGTAGCCACCATTAAGCTAGCACTATCCAGGTTGCTGAACCTAAAATGGATCCTAAGCTTTAAATTCCTACTTTTAAAATAAAGATAGCAAGAGAATAAAGAAAATTTGATAATATGTGGAAATTTGAAAGTTGCTTAAAATTGCATGCTCTATCTGAATCATTAATGAAAAAATTTGGGTTTACTATCCCTTTAAGGAGGTACCCCCTGTAAAGTATCCACTGTGCGTATGTGTATGAAAAATGTACAGTTCAAACACAGGTATGAATGATATCCATGCCTCAAGCTTTAACGGTTCCTACTATTAAATTGCTGACCTCTCATCGCCTGGATCTCGTCTCTAACATGCTTGTACGAAAACATTTTACTTTCAACTGTTAATACGCATGCTACCCAATGCACGCAAAAAGCTTACTTCTAGCGCAGTTAACGCACGAGGGGGAGCACAAAATACCACTTGTAAAACCCTTTATTCGGGTTATGGTTTGAATAAGCAGAAACAGCTACTCTTTATACAAAAATAAACCTAAAAGAACCATGCATTTTAAACTCTGCAGCTTTTATAATACATTGTCAGAAACACATTTTACAATCCACTGTCCCTTCTGAATGTCATCCCTCCTTTCCAATGTGGTAAACTCAAAAGTATCTATGAATCTAGGACAGTAACTTCTAAGAAATTTCTACTTTGAGCTACACAAAACTTTACACCAGTCAATGAAAATGTCCTATGTTACCATTTGCAATATGAATTGCTTGATTTAAACCCGACATCCTCAAACTTGGCCCTCCAGAGGTTTTGGAACTACATTTCCCATGTGCTCAGCTGGCTGATATGATGGGTAAGCATTATTGGAAATGTAGTTCTAAAGCCTCTGGAGGGCCAAGTTTGATAATGACTGATTTAAAGAGACAGTAAACACCTTGTACTTACAAGACATTTCTGTTATTTTGCTATATAAAAACATATCACCCAAGTCTAAATGTTTTTTGTTTTCTTTCATGTAATTAGCAAGAGTCCATGAGCTAGTGACGTATGGGATATACATTCCTACCAGGAGGGGCAAAGTTTCCCAAACCTCAAAATGCCTATAAATACACCCCTCACCACACCCACAATTCAGTTTTACAAACTTTGCCTCCGATGGAGGTGGTGAAGTAAGTTTGTGCTAGATTCTACGTTGATATGCGCTCCGCAGCAAGTTGGAGCCCGGTTTTCCTCTCAGCGTGCAGTGAATGTCAGAGGGATGTGAGGAGAGTATTGCCTATTTGAATGCAGTGATCTCCTTCTAAGGGGTCTATTTCATAGGTTCTCTGTTATCGGTCGTAGAGATTCATCTCTTACCTCCCTTTTCAGATCGACGATATACTCTTATATATACCATTACCTCTGCTGATTCTCGTTTCAGTACTGGTTTGGCTATCTGCTATATGTAGATGAGTGTCCTGGGGTAAGTAAGTCTTATTTTCTGTGACACTCCTAGCTATGGTTAGGCACTTTGTTTATAAAGTTCTAAATATATGTATTCAAACATTTATTTGCCTTGACTCAGAATGTTCAACTTTCCTTATTTTCAGACAGTCAGTTTCATATTTGGGATAATGCATTTTGATTTGACCATTTTTTCTTACCTTAAAATTTGACTTTTTCCCTGTGGGCTGTTAGGCTCGCGGGGGCTGAAAATGCTTCATTTTATTGCGTCATTCTTGGCGCGGACTTTTTTGGCGCAAAAATTCTATTTCCGTTTCCGGCGTCATACGTGTCGCCGGAAGTTGCGTCATTTTTTGACGTTATTTTGCGCCAAAAATGTCGGCGTTCCGGATGTGGCGTCATTTTTGGCGCCAAAAAGCATTTAGGCGCCAAATAATGTGGGCGTCTTATTTGGCGCGAAAAAATATGGGCGTCGCTTTTGTCTCCACATTATTTAAGTCTCATTTTTCATTGCTTCTGGTTGCTAGAAGCTTGTTCTTTGGCATTTTTTCCCATTCCTGAAACTGTCATTTAAGGAATTTGATCAATTTTGCTTTATATGTTGTTTTTTCTCTTACATATTGCAAGATGTCTCACGTTGCATCTGAGCCAGAAGATACTACAGGAAAATCGCTGTCAAGTGCTGAATCTACCAAAGCTAAGTGTATCTGCTGTAAACTTTTGGTAGCTATTTCTCCAGCTGTTGTTTGTATTGATTGTCATGACAAACTTGTTAAAGCAGATAATATTTCCTTTAGTAAAGTACCATTGCCTGTTGCAGTTCCCTCAACATCTAAGGTGCAGAATGTTCCTGATAATATAAGAGATTTTGTTTCTGAATCCATAAAGAAGGCTATGTCTGTTATTTCTCCTTCTAGTAAACGTAAAAAATCTTTTAAAACTTCTCTCCCTACAGATGAATTTTTAAATGAACATCATCATTCTGATTCTGATGACTCCTCTGGTTCAGAGGATTCTGTCTCTGAGGTTGATGCTGATAAATCTTCATATTTATTTAAAATGGAATTTATTCGTTCTTTACTTAAAGAAGTTCTAATTGCTTTAGAAATAGAGGATTCTGGTCCTCTTGATACTAATTCTAAACGTTTAGATAAGGTATTTAAAGCTCCTGTGGTTTTTCCAGAAGTTTTTCCTGTTCCTAATGCTATTTCTGCAGTAATTTCCAAAGAATGGGATAAATTGGGTAATTCATTTACTCCTTCTAAACGTTTTAAGCATTTATATCCTGTGCCGTCTGACAGATTAGAATTTTGGGACAAAATCCCTAAAATAGATGGGGCTATTTCTACCCTTGCTAAACGTACTACTATTCCTACGTCAGATGGTACTTCGTTTAAGGATCCTCTAGATAGGAAAATTGAGTCCTTTCTAAGAAAAGCTTATCTGTGTTCAGGTAATCTTCTTAGACCTGCTATATCTTTGGCTGATGTTGCTGCAGCTTCAACTTTTTGGTTGGAAACTTTAGCGCAACAAGTAACACATCGTGATTCTCATGACATTATTATTCTTCTTCAGCATGCTAATAATTTTATCTGTGATGCCATTTTTGATATTATCAGAGTTGATGTCAGGTTTATGTCTCTAGCTATTTTAGCTAGAAGAGCTTTATGGCTTAAAACTTGGAATGCTGATATGGCTTCTAAATCAACTTTACTTTCTATTTCTTTCCAGGGTAACAAATTATTTGGTTCTCAGTTGGATTCCATCATTTCAACTGTTACTGGTGGGAAAGGAACTTTTTTACCACAGGATAAAAAATCTAAAGGTAAAAGCAGAGCTAATAATCGTTTTCGTTCCTTTCGTTTCAACAAAGAACAAAAGCCTGATCCTTCATCCTCAGGAGCAGTTTCAGTTTGGAAACCATCTCCAGTCTGGAATAAATCCAAGCCAGCTAGAAAGGCAAAGCCTGCTTCTAAGTCCACATGAAGGTGCGGCCCTCATTCCAGCTCAGCTGGTAGGGGGCAGGTTACGTTTTTTCAAGGAAATTTGGATCAATTCTGTTCACAATCTTTGGATTCAGAACATTGTTTCAGAAGGGTACAGAATTGGTTTCAAGATAAGACCTCCTGCAAAGAGATTTTTTCTTTCCCGTGTCCCAGTAAATCCAGTAAAAGCTCAAGCATTTCTGAAATGTGTTTCAGATCTAGAGTTGACTGGAGTAATTATGCCAGTTCCAGTTCAGGAACAGGGGATGGGGTTTTATTCAAATCTCTTCATTGTACCAAAGAAGGAGAATTCCTTCAGACCAGTTCTGGATCTAAAAATATTGAATCGTTATGTAAGGATACCAACGTTCAAAATGGTAACTATAAGGACTATCTTGCCTTTTGTTCTGCAAGGGAATTATATGTCCACAATAGATTTACAGGATGCATATCTGCATATTCCGATTCATCCAGATCATTTTCAGTTCCTGAGATTCTCTTTTCTGGACAAGCATTACCAGTTTGTGGCTCTGCCGTTTGGCCTAGCTACAGCTCCAAGAATTTTTACAAAGGTTCTCGGTGCCCTTCTGTCTGTAATCAGAGAACAGGGTATTGTGGTATTTCCTTATTTGGACGATATCTTGGTACTTGCTCAGTCTTTACATTTAGCAGAATCTCATACGAATCGACTTGTGTTGTTTCTTCAAGATCATGGTTGGAGGATCAATTTACCAAAAAGTTCTTTGATTCCTCAGACAAGGGTAACCTTTCTGGGTTTCCAGATGGATTCAGTGTCTATGACTCTGTCTTTAACAGACAAGAGAAGTCTAAAATTGATTGCAGCTTGTCGAAACCTTCAGTCACAATCATTCCCTTCGGTAGCCTTATGCATGGAAATTCTAGGTCTTATGACTGCTGCATCGGACACGATCCCCTTTGCTCGTTTTCACATGCGACCTCTTCAGCTCTGTATGCTGAAGCAATGGTGCAAGGATTACACGAAGATATCTCAAACAATATCTTTAAAACCGATTGTTCGGCACTCTCTAACATGGTGGACAGATCACCATCGTTTAATTCAGGGGGCTTCTTTTGTGCTTCCGACCTGGACTGTAATTTCAACAGATGCAAGTCTCACGGGTTGGGGAGCTGTGTGGGGATCTCTGACGGCACAGGGAGTTTGGGAATCTCAGGAGGTGAGATTACCTATCAATATCTTGGAACTCCGTGCAATTTTCAGAGCTCTTCAGTTTTGGCCTCTTCTGAAGAGAGAATCGTTCATTTGTTTTCAGACAGACAATGTCACAACTGTGGCATACATCAATCATCAAGGAGGGACTCACAGTCCTCTGGCTATGAAAGAAGTATCTCGAATTTTGGTTTGGGCGGAATCCAGCTCCTGTCTAATCTCTGCGGTTCATATCCCAGGTGTAGACAATTGGGAAGCGGATTATCTAAGTCGCCAAACGTTGCATCCGGGCGAATGGTCTCTTCACCCAGAGGTATTTCTTCAGATTGTTCAAATGTGGGAACTTCCAGAAATAGATCTGATGGCGTCCCATCTAAACAAGAAACTTCCCAGGTATCTGTCCAGATCCCGGGATCCTCAGGCGGAGGCAGTGGATGCATTATCACTTCCTTGGAAGTATCATCCTGCCTATATCTTTCCGCCTCTAGTTCTTCTTCCAAGAGTAATCTCCAAGATTCTGAAGGAATGCTCGTTTGTTCTGCTGGTAGCTCCGGCATGGCCTCACAGATTTTGGTATGCGGATCTTGTCCGGATGGCCTCTTGCCAACCGTGGACTCTTCCGTTAAGACCAGACCTTCTGTCACAAGGTCCTTTTTTCCATCAGGATCTGAAATCCTTAAATTTAAAGGTATGGAGATTGAACGCTTGATTCTTGGTCAAAGAGGTTTCTCTGACTCCGTGATTAATACTATGTTACAGGCTCGTAAGTCTGTATCTCGAGAGATATATTATAGAGTCTGGAAGACTTATATTTCTTGGTGTCTTTCTCATCATTTTTCTTGGCATTCTTTTAGAATACCGAGAATTTTACAGTTTCTTCAGGATGGTTTAGATAAGGGTTTGTCCGCAAGTTCTTTGAAAGGACAAATCTCTGCTCTTTCTGTTCTTTTTCACAGAAAGATTGCTATTCTTCCTGATATTCATTGTTTTGTACAAGCTTTGGTTCGTATAAAACCTGTCATTAAGTCAATTTCTCCTCCTTGGAGTTTGAATTTGGTTCTGGGAGCTCTTCAAGCTCCTCCGTTTGAACCTATGCATTCATTGGACATTAAATTACTTTCTTGGAAAGTTTTGTTCCTTTTGGCCATCTCTTCTGCCAGAAGAGTTTCTGAATTATCTGCTCTTTCTTGTGAGTCTCCTTTTCTGATTTTTCATCAGGATAAGGCGGTGTTGCGAACTTCTTTTGAATTTTTACCTAAAGTTGTGAATTCCAACAACATTAGTAGAGAAATTGTGGTTCCTTCATTATGTCCTAATCCTAAGAATTCTAAGGAGAAATCGTTGCATTCTTTGGATGTTGTTAGAGCTTTGAAATATTATGTTGAAGCTACGAAATCTTTCCGTAAGACTTCTAGTCTATTTGTTATCTTTTCCGGTTCTAGAAAAGGCCAGAAAGCTTCTGCCATTTCTTTGGCATCTTGGTTGAAATCTTTAATTCATCTTGCCTATGTTGAGTCGGGTAAAATTCCGCCTCAGAGAATTACAGCTCATTCTACTAGGTCAGTATCTACTTCCTGGGCGTTTAGGAATGAAGCTTCGGTTGACCAGATCTGCAAAGCAGCAACTTGGTCCTCTTTGCATACTTTTACTAAATTCTACCATTTTGATGTATTTTCTTCTTCTGAAGCAGTTTTTGGTAGAAAAGTACTTCAGGCAGCGGTTTCAGTTTGAATCTTCTGCTTATGTTTTTCGTTAAACTTTATTTTGGGTGTGGATTATTTTCAGCAGGAATTGGCTGTCTTTATTTTATCCCTCCCTCTCTAGTGACTCTTGTGTGGAAAGATCCACATCTTGGGTAGTCATTATCCCATACGTCACTAGCTCATGGACTCTTGCTAATTACATGAAAGAAAACATAATTTATGTAAGAACTTACCTGATAAATTCATTTCTTTCATATTAGCAAGAGTCCATGAGGCCCGACCTTTTTTTGTGGTGGTTATGATTTTGTATAAAGCACAATTATTCCAATTCCTTATTTTATATGCTTTCGCACTTTTTTATCACCCCACTTCTTGGCTATTCGTTAAACTGAATTGTGGGTGTGGTGAGGGGTGTATTTATAGGCATTTTGAGGTTTGGGAAACTTTGCCCCTCCTGGTAGGAATGTATATCCCATACGTCACTAGCTCATGGACTCTTGCTAATATGAAAGAAATGAATTTATCAGGTAAGTTCTTACATAAATTATGTTTTTTTCTGAAATATTTTTTTAAAAAAAAAAAATTAAATATGGGGTGGAGCTTGGCCACGCAGGCGGATGGCTGTGTTCTGAAGGAGCTCCAAAACCCTAAGGTGAAATAACCCCATAATATGGCATAAATCCATTAAACAAATACCCCTCTTTCCTCTAACACCCTCCCTGGGAATGCTGCTTACAACAAAGACTGCATATGTATCACAGGAGCTACGATAATCAGAGAGTTGGTGGGGGGCCGACCCCGGAGCACAGAGAATAGTTTGATGGCCCAGTGCAAGTAAAACAGCTGAGCGAGGTTGCGGTGCTACAGAGTCCAACTCACACCCCAGCTAAGCATAAAGGAAGCCCAAATCACTGCAACTCAGTGGAATCAATACAGACGCCACTTACTGCCTGAGATTCGTCAACCTGGTCTAAAGTAAGAGCCGGTTAGTGGGCCGCATCCGCAGGCTTGCGGTCGCGGCTTGGGGGCAACAGTAAATAACTCTGTTACAGACAGCTGGATAGCCAACGATAAGGGTACAGTAAAAGATAGCAACACTAGTGGGGCGAATACAGAGCCAACACATAAACCACTCTGGCGCCATTTCTTTGCACAAGTGACGCAGCAGATAATTTAATAAGGGCAGAGTGAGAGAAACTGCAGACCCAAAGCTGAATAGTGGCATCCACGGCTTTACAATAATTCAATAGAAATTCTATAGCCATTACTGTACATCTGGGGACCTGCAAAATAAGATATCAAAAACAAATAAGGGGCCAAACCTTTGTTATAGTGCCTTAGGATTCACCCTATCTGGCTACTGTGACTTTTCATAACGGTGGAAGATGAAAAGCTGCCCTCTGCTCTCTTCTTTCACATTGCCTAGATTGCCCACAGAGGACTGTAGCTGCTAAGCTTGCCAGCCTTTAACTTGATATTAGAGGGGTATAATCAGCCTAGCCAGTAAAACTGAGATTACAAAAGCTTAAAGGGACACTGTACCCAAAAAAATTATTTCGTGATTCAAATTGAGCATGAAATTTTAAGCAACTTTCTAATTTACTCCTATTATCAAATTTTCTTCATTCTCTTGGTATCTTTATTTGAAATGCAAGAATGTACGTTTAGATGCCGGCCCATTTTTGGTGAACAACCTGGGTTGTCCTTGCTGATTGGTGGATAAATTCATCCACCAATAAAAAAGTGCTTTCCAGAGTACTGAAACCAAAAAAAATCTTAGATGCCTTCTTTTTCAAATAATGATAGCAAGAGAACGAAGAAAAAATGATAATAGGAGTAAATTAGAAAGTTGCTTAAAATTGCATGCTCTTTCTGAATTACAAAAGAAAAAATTTGGGTACAGTGTCCCTTTAAGAACAGGTTCTGCGTGGGCAGGCATACTCAAATACTCCCTGCTTCTTTGTGTGCACATTTTTTTTTGAGCTGAATAGGCCTCAATTTTAAAGGAAATTATAAGCACAGCCCCTAAGATTATTGTGGGATCCGTCTACAACTGATTGAAGCTTATAATACTAGAAGGCCCGAGGTGAATAAGCACTTACACTAAACTGACCATAAAGGGCGGCCCCACAACCCGTAAACTAAGAAGCATATTTGACAGACAGCATTAGAACGGTGCGTTGGGTAATGCCTAATAAAAAAATCTGCATGGGTAGAAAAGAGCACCCCAGCTAGACCGCTGAGCAAATACCTTAAACAGATAAACTAATCTAATAGCCCAATAACAGAAGACATGGCTACCCGCCAACAGACACATTCAGCACAATTACATCAGACAGAGCTTCAGGCTCAACCCCTAACGAAAGATGACCTGCAATATCTACCATCAAAGGAAGATATCAAAGGAGTCCTGCAGGAAATGCGCAGCTTGTTTAATGACCTCAGAAAATACATCAACTCTTTAGAGACAAGAGTGCAGCAAGTGGAGGTGGCGCAAACTTCAACTACCACCACAGTACAACAGAACTGCATGGATCTACAACACCAAAGTGATTTAATACAAGTCTTGTTGGATAAACTGGAAGCCCTCGATATCCGTGGCCGCAGGAATAACATTTGAAATCGAGATGTGTCTGAAACTATGCACCCGCCAGCAATTAAAGGCTACCTGCAAACTCTCTTCCGCATCATTAAAGGGACTCCTGCATCGCCTGAGATTATCATGGAGAGGGCACACAGGACTTTGAGGTCCAAACCCCCTACCAAAAGACCTACCAGAGATATCAAAGTAAAGTTTCTGAACTTTAAAGACAAAGAGGAACTCCTCAGATGTGCGAGAGCCAAACACCCGGTATATCATGTTGGTGAAGAGATCCAGTTGTTCTCAGACCTTTCACCGGTTATGCTTCAAAAGAGACGAGAACTCGGACATATAACTACAACATTGAGAGCACATAAAATACAGTATCGCTGGGGTTTCCCAGTGTCACTAATAGCAACAAATAACAACAAGACTGTGACATTCCGACCATGGTCCAACCTGTAGATGTTTTACTCAGATTTGTCACTGGAAAAGACGGGGGTCCCCTCCACAAACACTAATTTGGAACCCTCTGTTTTGCATGAACGAACTACACTGGACTCTCAAGGAGCTGTATCCTGATGGGTTCGCAAGTTTATTACTGAGACAGATAAATATATGCTCCTTCTGTTACAACATGACTTGGTATCCTTTTTTCTTTTTTTCTTTTTTTTATTCTCTGGCCTCTTTGCTTAAAGTTCAGTAAAGTTTTGGATTAATCTTAGGTCTACTGTATCTGTATTTGATATCTCAATCTGTTAGTTAAGTATCTGCACCTGCTTAAAAACAACATTTATTGAAGGGAGGATACTGACAGGTGATAGCTTTGAGATAGCAAAAATAGCAAAATGTGATATAAACTAGGTATCCCTGAAAGAATACTTAAGCATTACTGTCCAAACATAATTGAAGTCATGTTCAGTGTAGGCAACGGTAGTCAGCACTGTTTCCATTGCCTCTTATTCCCCCATCCATAATACCTCCTTACCTCCCTCCCCCCCTCCACCCCTTCCCTTGCCTACTTCTATTCATTCCCTTCCCCTTTCCCCTTTTATGTCATATGCAATTCAATATGCTGGATAACAGGTTTAGTTGTCCAGGAGAAGGTTATGTTTTCATATAGTTATGTTAGCCTAAGGGTTACTACCCCATTAGGTACCGATTTCACTGTTATACGAGTTATCCCGCTTGGGACAATACTTTAGACGGTTTTGTATGCAGGAAAATTTATTCAATATTTACATTCCTGTTTATTGTGTTGTACATTTAGAAACAAACCATTGTGTGCTAGAACTAAACTAATCTTTATTCTTTTCTTTTAGCTACTTTTTCCCCCTCTTCTCCCCCTTTCCTTCTTCCTGTTGATTACCCACATTTTTCAGAACGGCATGCCAGAAAAGCAGGTGGGGCTCACATAACCTCTCATTTACCACCATTAATGCCAAGGGCCTCAACAACCCAGGTAAGAGATCTATTGCCAACTTTAAGAACTCACATAGCCATACTGGGGCCTAGTTATCAAGCCGTCAACCTCAAATACGCTGGAATTCCGCAGCGTATTTGTGGCGAGGCTGATTCGCCTTAGTTATCAAAGGCTCGAGACCGGCAAAAGTAGAATTTTGTGACGTAAACTTCGATCCGCCGGACTCAGTCCGACACAGATCGATTCTTACGTCACTCCAGATGTTCCGCACACAAGTGCGGCACAATCTCACTACTTTTGCTAGTTATCAAAAAACTAGCAGGTACGCTCGGCACTTTTACGGCCCAGCGTACCTGGTTTTCAAACCGCCACCCCTGGAGGTGGCGGATCCCATAGGAATCAATGGGAGTCTGACCATAGCGAAAGTACAAGTTCGCTGCTGACAGACATCCCATTGATTCCTATGGGAGCTGTCTACACCTAACACCCTAACATGTACCCCAAGTCTAAACACCGCTAATCTGACCCCCCTACACCGCCGCAACTAAATAAAGTTATTACCCCCTAAACCGCCGCTCCCGGAGCCCACCGCAAGCTACTCTATACATATTAACCCCTAAACCGCCGCTCCCGGAGCCCACCGCAACTATAATAAATGTATTTACCCCTAAACCACCGCTCCCTGAACCCGCCGCAACCTATATTAAATGTATTAACCCCTATCCTGCCCCCCCTACACCGTCGCCACCTATAATAAATTTATTAACCCCTAATCTGCCCCCCCTACACCGTCGCCACCTATAATAAATTTATTAACCCCTATCCTGCCCCCCACTACGCCGCCGCCACTGTAATAAAATTATTAACCCCTAAACCTAAGTCTAACCCTAACCCTAACGCCCCCCTAACTTAAATATTAATTAAATAAATCTAAATAAATTAACTCTTATTAACTAAATGAATCCTATTTAAAACTAAATACTTACCTTTAAAATAAACCCTAATATAGCTACAATATAAATAATAATTATATTCTAGCTATCTTAGGATTTATATTTATTTTACAGGTAACTTTCAATTTATTTTAACCATGTACAATAACTATTAAATAGTTATTAACTATTTAATAGCTTACCTAGCTAAAATAAAGAGAAATGTACCTGTGAAATAAATCCTAACCTAAGTTACAATTACACCTAACACTACACTATACTTTAATAAATTATTCCTATTTAAAAATAAATACTTACCTGTAAAATAAACCCTAAGATAGCTACAATATAATTAATAATTATATTATAGCTATCTTAGGATTTATATTTATTTTACAGGTAACTTTGTATTTATTTTAGCTAGTTAGAATAGTTATTAAATAGTTATTAACTATTTAATAACTACCTAGCTAAAAGAAATACAAAATTACCTGTAAAATAAATCCGAATGCGAGCTCAATCTGATTGGCTGATTGGATCAGCCAATCGGATTGAACTTGAATCTGATTGGCTGATTCCATAAGCCAATCAGATTTTCCTACCTTAATTCCGATTGGCTGATAGAATCCTATCAGCCAATCGGAATTGAGGGGATGCCATCTTGGATGACGTCCCTTAAAGGAGCCGTCATTCGTCGTAGTCCGTCGGTGAAGAAGGTGGTTCCGCGTCGGCGGAAGGAAGATTCAAGACCCGGCTTGGAAGATGACTTCGCCCGGATAGAAGACCTCTTCAGCGCCTCTTTGAAGATGACATCGGCCGGATCGAAGACTTCTTCAGCGCCGCCTGGATGATGACTTCATCGGATGGAAGATTTCTTCAGCGCCGCTTGGAGGATTAACTTCTTCCGCTCCGGATGTCCTCTTCAGTTCCATCGGTGGCTCGGCTGAGAGAAGACGACTCAAGGTAGGATGATCTTCAGGGGATTAGTGTTAGGTTTTTGTAAGGGGGGTTTGGGTTAGATTAGGGGTATGTGGGTGGTGGGTTTTAATGTTGGGGGGGGTTGTATTTTTCTTTTACAGGCAAAAGAGCTGAACTTTTTGGGGCATGCCCCCACAAATGGCCCTTTTAAGGGCTGGTAAGGTAAAAGAGCTTTGAAATTTATTTAATTTAGAATAGGGTAGGGATTTTTTTTATTTTGGGGGGTTTGTTATTTTATTAGGGGGCTTAGATTAGGTGTAAGTAGCTTAAAATTGTTGTAATATTTTTAACATGTTTGTAACTTACTTTTTTATTTTTTGTAACTTAGCTTTTTTTATTTTTTGTACTTTAGTTAGTTTATGTAATTGTATTTAATTGTAGTTATTTGTAGGTAGTTTATTTAGTTAATTTAATGATAGTGTAGTATTAGGTTTAATTGTAACTTAAGTTAGGATTTATTTTACAGGTAATTTTGTATTTCTTTTAGCTAGGTAGTTATTAAATAGTTAATAACTATTTAATAACTATTCTAACTAGCTAAAAGAAATACAAAGTTACCTGTAAAATAAATATAAATCCTAAGATAGCTATAATATAATTATTAATTACATTGTAGCTATCTTAGGGTTTATTTTACAGGTAAGTATTTAGTTTTAAATAGGAATAATTTATTAAAGTATAGTGTAGTGTTAGGTGTAATTGTAACTTAGGTTAGGATTTATTTCACAGGTACATTTCTCTTTATTTTAGCTAGGTAAGCTATTAAATAGTTAATAACTATTTAATAGTTATTGTACATGGTTAAAATAAATTGAAAGTTACCTGTAAAATAAATATAAATCCTAAAATAGCTAGAATATAATTATTATTTATATTGTAGCTATATTAGGGTTTATTTTAAAGGTAAGTATTTAGTTTTAAATAGGATTCATTTAGTTAATAAGAGTTAATTTATTTAGATTTATTTAATTAATATTTAAGTTAGGGGGGCGTTAGGGTTAGGGTTAGACTTAGGTTTAGGGGTTAATCATTTTATTACAGTGGCGGCGGCGTAGTGGGGAGCAGGATAGGGGTTAATAAATTTATTATAGGTGGCAACGGTGTAGGGGGGCAGGATAGGGGTTAATAGGTTTAATATAGGTTGCGGCGGGTTCATGGAGCGGCGGTTTAGGGGTTAAACTATTTATTTAGTTGCGGAGAGGTGCGGGATCAGCAGGATAGGGGTTAATAATTTTATAATAGAGGGCGACGGTATAGGGGGGGCAGGATAGGGGTTACTAGGTATAATGTAGGTGGCAGCGGTGTCCGGGAGCGGCGGTTTAGGGGTTAATACATTTATAAGACTTGCGGCAGGGTCTAGGAGCGGCGGTTTAGGGGTTAATACATTTATAAGAGTTGCGGCAGGGTCTAGGAGCGGCGGTTTAGGGGTTAGTAACTTTATTTAGTTGCGGGAGGCTCCGGGGCGCCGGTATAGGGGGTAGAACAGTGCAGTTTAGTGTGAGTGCTTAGTGACAGGCTAGCAATAAAGCTGGGAAAAAGCCGAAGGGCAGCGAGATCGGATGAGTGATAACTATCACAGTCCGCTGCTCATCGCCCCGCGGCTTTTTGACAGCTTTATTTGATAACTTAGGCGTATTTTTTAAGGTCCGCAGCGGCGAAGGTAGGCGAGCTTAGGCGGACGTATTGGGCCGGCGAAGCCAGAAAAGTAGACGGCTTGATAACTACCCCCCAATGTGTTTGTCCAAGAGACACATTTTCACAGGGGTAAAGAACCTAAATGGTTTAACACCACGTACCCGATAGCATACTTTTCCTCTGGGCCCACAAAGAAATGCGGAGTGCGCATTCGGATCTATCACACTGTACCACTTAAAATCACACACGTTGAGAGGGACTCAGAGGGGAGATATTTGGTTTTAGCGGGCACACTTTACGAACATCCCATCACCCTTATGATGGTATACACACCCAATACAGCACAACACAAATTTATAAAGAGAGTATACAAGATCTTACTGGATTATGCAAAAGGACCAGTTTATGTGGAACACTGAACCCAAATACCAAAGACTTCACATACTATTCCTCTCCACATAACAAATATTCACACATTGATTAAATTCTGACACAGTTAACACTTGCGAAATAGGCTCAATAACGTGGTCAGACCATGCCCCAGTTACTTGCACAATCCAATGGCCCGATGTGCCTCCAACCATGTATATCTGGAGATTGGATGAATCACTTTTAGAAAAACTACTCATCAAAATAAAAATTCAGAAATCATTCACAGAGTACTTCACTCTCAATGACCCTGAACATAGCTTGAGGCCAAATGTGTGGGAAGCACACAAGTGCGTAATAAGGGGCAAATTTCACAAACATAAGGCTAGATTGCTCATGCAATATAGAGAAGTTCACACACAGTTACTGCATAGAGTATCTAGCCTACACATAAACACACATAAACAGAACCCCAATGATGAGACCACTAAACACTTACTCATTGAAACTAGAACTGAGCTTAAACAACAATTGGCTGTAGCCTACCAGCACAAGATGCTATTGGTCAAGCAGCAATAATACGAAGGAGGTAATAAACCTGGCAAATTGCTGGCAAGACCAATCCGCAGAACGCAACTCAAATCGCATATCCATTACCTTAACTCAGCAGATGGCTCCAAATTCAAAAGCAACAAACATAGTTATGGCCTTCCACTCTTATTACGATAAACTGTATAACATCACAAGACAGCCCAGGTGCGCAAGAGGCGCAAATAATTTCTAGGGGGCAAGCAATAGATGACTACCTGTCCAAGGTGGGGTTACCCAAACTGGACAAAGTTGACGCAGACACACTCAATGTGCCTATCACACAGGAAGAGTTAACACATGCAATTAGGGATCTACCTAGTGGAAAAAGTCCTGGCCCGGATGGGCTCACGTCAAAATATTATAAGAAATTAATTTAAACCTTGGCCCCATACATGTTGTAATTATTTAATATTTAGGCGACAGCTCAGCATTGGCTGATACGATGCTTGAAGCACATATTACAATTCTCCCTAAGCCAGGAAAGACACCTACAACCCCAGGAAATTTCAGACCAATATATTTATTAAATACTGACATAAAAATCCTGACCAAGATATTAGCAAAGCGGTTAATAAATTCCTCCCTGACCTTATATCGACCGAT
This sequence comes from Bombina bombina, assembly GCF_027579735.1. Classification (NCBI taxonomy): domain Eukaryota; kingdom Metazoa; phylum Chordata; class Amphibia; order Anura; family Bombinatoridae; genus Bombina; species Bombina bombina. The sequence continues at coordinate 169,232,938 of NC_069506.1, read as the reverse complement.
CAGGTGGGCTTTGTGCCAGACAGAGAGGCACGTGACAATACCTCAAAAGTTTTGCTATTACTCAATTATGCTAGAGTTGAAGGTGTGCCAATGGCCCTCTTCTCAACCGACGCGGAGAAGGCCTTCGACTGCGTCGACTGGCTTTTTCTGCGTCGGGTAATGGAAATGATGAAGTTTGGCGATTCCTTCCTAAGTAAGATATTTGCCCTATATGCCTCCCCTAGCGCCTGGGTCCGAGTAAATGGTATATTGTTGGAGGCTTTCAAAATAACGAATGGCACTAGGCAGGGATGCCCCTTGTCCCCCCTCCTGTTTGCCCTCTTGATAGAAGCCATGGCACATTAAGTTAGAAATAATACCAATATCACAGGGGTAGTGGTGGGTGACACGGAACACAAGCAGGCTCTATACACGGAAGATATTTTATACACCCTTACAAATGTGAACACGTCGGTTCTGGAACTCCTTGCAGAAATAGAAACATACGGAGGCCTCTCCAATTTCCATCTTAACTTAACAAAGTCAGAGCTTCTTTATATTAGTACCCCCACCGTGCCCTACACTGTCTAAAATCTCATTGAATACAAAACAATTACGATATCTAGGTATATATCTTTCACCTAGACTGCAAGATCTATATAAGGATAATTATTTAAGAATAAGAGAGGAGATTACAAGAGACCTGTCATCTTGGAAAATTAAACCCCTCTCGTGGTTGGGGAAGATAGGAGTGATAGAGATGAATATCCTTCCACGTATTTTGTACATTTTACAGACAATTCCGATTTCCTTCCCGAGAGAATACTTATCCCAACTACAAAAAATATTAGAGCAATTTGTCTGGTCAGGCACAAAGCCAAAAGTCCCTAGAAGAACAATGTGCCTCCCGCGGGATAGGGGTGGCCTGGGTTTCCCAGATTTGTCGGCTTATAGGCAGGCTATATTGTTACAACGCATAGCGGAATGGTCACAAAACACAACACATAAGTCCTGGGTTAGACTAGATGGAACATTTTTAAACTTAACAACGTTGGTACCTAGGCCTGGATCCCTTCAGTGCATCGCCCAAAAATGTTAAAGGGCCACTGTAAGTAAATATTTTCTATGCCTGTTACTAACTAACTACCCAAAATACGCTTTTTATCAATAGCATTTCATTAACATATCTCTACCGTATGTCAGAAATCTTGTCTGCAAATTTAATTGTTTTCCAAACCCACTCTGTGGGTATCCTTTGCTCTGTACCAATCCGTTTACAATACCTAGGTTTCAAAATGGCGCTTTAAACACAAAGTTATTGGTTTAAGTATTTTGAACATGCAGTGCTGAAAATAGTGGGCAGGATAAAGTGACATCATCGGCGAATAAAAGATATAACTTTTAGAACGTTATGAAACTTAGTTTTGGAGAAAATATAGGTCAGTAGGTTTTAATTAATGTTTATTAACTTTAATATGTTAGATGTTTAGCTTAAAAATTATAACAGAAAGTAATCCTTTAAGAAAATACCAAATGATATCGGAAATACTACGCGAGTGGGATAGAATAATTGCCACCAACACACATATTTCATCTAGGTTTTCTCCCCTAACACCAATTAGTTACCATATCACAAGATGGGATTGCCTCAAAATGGGTTGTTTGTACAATATTATAGAGAACGGGAAAATATGCACACAACAGCAGATGGTTGAAATAAATGGCAATATTTTTTCATCTTGATTGAGGTACAACCAATTAGTGCATTTATTGTCACACCATGCATATAGAGACAGGCTAGTAAGGGACCTCACTCCATTCAAGCATTTATGCATCGCAAATAAACCACAAAGGCGGTTAATTTTGCTGATTTATAAACTTTTGCTTGTGGCACCTGACAGCCCTCTTCCTACGCTAGAGCTTGGAATAGAGAACAAAACACCGACAACGATCAGGAAGCTTGGCTTAAATTGTTTACATTAACAAAACTCTCCTCTTTATCAGCTAATGTGCAGGAAATCCACTTAAAGTTGATGAGTAGATGGTATCTCACACCGGCCAGACTCCACAAGCTCTACCCCTCAGCCAGTCCTTTGTGCTGGATCAGATGCGGTGAGACTGGTTCATTACTACATGTATGGTGGTCTTGCCCGAAGGTTTTGGGATTCTGGTCTGAGGTGATAGCACAAGCGTCGGAAAGATTACACATGGACATTCCGTGTACACTTGACACAATGCTTTTCCTACACCTCCCGAAAGCTAAAGAAACGCATATTCAGTCACTCCTTTTGATAATGCTTACAGGAGCAAAAAAATTGATCCAAAAAAATGGAAGATAACAGACATACCATCCTTAGATGAATGGCAAGCATCAGTTGATGATCTATTAATATTAGAAAGGCTGCACTATCATTTACGAAATGATGCTGGCCAGTTGGAAAGGAACTCCTATATAGTTGACATGACCACAATACACACTCTCACAGGTTAGGAAAAAAGGCTATTTTTTCTCTTCTTCTTCCTCTCTGAAGTTTTTCCACTCTGTTCCCCCCCACCCTTCTACCTTTCAAATGATCCAATAATTCATGTAACTCACTCTGGCACACTCTGGCAATCATTTTATTCACTAAATGTTGTCTTATGATCCTGTTGAAAAGGAAAAAAAATGTTCAAAATATCAAGCTTTCGGAAGAGACTCATGTGCCCAGACACACCGGATACCATGTTTGTTATGTACAGAAGTCCCTCTCAACAGCTCAAGGTAGCAATAAACTTTCCAAGTCACTGAAAGTGCACATGTAGCCTTAAATAACACTCACCCACAGCTGGTCTTCCTGTGGTTAGGGCAATCTTAAGACAGCGGATCGTTCACCAGGATACTGTCAGTCCTCAGAACAGCCTGGGTCCCCGCGTCAACTGCCTCCTCTCAACCACTTGGGCCTCTGTCCTCTTCAGGGTGAGCATTGCGTAGCGGCACCAGTCGTCCACGCTACCGGCTAAACACTTCCGGGTAGTGACGTAAGCAAGGTAAGTTTCTCCTCAGGTCCAGGATACGCTGAGGCTTAGTGGGAAAACAATTAGGCAACAAAATAGAACAAAGTCCCACAAGCCTTCTAAGCGTATATTGCTTTTATTGGAAAAGATATTTGGAGAACATAAAAAGGTTAAACGAAGAAAGACATCAATCCAGGATAAAAAAAAAACCAAGTCCTACGCGTTTCGGCAACACATTGCCTTAGTCATGGACACTAATACTTAGTAAAAAAACACTCTTTAAATACACCTGAGTGCATATTTTGAGGGTTTTTTACGCTTTTTATAATTAATTATCTTTGCAAAGATAGTCCTTTATATTTTGCTGCTCCCCACTCGCAAGGTTGTAATATTATATTATCACTATCTAGCTAAAGCTTTAATCACAATAGTGCCCCTACTCTCTAATTACAATTTGTTGATTATATGTAATATATTCTTTACTATTTCTGTTTTTCTTCCCCTTTTTCTGTCCCATATTCAGTACTGCCCTTGTCCATTACGTCACAATTAAAGACCTATTCCATTGGCCAATCCAGGTTTACTACACCTGTGCACTCAGGTGTATTTAAAGAGTGTTTTTTTACTAAGTATTAGTGTCCATGACTAAGGCAATGTGTTGCCGAAACGCGTAGGACTTGGGTTTTTTTCTGTCCTGGATTGATGTCTTTCTTCGTTTAACCTTTTTATGTTCTCCAAATATCTTTTCCAATAAAAGCAATATACGCTTAGAAGGCTTGTGGGACTTTGTTCTATTTTGTTACCATGTTTGTTACTACACTGGGACTCTGCTGTTATAACTTATAAGATTCTAGATTATCAAACTGTCAGTTGACTAGTGTCAATTCTGCTTTATGGAATATGTACTGTTGAATTTTATGCACAATAAAGCTTGTCTTTTACCTTTACACAGGTAGAAAAACAACATCTGATGAAATAATGTACAGTTATAGTAGCTGAATAAAGTTTATACTCTTTCCAAGAAGTAGTACAAAGTCTAAGGGGCATATTTATCAAGCTCCGAATGGAGCTTGATGCCCCGTGTTTCTGGCGAGCCTGCAGGCTCGCCAAAAACAGCAGTTATGAAGCAGCAGTCACAAAGACTGCTGCTCCATAACCTGTCCGCCTGCTCTGAGCAGGCGGACAGACATCGCCGCAATTCAACCCGATCAAGTACGATCGGGTTGATTGACACCCTCCTGCTGGCGGCCTATTGGCCGCGAGTCTGCAGGGGGCGGCGTTGCACCAGCAGCTCTTGTGAGCTGCTGGTGCAATGCTGAATACGGCGAGCATATTGCTCGCCGTATTCAGTGAGGTCTGTCGAACCTGATCCGCACTGTCGGATCAGGTCCGACAGACCTTGATAACTTGGGGTCATAATGTTTTAACACAAATTAACATTCTTTTTACTGCAGTTATTTTTCAATAGCCAAACTCCACCTACCATTTGCTTATTTGGAGGATCACAGTGTTAGTATAAAGTACTCTGTTTTGAAGTTGTTATCAGTAAAAGCCAAATAGTGAAACATATGTAGTAGGGTTAGTCTTGAGAAGTCAGTAGTGTAATTTTCAAGTTCTTAGAAATAGAAATTGCTCAATTTTCAGAGCTGAATTACATGAAAAAGGGGCAAAATAAAAAGTGAAAATATGCTGAAAAGTTGTTCTGCTGAACATAACTAAACATTTTATTTAAAAATCTCAAGGTGTTTACTGTCCCTTTAACCCCTTAACGACCCCAACATATCCTCCCTCCTTCCTGTTGGCAACCGAAAAAAGCTGTATGAGTGCAGGCAGGCTATTAAAAAAGCAATCCCCATAGCAAGACCAGCAACGTACCTTAAGGGGTTAAAGAGATATCAAATTCAAAAAAATTATTTTGTGATTCAGACAGAGAATACAATTTTTAAAAAGTTTCCAATTTACTTCTATAAAATTTTGCTTCATTCCCATGCTATTCTTTGTGGAAGAGATATCTAGGTAGGTATCCCGGAGCACTATATGGCAGGAAATCGAGCTACCATCTAGTGCTTCTGCAAATGGATAACATTCTAGCAAAACTGCTAACCTATAGTTCTCCAGACACATGCACGCTCCTGAGCTTTCATCTCTGCTTTTCAACAAAAGATACAAAGAAAACTTAACAGAAGTAATTTAGAACCTTGATTAAAGTTGCATGCAATGGGGCTAATTTATTAATGTGCGAGCGGACGTGATATGATGTAGCGTATAATGTCCACCGCACATCGATAAATGCCGACAGCATACGCTGTCAGCATTTATCATTGCACAAGCAGTTCTTGTGAACTGTTTGTGCAATACCGCCCCCTGCAGATTCAGGGGTGTCAATCAGCCGATCATATAGGTTCGTGCGGATTGATGTTCGAGGTGGACAAGTTATGGAGCAGCGGTCTTTAGACTGCTGCTTTATAACTTCTGTTCCCGGCTAACTTGAAGACTCGCACTGAAACAGGGGCATCATTCGGAGCTTGATAATTTGGCCCCTCTATCTGAAGCATGAAAAAATAATGTGTTTCATGTCCTTTTAAGTACAAAGCTTGTTTTGTGCGCTAAAGATAAAACACAAATATGTGAATGCAAAGCACTGTATTTTTTAGGTTGATTAAGGGGATCTACAATAAGTTGGCATTGTTGTTTAGGTTTTGCTATAAAAAAATACTACAAAGCAGTACATTTAATGTATCACTCACATGTCTCATTTAAGGGTTTGTTATTCAACAAATTATTATGTTCAAGTACACAGTTCACAAGGTTTATACTGCCAGCTTTTCTTGTGAGAACCAGTCATGGCAGCATAGAGTTGAAGGGTCATTAACGGAGGTTTGTTATGAGTGTAGTATTCTGACATAAGAGGCAGTTGATTTGTGCAAGATCCTTAAGCACAATTCCATAAACAATAATGTGTGGCAATGAAATGTGCAATAGATAGCAAAGGAGAAAGTAGAGAATACTTTACTTACTGAAACACAAAGGTAAAAATGTACAAAAATAAATAAATAAATAAATAAATCTACTAATTAGGTGTAGCTTAATGGTTAAAACTTTTAATGCAGCATAGCTAGTTGCAAGAATCTGGACTAAGCAAATAACTGATTGGCTGCTCTGATTCTAGGGAGAAGTATAGGCCCCTATTTATCAAAGTCTGGCGGACCTGATCCTACAGTGCGGATCAGGTCCGCCAGACCTCGCTGAATACAGAAAGCAATACGCTCTCCGTAGTCAGCATTGCACCAGCAGTTCACAAGAGCTGCTGGTGCAACGCCGCCCCCCTGCAGACTGGCGGCTAATCGGCCGCCAGCAGGGTGGTGTCAATCAACCCAATCGTACTCGATCGGGTTGATTTCCGGTGATGTGTGTCCGCCTGCTCAGAGCAGGCGGACAGGTTATGGAGCAGCGTTCTTTGTGACCGCTGCTTCATAACTGCTGTTTCTGGCTAGTTTGAAGACTCGCCAGAAACACGGGCCGTCAAGCTCCTTTCGGAGCTTGATAGATAGGCCCCATAGTGTAGAGAGGATGAAAGTACCTTACATTTAAAGGGACACTCAAGTCAAAATTAAACTTTCATGATTTAGATAGAGCAGCAATTTTAAACAACTTTTCAATTTACTTCCATTAACATAATGTGCACAATCTTTTATATTTACACTTTTTGAGTCACCAGCTCCTACTATACATATAGGCATTTGTGATTGGCTGATGGCTTTCAAATGACACAGAGGGAGTGGAAATAGACATCATTTTGTCAGAAAAAATATCTACTACTTATTTGAAGTTTAGACTAAGGGGTAGATTTATCAAATCCCGGGCGGATATCATTCGCTATAGCGAATCTTGTCCGTCCTGCTGTTGGCATTTAACATTGCACAAGCATTTCACAAGAAATGCTTGTGCAATGCCAGCCCCTGCACATTCAGGTGTCAATCATCCCGATTGTATCTGAGAGGGATGATTTCACGAGTTAAGGAGCAGCGGTCTTAAGACTGCTGCTTCTTAAGTCCTGTATCCAGCAAGCCGGAAGGTTCAAGCGGAATAAGCAGCATCTGCTGCTTGGTAAATATACCCCTAAGTGCTATTGCATTGTCTTGTTATTGTGCATTTCTTGATTATGCACATCTACTGTATTTATTTACTGGCCCTTTAACTGCTTTTTTTTCCACCGTCACTTTCCCAGTCTGTTTTCTGTTTTTTTTTTCTTCTTTGCAGGTTTGTTCCAATTTATTAAACTTTCTATTTGGTCACATTTCCCTATAATCAATGTTTAAAGGATTAGGCCACATTTACAAATATGGAAAGCTCCCAGAATCCATTGAGACACAATCATTAATGATAATGCCACAGGAACAAGTTCAAGCTGTTATGGTGGCCAAAAGTTTGGCATACATAATTACAAGGCACAAGTTAGCAGCAAATCTTAGTAGAATTAACTGTGATAATTTCAGAAGAACAAAAATAATTCCATAAAAATCTTCAGATATGTCCGGACTGGCAATAAAAAGCAGCGTTGGAAAAATTAAAGAATGGCTCTATATTTTGTTGAGCCCATAGAATGCCACATTTCTCTCAAGGATGTAAGATTAACTCAAATAGGATTTTTTTGTGTGTGACTAAGTATCATATCACAGATTAGAACAAGCTTCTGTATGAAAATGATATGGTTTAGTCTGAGTACTAATTTAAATGGAGACTTCTGCGTTACATTTGTTTAACGCTATATTGTTTGATTTGCCACCATAGCACTTTTGTACCATTTTTTTCTATACACTTCTTCTGCATCCCTATGTCTTACCTTATATTTACCATTACCCTGCTCCAACATTCTACTAAGTGCAACACATTTCACATAGGAAATCGAGAATTTATGCAAAACTTTATTTTACAATTTGATACAATTTTGTACAACAACATTCTTCATACAAACCATCTTCATTCACACAGTCTAGCTTAACCCATTCAACAACTTTCTGCAAATCCGTGATTTCTATTTCTCATTTAAAGGGACACTGTACCCAAATTTTTTCTTTTGTAATTCAGAAAGAGCATGCAAATTTACTCCTATTATCAATTTTTCTTCGTTCTCTTGCTATCATTATTTGAAAAAGAAGGCATCTAAGCTTTTTTTTGGTTTCAGTACTCTGGACAGCACTTTTTTATTGGTGGATGAATTTATCCACCAATCAGCAAGGACAACCCAGGTTTTTCACCAAAAATGGGCCGGCATCTAAACTTAAATTCTTGCATTTCAAATAAAGATACCAAGAGAATGAAGAAAATTTGATAATAGGAGTAAATTAGAAAGTTGCTTAAAATTTCATGCTCAATCTGAATCACAAAAGAAAATTTTTGGGTACAGTGTCCCTTTAAGGAACATTGGGCGTAAATACACTAAACTGACAGATATATCAAAATTATTAACTAATTAAGAGTACAAGAGTACAATATTAAATGTTTGAAATGAAGATAATACATGTAACAAATAAGGGAGAAAATGTTCTAAGAGCAGACAAATAAGGGAGCCTGTGAGACTGTAAAAGTTTGGGCAAATAATGGTGATCTCTGGAAATAAGGGCGAGTTAACAACTGTATTGCTGCTCACGCATCTTGTTCTGTGCTTTCCCTTCTGCTCATTCCGCTCATTAACAAATTCTAACTTTATTTTCCTGTCGTCCTCTCCAGTCCTTATTTTGCTTATGTCTTTATCAAGTACTCTTTAACTTCTAATTTTTAATCTGCAGGTCCAACCAGCATTCCTCATCAACACTCTCCAACCATTTGCAGCTCAAACTCTTGTAGCCTAATGTGTAATATAATGACTGATGAGCTTGCAAGAGTTCACATTTTCTTGATCATCTATTAAAGGACCACTAAACACAAATTGTAAACTATATGATTTTGAACCTTCATCTTTGAGAATAATTTTGCAATGAAAACTGCAGCTTTATTTTGTCAAATGAATATTTTCCTGTCCCCCAGAACAAAAGAATCCTTGCTATCCAATCACAAAGTAATATTCAGATATAGGGGCTGAGTTATCAAATGTCTGTCCGACTTGATCCGCTCAGTGGATCATGTCCGATAGACATAGCTGAATGCAGACAGCATACGCTGTCGGCATTTAACATTGCGCAAGCAGTTCTGGTGAACTGCTTGTGCAATGCCGCCCCCCTGCAGATTTGCGGCTAATCAGCCATTAGCAGGGGGTGTCAATCCACCCGATCATATAGAATCGGGCCGATGGATGTCCGCAGCCTCAGAGGTGGTGGAGCAGTTAAGGAGCAGCTGCTTCTTAACTGCTGTTTCCGGTGAACCTGAAGACTCACTCGGAAACAGGGGCCATTCGGCCTTTGATAAATTGGCCCCATAGCATGAACTCTGTTTGCACATGTGCAGTTGAGAGGGACTGGGGAAGCCTGCCCTTATCTCTTCCCTTAATGTGGTTTAGCACTGATTCACCTTAGTTACTATTGCAAAGAATGATTATCCTATCATGATTGTTGATGCAAAACTGATAATCTGCTTTTTAAAAATCATGTGACTGCTGAGAATCTTAGGAGGGAGGGTGAAGTAAACAAAAGCTTGCAGAAATTACCCAAAAGTATTAACCCAAACCTCCCTTGGAGAAAGTAAAACAAGCACATTTCTTAGATGTATTTTACAGCAATAAGTTAACAAAATAAATAATTAATATATATTGCAAAAATGTTTCTCTTGCAATAATGACAAATTTTCTGCTAGATTACAAGTGGAGTGCAAAATTATCGTGAGCAGACAAACTGGCTAATTTGCCTGTTTGCAGGCGTGCAATAATTAACCCGCCATTTCAAGTGGCTGGTTATTGCTACTGTGACATCTAGGGAGCAATTAGTGCTCAGAGAATTAACCTGAGATCCGATCTGATCCGATTTTCTAAAAGTCCCACAAATGCCCTCAAAATAGAGGACATTATAGTTTTTTAGGCAGTTTTTGGGGTCTAAGGTTGGTGGGAGTGGGGTGTTAGAAAAAAAAATGGCACTGAAAAGTGCCTTTATATTGCAGTCTTTAGGAATGGTGTGTTCCCAGTAAATATATATGTATATGGCTATATCTATACTATAATCACGTTTGTAACGTGTCCGGCGGTGTCGCCAGTTGCGCACGCACCCTCAAAGGAATGTTGGCTGCGCGAGGCAGCCAAAAGAATGTTGGCTGCACGCGTAGCCAAAAGAAACCACCTACATCTAGGTGGATTCCTAAAATGGCACCACCCTGCCATGTTCTGAATCCACCTGAATACAGAGTAGGCAGTCCCAAAGCCTTAAAAAAAAAAACACTCAACCGCCCACAAGAAATAACTAAAAAACACGCAACCACCTGCACAAAGTATAAGAAACACCTAAACCGTCAACCCCCACATCGCAAAACAATTAAGTAATTGACCCCTAATCCGCAAATAACATAATTAAAATATTGACCCCCTAACCGCCAACCACCCACATTGCAATAAACCTATTTAACCTATTAACGCTTAAACCGCCAATCCCCCACATCGCAATTAACCTATTAACCCATAAACCGCCAAACCCCCACATTGCAATAACCCTAATCAACCTATTAACCCCTAAACTGCCAAGCCCCCACTTTGCAATAACCCTAATTAATATAGTAACCCCTATACCGCCACCCCCACAATGCAAATAACTAATTTAATTACTAAGCCCCTTAACCTAACAGCCCCTAAATTAACCCCAATTACTACTAAATTACAATTAAAATAAAAAAAAGACTAATATTTAATTACAAAAAATAAAAAAAGTCTAACATTGCAGAACAAAATAAACAAAATTATCAAAAATAAAAAACCCTAACCCTAACCTAATCCCTATGAAAATAAAAAGTTAAACAGCTCTTTTACCTCTAAAAAAAACTAAGTCCCCCCTAACAGTAAAAACCCCCCACCCACCAAAACCCCCAAAATAAAAAAACCTTCAACCGGAGTGAAGGCAGCGTGGAGCGGAGGTGCGGAGCTGTGTTCCCGATGCCTGGATCCTCAGCGGTGGCATGGAAGCTCCACTTCCTCCGATGTCCATCGTAGACTGAAGATTGAATGCAAGGTAACGCAATCAATTTGGGGTACCTTGTATTCCTATTATCTGAAATTTTTAAATCAGCCAATAGGATTAGAGCTACTGAAATCAGCCAATAAGATTTCAGTAGCTCTCATCCTATTGGCTGATTTCAAAATTTCAGCTAATATGAATGCAAGGTACCCCAATAAATAAAGGATACCTTGCATTCAATCTTCAGTGTGCGACAAACGATCGCATGAAGAGGAGCCTCCACACCACCGAGAACCGCTGCCGATGACTGCCGCCAAGGACTGCCGCAGTTTGCACCTCTGCTCCGTGCCGCCTTCACTCCGGATGAAGATAGAAGATGATGGATCCGCTTGGAAGAAGACCTTCTCCGCCGGACTTCAGGAACAGTTAGTACCTATTTGGTGCTTAGGTTTAGGCTTTTTCATTTTAATTTTTTATTTTTTATTTTTAGATTAGGGTTTTTTGGGGCTTGAAAAAGAGCTGAATGCACTTTTAAGGACAATGCTACAAATGAACCTTTAGGGGCAATGGCTAGTTTTAGTGTTAGTTTTTTTTTATTTTGGGGGGTTTGGTGGGTGGGGTTTTTTTAATGTTAGGGGGGATTTAGTATTTTTTAGAGGTAAAAGAGCTGTTTAACTTATTGCAATGCCTTACAAAAGGTCCTTTTAAGGGCTATTGGTAGTTTAGTATTAGATTAGGGGGTGTTTTTATTTTGCAGGGGATTTTTTAATTTTAAGGGGTATTAGTTTAGGTTTATTTTTTTATTTTGGATAGCTTTGTTTATTTTTTTCTGTACTTTAACTTTTTTATTTTTTGTAACTTTAGCTTGGGGGTTTGTATTTTTTAAACATAGACTGCCCTCTGGGCAGGCTTATCGCCTAGTACATATATATATTTAGGTATTAATATGTGTATATACACACATTAACATATAAATACTGTATATATGTATATAGTCATATATATTTAAAAATGCTGCCCATCGCTGCACTACTTACCCCTTCACTGTACGAGGTTCTGATTCCGTCTCTGATGGCTTCAGAACAAGGCTCCTATTGGAGGCTATGGAAGCGCGCTCTCATAAGCACAATGCTTCTGTGCAATGCAAACGCGAGGTTGCGTTCAAGTTGCACCTAACTTGTAATACCAGTGCTGCTGTTACAGAATAGAGAGCAACTATTGCTTTAGTGAATGAGATATATTGCGCTCCACTTATAATCTGACCCTTTATGTGTTGTTGAAGTGTCAAGTTTAATGGTCCTTTAATATATGGTATTTATGATTTAATAATCAGCTAACTGGACTTATATTGGAATATGGAAAGCCCTTGTAACCTAAAGAGCATAAGGGACATGAAACCCAACAGGTTTATTTCATGATTCAGATAGACAATACAATTTTAAAAAAGTTTCCAATTTACTTCTATTATTAAATCTGCTTTGTTTTTATGTTATTCTTTGTTGAAGAGATACTAGGTAGGTAACGTGCATGCTTGAATCACTACATAACAGGAAATAGTGCTGTCATCTAGTGCTCTTGCTAATGTATAACATTGTTGCAAAACTGTTGCCATATAGTGCTGTTGACACATGCACACTCCTGAGCTAACATCCCTGCTTTTCAGCAAAGGATAACAAGAAAACAAAGAAAATATAATAGAAGTAAATTAGAAAGTTGTTTAAAATTGCATGTTCTATGTGAATCATGAAAGAACATTTTTGGATTTTATGTTCTTTTAACTTCACAGGTATTATCATGCTGAGGTTTGACTTTTTGGATATACAGATTTCCAAAACAACAACCATGGCCCAGGAATTTGGAACAGGACAATGGGAACAATTACATTATCTATGCATTCTGTAAAGTTAAGTGGTGCAGAATCCCAGTGTCTTCTGAAGAATGTGAAGAAATTTTCTGGTACCTTAGGTAATAGAAGCAAATAGCTCCCCAAAGATTCTTAACACTATCTCCTTACAAAGTAAGTTTCTAGGGAGGCCGAATGAGTAATGAAGAATGGCAGAGAAGTTGTACCCAGTGAGACTAGTGACACTGTAGGCAATAGGAGCAGAAACCAGTAGTTTTATCTCTGGATAACTGCTCTCACTTCAGACAACCGCTAGTGCAATGAAGATGAATGTGTAAGCCACAACCCCCAAAGGGGAGAGCAACGTTCTTCACTGCATAAGCCAACCGTCAGAGCTGTTGCTACAGAAAAGCTGAATTGGCAGAACAGACACCAGAGAGGAACCAGAATTCTTTAACCCTTTGGATGGGTAAATAAAAAACTGATCAGTCTGGCTGTGGTAAATTGATCACATTGTCCTCCATTGGGGGGTGGGGGAACGTTGTCCTTTTTGGTCAGTGACTAGATTGCTTGAGGTTTGGCCTGGGAATATTGGGCCATTACTGGTACATGTGAATGGGGATGCTTTGTCCTGTTTTCAGTTTGCAGCAGTGTTTTAGAAAGCTTTATCTTGCATTGGTAACCCTGCTTTGTATTTTGGGTCTCCATTTCGTATAGGGACTGCTATTGAGTTGAGATTGCTTGGTATGACTGATGCGAGTATCAAGGGCATTGTAAGATGGACTTTGAGAAGGTTCGATCCTATATCAGGCAAGATTTGGTTCTGTAGTTTTTGTCTTTTCAGGTCCTGTCGAGTGTTGGATCATTGGGCACTCGTATATTTACTGGGCCAGAGGGGCTGCAAAGGCTAAGGCTAGTGGGTGTCAGCTTGGCTTTGATGCAGGGTCGGTTCTCCTCAGATGGTTTGGTGTGAGATAGAAGCAAGTGGTCATAAAGGTGGTTGAGTATGCCTGTTTGTTTCATCCTCCAGGTATGTTGTTGATTCATGCGGTGGAAATGATTTGAGTATTGCATCCTGAAAAGATTTGATTGAGGTTATGAAATGGGATCTGCTGAGGTTGATTGAGGTTTTTTCAAAATTAGTGTTGATATGGTCTGAAATTGAATGCAGAGTGGTGTGGAGAGAGCTGTGGAATGGGAGTAGTTGTGTTTCTAGGAGGAATATTAATCAAATACTTAGTAGTTTTGTGAGGCAAAGAGGGGGTGTCTATATTCGACATGTTGAATTTAAAGGAGTGTCAGAAAGGTGTTCCTTTCTGAAGGATAAGGTACACTTGAATCAGGTAGGGCTCCATTTGTTTAACTTTAACATAAATGAAGGGATTATAAAGACCTTGAGTGACGATGGGGGGTCCGGCCTTAGGCCGTCCTATTTGCGGGGTCCTTGCCTTTTTCGGGAATGGTGGCTTTTGAATTTGCTACCTTCTGAGGAGTCAGGAGAGGTAAAAGTTTGAGGCTGGATGTGTTTACACTGTTAATTGGAATGTTAATTAGTCAAGCAGCATTGGTGGTCTGATTTAATTGTTATTTATTACAGTTTGATATTCAAGTTGTTATATTTATAATGTTAATAAATATGCTGCAGCCTTTATAACTCAATTTCTATTGTATGTGTGAGTTTATTTTGTACAGGGAGTGCAGAATTATTAGGCAAATGAGTATTTTGACCACATCATCCTCTTTATGCATGTTGTCTTACTCCAAGCTGTATAGGCTCGAAAGCCTACTACCAATTAAGCATATTAGGTGATGTGCATCTCTGTAATGAGAAGGGGTGTGGTCAAATGACATCAACACCCTATATCAGGTGTGCATAATTATTAGGCAACTTCCTTTCCTTTGGCAAAATGGGTCAAAATAAGGACTTGACAGGCTCAGAAAAGTCAAAAATAGTGAGATATCTTGCAGAGGGATGCAGCACTCTTAAAATTGCAAAGCTTCTGAAGCGTGATCATCGAACAATCAAGCGTTTCATTCAAAATAGTCAACAGGGTCGCAAGAAGCGTGTGGAAAAACCAAGGCGCAAAATAACTGCCCATGAACTGAGAAAAGTCAAGCGTGCAGCTGCCAAGATGCCACTTGCCACCAGTTTGGCCATATTTCAGAGCTGCAACATCACTGGAGTGCCCAAAAGCACAAGGTGTGCAATACTCAGAGACATGGCCAAGGTAAGAAAGGCTGAAAGACGACCACTACTGAACAAGACACACAAGCTGAAACATCAAGACTGGGCCAAGAAATATCTCAAGACTGATTTTTCTAAGGTTTTATGGACTGATGAAATGAGAGTGAGTCTTGATGGGCCAGATGGATGGGCCCGTGGCTGGATTGGTAAAGGGCAGAGAGCTCCAGTCCGACTCAGACGCCAGCAAGGTGGAGGTGGAGTACTGGTTTGGGCTGGTATCATCAAAGATGAGCTTGTGGGGCCTTTTCGGGTTGAGGATGGAGTCAAGCTCAACTCCCAGTCCTACTGCCAGTTTCTGGAAGACACCTTCTTCAAGCAGTGGTACAGGAAGAAGTCTGCATCCTTCAAGAAAAACATGATTTTCATGCAGGACAATGCTCCATCACACGCGTCCAAGTACTCCACAGCGTGGCTGGCAAGAAAGGGTATAAAAGAAGAAAATCTAATGACATGGCCTCCTTGTTCACCTGATCTGAACCCCATTGAGAACCTGTGGTCCATCATCAAATGTGAGATTTACAAGGAGGGAAAACAGTACACCTCTCTGAACAGTGTCTGGGAGGCTGTGGTTGCTGCTGCACGCAATGTTGATGGTAAACAGATCAAAACACTGACAGAATCCATGGATGGCAGGCTTTTGAGTGTCCTTGCAAAGAAAGGTGGCTATATTGGTCACTGATTTGTTTTTGTTTTGTTTTTGAATGTCAGAAATGTATATTTGTGAATGTTGAGATGTTATATTGGTTTCACTGGTAAAAATAAATAATTGAAATGGGTATATATTTGTTTTTTGTTAAGTTGCCTAATAATTATGCACAGTAATAGTCACCTGCACACACAGATATCCCCCTAAAATAGCTAAAACTAAAAACAAACTAAAAATTACTTCCAAAACTATTCAGCTTTGATATTAATGAGTTTTTTGGGTTCATTGAGAACATGGTTGTTGTTCAATAATAAAATTAATCCTCAAAAATACAACTTGCCTAATAATTCTGCACTCCCCGTATGAACCTAGTGCCTAATAATGGGGTCAAGGCAGCCCTGAAGATATTAATATTTAGGAGGGTCTTTTGACCCCAGGGCAGACCAAGTGTGAAAAGGTAGGAAAGTGATGTGCAGGTCGCAGAGATGGGCTTGGGAGTAGGGGATAAAGCTTAGAGGACAGGAAGTGAGTTAATCTTTGTTTCTGGACCTGATGGTGAAAAGAAGCTACAGCCCTCCCTTCCCATTATCAGATCTCCTTGTTTTATCACTTTCTCTACACATAAATGCTTCTTTATATTATGTCTGACTGTATATCAAAGCCTAGCACTAGGAGAGAACAATTAAAAAATAACATTTTATACCTTATCTCTCCTAACTCCAAATGGGAGTTTCTTCTCCTGGCCATGTTTACACAACTTTTCTATATAGCCGATATTTAAGTATGTGCACTTTCAGTATAGGTAGGGATACCATAGACATAATCTGCTATTCCAAAGGCTGATATAAAGGTAAAGGATATATTTGTAAACAATTTAATACACTCCAGCAGGCAAAATGGATAATGGGATAATGGGTTGTTGTTAGGAGTAATTCTGCTGAAGTATCCAAACATTAGTGTAATTGATGAAGAAAGAATGAACTGTTTTGCGAGGAAGAAGTTTTCTCTGTTGGTGGCAGGCGATCAGATTGAATAAATAATTATGCAATATATAAGAACAGGGAAATATGGCACAACCTGCCTTGTATTACTTTTTGGTTCAAGGATCTTTTGCAGCCCCTTCTCGGCTCTGTGAATATGTGTTCCTGATATTTCTGTGCAGATTCTGTGCCAATAACTGTGATACTTCTCAGCTATGTAACATTCACTCCTGATACTACTTGCTTGTAGTTAAAGGGACACTGAACCCAAAAATGTTCTTTCGTGATTCAGATAGAGCATGCAATTTTAAGCAACTTTCTAATTTACTCCTATTATTATTATTATTATTTATTTGTATAGCGCCGCCAAATTCCGTAGCGCTGGGTACAATGATAGGGGTATACAATGACAAAGATTTGTGATAAAATACAAAACATAACAAAACTAAACAAATCTAGCACAGGAGGAAGAGGGCCCTGCTCCAGAGAGCTCACAGTCTATAGGTTTAGGGTGCAGAGACATAAGGTTGGGGTAGCTTGTTACATCGGTTGTATTTGCAGCAGTGAGTCAGGCAGTTCATGTACATGTATTAGTTTGGTTCGGATGGAGGAGAGATGGTAAGCCTCTCTGAATAGGTGGGTTTTCAAGGATCGTCTGAAGCTATACAAGGTTGGAGACAGTCTAATGGAGCGGGGTAGAGAGTTCCAGAGGACAGGAGCAGCACGTGCGAAGTCTTGGAGGCGGGAGTGGGATGTAGAGATAACAGGAGTGTAGAGACGTAGGTCAGAGGTTGATCGAAGAGGACGGGATGGGGAATATTTCACGATGAGAGAGGAAATATAGTTGGGAGTTAGACTGTTGAGTGCTTTGTAGGTTAGGGCTAATACTTTAAATTGTATTCTGGAGTGTATAGGGAGCCAGTGTAGAGACTGGCAGAGCGGAGCAGCTGATGTAGATCGTCGACTTAGGTGAATGAGTCTAGCAGAAGCATTCATAATAGATTGGAGGGAGGAGAGGCGATGTTTTGGAAGGCCATTTAAGAGTAGATTACAATAATCAATGCGTGACAGGATGAGGGAATGAATAAGTATTTTTGTAGTTTTTTGAGTAAGGAAGGGACGAATTCTGGAAATGTTGCGTAGGTGTGAACGGCAGGATTTGGTAAGCGTTTGTATATGTGGGTTGAATGTGAGTTCTAAGTCTAGTGTGACCCCAAAGCAGCGGACCTGGGGTGAGGTGTTGAGAATAGAGTCTCCAACCATCAGAGAAATGTCAGGTGTTGGATGTCTCGAAGAGGGGGGGGATAAGAAGCAGCTCAGTTTTCGACAGATTGAGTTGGAGGTAGTGTGAAGACATCCAAGAGAAAATTGCAGAGAGGCAGTCAGAAATCTGGTTGAGTAAAGAGGGAAGAGATATCAGGAGAGGAAAGATAGATTTGGGTATCATCAGCATATAGGTGGTACTGGAATCCAAAGGAGGCTATAAGTTTTCCTATTATCAAACTTTCTTCGTTCACTTGCTATCTTTATTTGAAAAATAAGGCATCTAAGCTTCTTTTTTGCTCTGGACAGCACTTTTTTATTGGTGGGTGAATTTATCCACCAAATAACCCAGGTTATTCACCAAAACTAGGCCGGCATCTAAACTTACATTCTTGCATTTCAAATAAAGATACCAAGAGAATTAAGAAAATTTGATAATAGGAGTAAATTAGAAAGTTGCTTAAAATTGCCTGCTCTATCTGAATCACGAAAGAAAGAAATTTGGGTTCAGTGTCCCTTTAACTTCAAATAGAGAAAAAGACAAGTGATAGTGCAACAAAGTTTCAAATAGAGACTAAATTGAAAACTCTAGTTAAAACACACCCACGTGGTCATGATCTACAATAGCTCAAACAATAACGGTTTCTTTATAAATCATTCAGACAAAACAGGAACTGGCAGTCAAATATAAATTTATTCCACAATATTAATAGAATAAAAGTCACTCAGGGCACAAATATTGACATCAATTACAGCTAGGAACCGAGTGTAAAGCGGTGAGAGTTTCTCACAATGTTGCGATGGTCATGTGGGGCCCCATTACATATGCTTTTGCAGGCGACGCCGGTTTTCACGCGCTTTTGGTATTACATATACAGCGTAGCATACAAGTTACGTGCGTATATTTCACCCGTCACCCGCAATTTTTACTCCCATAAGCTAACATGGGACCGTGTCGCAAATCGGTATCCAATATTTAGCGCAAGGACTTACAAGGCGAAAATGGAGAAATCTTACTCCTCGCCATGCTAAGACAGCCGCAGCAGGCCTTGCGCTGAGTATGGGAGCACCGTAACTCCCAAAACTTCCTGCAAAAATAAACTAACACCTAACGCATGTGCAATATCTAGCTACCTGTCAATCGCCAACCCCCACCGCAATAACTAATAAAATATATTAACCCCTATATCCGCCATCAAACCCACACCGCAACTACAAATAAAGTATTAACCCCTATATTCGCAAACCCCAACATCGCAAACTACCTAATAAAACTATTATCCCCTAATCCACCATTAACCCACAACGCAAACTACCTATTAAAGGGACACTGAACCCAAATTTTTTCTTTTGTGATTCAGATAGAGCACGCAATTTTAAGCAACTTTCTAATTTACTCCTATTATTAATTTTTCTTTGTTCTCTTGCTTTCTTTATTTGAAAAAGAAGGCATCTAAGCTAAGGAACCCAAATTTGTGGTTCAAAACCATGGACAGCACTTGTTTATTGGTGCTGTCCAATCAGCAAGGACAACCCAGGTTGTTCACCAAAAATGGGCCGGCATCTAAACTTAAATTATTGCTTTTCAAATAAAGATACCAAGAGAATGAAGAAAATTTGTTAATAGAAGTAAATTAGAAAGTTGCTTAAAATCACATGCTCTAGCTGAATCATGAAAGAAAATTTTTTGGGTACAGTGTCCCTTTAACCCCTAAACCGCCAAAGCCCACAACGCAATAAACCTATCAAAGTATTAACCCCTAAACCGCCAAAGCCCACAACGCAATAAACCTATCAAAATATTAACCCCTAAACAGCCAAAGCCCACAACGCAAATAATTAAATTACTAAGCCCCCTAAGCTAACACCCCCTAACCTAATGCCCCCTAAATGAACCCAAATTACAAAATACTAAAGTTACTAACTATTAAAATAAAAAACCTAACACTACTTTAAAACAAAAAACAAAAAAACTAAGTATAAACTAAAGGGACAGTCTAATCAAAATTAAAATTCTGGTGTAGACTGTCCCTTTAAGCTACAATTGCATAAAATAAAAAAAATCTAAGATTACAGAAAATAAAAACCAAAATTATCAAATTTAAAAAAATTATGCCTCTCATCCTCTCTCTCCGCCTTCGTTTTCATGACGAACAGAGAATTTAAAAAAATTGTGTACTCTCGCGGTTTTAAAATCGCTGCGATTAATCGCGGTTTTAAATCGTATATACGATTAATCGTGTAGCCCAAATTCCTATATATATCTGTATATATCTATACCTATATATAAACATCTATATACATAGCACCATAATACCATTAAATATATATATATATATATATATATAAATAATAGAATATATTCTTCAATGTGAAGAACATTGGAATGTAAAATATTCATAATTTCATTTTGGGTTAGCGCACTTGACAATATGCGATCGTGTTTGCGTGCGAGTAGGGTGTAAGGATTTTTCTTCTGCCTTTTTTGCTCCATTGACTTCTATGGGGGAATACGTTATTGCATGTTTGACATTCTAGGTTTGTTTTTTTTATACGCATTGGGTTAGCACGCAAGAGAAAACTTTTTACTTTCAACTTGTAATACGAGCGCTACACGGTATGCGCAAAAAGCTTATTTCTAGTGGAGTAAACGCTCAAGTGGGAGTGTTAGACACCACTCCACTTGTAATCTGGGCCAAAATGTATTATATTTGACACTATGCAATATATACAGAAAATCCTTAGGTATAAAATATTTAACCATACAAACATTAGTTACATTTGAAATTATTCAAATTTCTCAGAGGGGTGGCTTAACACGTTTAGACAACTTATGCATGTTCCTACCTCTATCCAAACTCACTAAGCAAAAAATATATATAAAAAACAAACAAAAAACAAACATAAAATAGTCAATCTATATAGAATTAACACAAAATATCACCTATTTTTACATTCCCCGTTTTCTTATTAGCTCAGAGAAACAATGATCTAAAAACTGTAACATAAACAACACAAAAAATAGGCCTGCCATTACAGCAAGTCATTTTTACTGTGGCGAACACTTCATAGCTATATGGACATGAAACCTCTTTTTTGATGGTGAAACCTCCCTCTTTCAAATGTGGCGTCTTACAACCCCCAATATAGAACCAATACTTAAAGGTATTTGTCATTTTCATGACAATCAGCTAGCAGTGAGCATACACAGGACCACACATTTGGAAAAGTAGCATTGTTGAGGGTTTCTCAAGTTTGTTTATGTATTGTGAGGGGCAACATAGAGGATATCCCACCCACTGACAGGGGTTTACTGCTAACACAGGGGTCATCAGATAACTACCTCCCGCCTTTGAAAGAGGAGTCATTTTCCCCATTGCAGTGCTTTATTTTGGGTGCTAGGGTCCATTTTAAAGACAGCACCGTAAAAGGCATCAAGTAGACATTATGAGATTGAATGAGACCCCTCATTTAAAAATGGCTAATCCCCTTTTTCGTGTGAGCGATATTGTGTTATATTCTGCCTTTCGAGGTTAGGGGCTCATTTGGGTCCACTACCCCCCCATTCATTAAATACAATAGGCAGGTGATCACCATTTTTATGTCATTCACCTAGCTCATCAAATGGGTATAACAAAATAAAGTCAGTCTAGTACCTGTGTGAATTTGGTGCACACACTGTAGTTGTTATTGCCAACACTCCAAGAAATACAGTCCCAGAAAAATACAGCATCAACACCTGGTAATGATCAAATCAACTCATATTAAAGTACAAGGCGCAATCCAAAGACGATGTCATTAAAACATAACCCAACACTAGTAACAATTCATGTCTAAATACCACACTGATGACTCTCCTAATTGGAGTATTAACCCCTTCTTAGCAAAACAGCATCAACTACTGGACAAATTGAAATAGATATGTGAGCCCTCTATGGAAAGAGGGGATTCCCCTCTTCTAAACTGAAGTTGAACTGCTGGTGCAATACCGCCCCCTGCAGATTCGCAGCCAATCGGCCGCTAGCAGGGGGTATCAATCAACCCGATAGTATTCGATCTCCCTGATTGCTGTCCGCCACCTCAGAGGACCGCTGCTTCTTAACTTCCGCTTCAGTCTGAACTGAAGCGGAGTGAGTTGGAAGCAGCATCCACTGCTTCATAAATTGACCCCTATGCATCCAGGGGTATGGTTATGTGGTCTGAGTGGGGCTTCAGTTTTTGTGGATGACTACCTTTATCATTTCATTGCCATTCATGCATGCAGGAGTTTTGAGCAGTGTTTACCCTTCTAAGAATGCAAACATGCTTGTATTCTTTCTGCAAATCTTCGCCACCTTCTTGCTGGTGAGTACCATTGTAAGCAACGGAAGAAATAGAGCTAGACAGAAGTGCATAAAAAAAATAGATTTTCATATTGTATTATATTTGAGATTTGAGTGCAAATGAAGTCTGAAATCACACAACGGGGTATATTTATTATAGTGCGAGCGGACATGATATGATGTAGCGTATCATGTTTGCTGCACACCGATAAATGCTGACAGCATTGCACCAGCGAACTGCTGGTGCAATGCACCCCCCCTGCAGATTTGCGGCCAATCGGTTGCTAGCAAGGGTGTCAATAAACCCGATCGTATTCAATCGGGTTGATTTCTGTCCGCGGCCTCAGAGCAGGTGGACAAGTTATGGAGCAGCGATCTTTGATAAATCATTGGAGCTTGAAAAATCGGCTCCAACATCTTCATGTGATGATTTCATGGATTGGAATGTAGGCAATTTGTGATAGAAGTATCTGATAGGAACAGGAAAAAGCTAGATTAATTCTGCTACATTGTATTGCTGTTATGGAAATACAGGTGCTACCATGATGCATTTGCAGCGTGAAATTATAGACATGAAATGTCACATTCTTGTGCACATAATGAAATGTCACCAGCCAACATCCATTTATTGCCATTTCAGCATGAGGAAGTAATAAAATAGTATTTTTTTTTATTTGTATGTCCTTTGAAACATTATACTGCTCAGATCACATCACATCTTATGATTTACAGCATTGCCTCATTATTTCTAGTGGTGCAGAGACCTACTATGACCATATGCCAGCGAAAGCACTACTTAGGTTGCATTTTGCTCTATAATTCATGTTACAGTCTGCAAAAGGAATCCCTTGTTGAAGCAGCCAAAATGGAACCCCTATCTCCCTTGTGTTTGATCTAAACAGACAATTGACCCTTCATTTGAAAAAAGAGAAGACCCTCATTTAACTTTGAGGCAACTTTTTCTCTGTAGGATGTATGTGATGACATTTTAATGCACACTGAAACACCAGCTGGATTCTCTATTGAAGGGGAGGATATTACAAAGCCCATATCTCCCCTCTTTTGAAAGAGGGGCCCATGTCATTGTAATTTACAGGTGATCACCAATGCAAAATTTTATAGGGTAATGAAAATAGTATGAACATATTCCTATGTTGTGTACTAGCTGCAGTGCTGCACAACTGTCTATTTAGTGAAATTCTTACAATTATATTTTTTGGCGGAGAACTAGATCTAGTTATATGTCCTTCAAAATCAAGTATTTTACCAATACCTCCAAATTTGTAATTTTTTTTTTAAAATGTCAGATTCCTTGAATCATCCTCCTGGAACCCAGAGAGTCCTATGGTTTCTTAAAGCCTTTATTGCTATAAAACGCTATCCATAGCCCCCTTAACAGTATAATCTGTTCTGGGCTACCTATACTTCATATGTAGTGTAGTTGTGTCGATAAGGGCACTAACAACTTCTTTCACTCGGAGGTCATGTTCAAGCCATTTGATCACACGCAGCTTTTTGGAATACTTTTTCTACATTTTATCAGCATATATCTCATCATATGATGCTGATATGTCTACAATAATGTGGCATCTGACTGAAATTCTTGCGATTCTCCTCCATAAAATGGATCGGCTCCTATTGTGCTGTACACAACTATGTAAACTGATGCAGACGTCAGGGAAATAGGGCTTCCAAGACATCTTTTATCCTCCAGACGGACATTTCCACTTACTATTGGCATCATCATGTATGGATATGTTTTATCTGCTGTTTTATGACCCTTCTACCTCACGGTTAGTAAAGTTCCTGTAGAGTAGACAATCACTACATTGGAATATGACCCTCCTTAATTACCTTTAATCAACTGTGGTAGTGGTATTAGTGGTAGTGGTAACAAAGTACGCTGCTCCATTACCCTGTCCGCCTGCTCTGAGCAGGCGGACAGGAATCGCCGGAATTCAACCAGATCGAGTACGATCGAGTTGATTGACACCCCCCTGCTGGCGGCCGATTGGCCGCGAGTCTGCAGGGGGCAGCTTTGCAACAGTGTGAAGAGCTTGACTGTAAAAAGCTGACTAGAAAATATCACCTGAACACCTCCATGTAAAAAAGGAAGATATTTTACCTCAAAATGTATTCAGCTCACAAGAGTAAGTGCTCTGTGAACAGTTATCCTTCAGCTATGATCAGCTGTAAGTTAAAAAACAGCCAATCAGCTTGATCAGTGCTGATTTCACACTTTACTGTGATCTCATGAGATTTCACTGAAACCTCACAAGATTTCATAGTAAACTTCCTTAAACTGAGGAGGGAAATAACATACCAGATGCACTCTACCTAGCAAGTGCCAGGACTAGCATCCTGATTGGCTACTTGGCTTCCTTGTTTACATGTTCAGATGTTCAGGTGATATTTTCTAGTCAGCTTTTTTATTTAGGTATCATGTCCCTTTAATAAATGGAAGCTTTTGCCCAAGTTCACTGACATTTCTTAAATTCAGATGGACTTTAATATATAAACCCATACACATTTTTTCATAATATTTATTCAACAACTGTAGTAGCTTACTACTTTATAGAAATACTGACTTGACTCTAACTCAGACTGATGTTGTGCTACAGCTACAATAGTATTAATAAAATAATTATTTGTCATAGTTTTAAAATTATGATTGAATAACTCTGTAATATGTAATATTAAATACAGTTTTAACTGAAAACAATTATGTTTTCATAAGCAGATGTTCCCAAGAAATTTGCATTTACCAGCATTACCATAATTTTTTCACCTCAGCAAACTAAGAAGACATGGCTAAATATCCTTTAAATTAGATATTTGTATGCTCATTTGTATGCTCTATAACAGTCTTATAACAGACTGTAGAATAAGAGAATGTTTAAACCCATTGTGCTGATGCATATGTATTCCTAAGTTCTCTCTCCAATATAATTGTTGTTATAGATTTTGCCATCTGATATGTGCCCATTCCAAGCCATTTGAGTTTGTTATGCAAAAACTTTATATTGAGCTCGGGTATGTTTTGGCATCTTTCTTCTTTCATTCCAGTGCATTAGAAGCACATCCAATTGAATTAGTTGAGCCACTTGAACTTTGATTACAATATAACAGGAAAATCTGGGTTTTTTTTACACTTACATTAAAGGGACATTAAAATTCTAGGTACAACTATAGTAGCATGATTACTATTCACACTGCTATTGTGTTTCTGTCAGGATATACTGGTTACCCTAATATACGTGAGTGGATCTCAACTGCAGATAAATATTATTGTATCACAAAAGCAAGAACCTTGTGGAGCTCTTGTAATCCTTGTTACAGGAGAGTGGCAAGGAAGCCAGAAATATGGAGTTTGCAACAGATACAGTTAATGTATATCCTTGTTTGCTGTATTTAGTACCTTTAGTAGCAAGCTGGTATTTTATATACAGTCCTGAGCGCTACAACTCACAAATTTACAGTACTTGGTATATTGTATCGTATCTTGGTTGTAGAAGTGCTAATATGCTGTAATTGTACTACTGCTAGCAATGAGCCGGAGTGAGAATCGGCGTCTGCTGTAAACCCCTTAAACCAGCGTGGAAAGACTGAGAGGGGAGAGATGATGCCGCTGCGGCGTGCAGAGAGACAGAGAGAGGGTGTGTGGTGTTCCTCCAATCAGAGCCCCGGATTACCTGACAGGCAGCGTGTGAGCGCTGCAAGACTTTAGCTTGTTTGTAGGCAGGAGTGTCTCTGTGAGTTATCTGACGGACAGCGTGTGAACGCTGAAGTACTTCGGCTTGTTATAGCCAGTATCGGTTAAAAGTAGACAGCTCCGATAATCATAAGAATGGCAGTCTGAATGAATGAGTCCTCTCTGGAATGCTATTAGAAGCACGCTGGATATGATTGATGCCGGTTGAGAACCGGGTAGGTAATTTAACAGCAACTGTTAGAATAGCACGTTGTGAGCAGGGAAATAAATCCTGATGTCAGCAGATACTGATAGTTTGTAAATCCAATGTGGGAAAAGGTGATCACTGATAATTTAGCCTCCTGGTTTAGGTAGGTGTCTTCTCTTGTTGAAAAGTCAGAACACTAAACATTAATCGGCAGGTGGAAGGGGGAGGAGCAGCCTTAAGTAACCTCAGCTTAAAGGTACAGGAACCAAACCTGACAGGTCCCCCCATCAAAACTGCTGCCCAGCAGCAGAAGGAGCCGGCTTGTGCGGATGAAGGCTGTGAAACCGAGCAATCAAGCGGGAAGCATTGATGTTGGAGGAAGGCTCCCAGGAATCCTCCTCAGCAGAAAACCCCTTCCAGTGGATCAAGTACTGCAGTTCGCCACGGAACCATCTGGAGTCAAGAACAGAGGAGACTTCATAAATTGTGTCATCCACCACAATAGGAGGGGTCTGAGATAGAGACGACTGTTGTCTGGTCGGAATGTAAGGTTTCAACAAGGAAACATGGAAAGTGGGATGAACGGGGATTTCTGGGGGCAACTTCAGAGTCACAGCATTGAGGTTCACAATCTTGGATACTTCATAAGGTCCGATGAATAAATGAGAGAATTTCCTACTGGGGGTTTTAAGTTTTAAGTGACGGGTAGATAGCCAAACAAGATCACCGATCTGGTACTCGGGAGGTTTCCTTTTCTTTTGATTGTAGTAACGTTGTTGAGTCTCCTGAGCATGTAGTATGTTATCCTTAAGGAAGGTGAATACATCTAACATAGAATTGACAGTCTCGTCAACCACTGGTGATGTGGTATTGAGGCTAGGGAATAAATGAAAGGTCGGATGGTATCCATAGTTAGCGTAGAATGGTGTACTCTTGGTAGAACTATTTAAGGTGTTATTGTATGAGTATTCAGCCATCGCTAAGTTTGTTGCCCATTCATCTTGCTGGTGAGCACAATAACACCTGATGTATTGTTCTATCCACTGGTTTACACGTTCTGTTTGACCGTTAGTTTGTGGATGGTAAGAGGTGCTATAACGATGTTCTATTTTGAGCACGGAGCATAACTGTTTCCAGAACCTGGAGGTAAATTGTGTACCTCTATCAGAGATGATTATGGAGGGTAACCCATGGAGACGAACGACATGATCTAAAAACAAAGATGCTGTTTCAGATGCTGTTGGTAATTTCTTATAAGGAATGAAGTGAGCCATCTTCGTAAAACCATCCACTACTACCATTATGGTGGTAAAATGGTTGGATGGAGGAAGATCCACTATAAAGTCCATACCGATGGTATGCCAAGGCCGGTCAGGAATAGGAAGGGACAACAAGGTCCCATAGGGTTTAGCTCTGTCGGACTTAGAGGTGGCACAAACTTGGCAAGTTTTAATGAACTGGAGAACGGATTGATGAAGGTTAGGCCACCAATAATTTCTTCTGATGAGTTCAATCGTTCTTTCAACACCTGGATGTCCTGCTAAGGGTGATTCATGATGGTAACGTAGAATGTCATTCCTGAATGTAGGTGGTATGTATATCTTACCATGGATATGTCCAATACCATTTGAATCCAGTTCCTGGAGATTCTTCGGATATGTAGTATCATTTTTTTGGTGGGTACGTAGTGTGTCGTAGGAATCCTTCAGCATACCAATAAATCTGTCAGGAGGAAGGATAGGTTGGTTAGATATGACTTGATCAGGAGGTTGTAGATATCTGGAAAGAGAGTCTGCCTTGCCATTCTTTTTTCCAGGCCTATATGTAATGTGGAACTGGAATCTGGTAAAAAACATACTCCAACGTAACTGGCGAGCGGATAAAGTCTTACTTGATTGGAGGTATTCCAAATTGCGATGGTCAGTATATATCAGAATTGGGTAGGAAGTCCCTTCTAGTAGATGCCTCCAATGCTCCAATGATGCTTTGATAACCAGAAGCTCCTTTTCACCTACAGGATAGTTGCGTTCTGGGGCTGTCATAAGTCGGGAAAAAAAAGCAACTGGATGTATGGGATCCTTTGGGGATCTTTGTTGAGACAATATAGCGCCCAGCGCATAGTCCGAAGCGTCTACTTCCAAAATGAATTGGAGGTTGGTATCTGGGAAGTGAAGTATGGGAGCAGTTGTGAAGGATCGTTTAAGGAGATCAAAAGCCTGTTGTGCCTGTGGATTCCACCGGAAGGATGTGAGAGATCCAGTAAGACTTGTCAAAGGTTTGGCAATGTTGGAAAATCCCTTGATGAATTTCCTGTAGAAATTTGCAAAGCCAAGGAACCGTTGTACGTCCTTCCTAGTGGTAGGAGTAGGCCACTTTTGAATTGCTTCTATTTTTCCTTCTTCCATACTAACACCTGAAGAGGATATTTTATATCCTAGGAATGTAATTTCCTGAGTGTGGAAAGAACATTTTTCCGGCTTGGCGTACAGCCGATGAGTTCTTAACCGATCCAATACCCAGCGCACATGTTTCTGGTGGTCCTGCAAATTATCGGAATAGATGAGGATGTCATCCAGATAGATTACAAGGCACACGTCCAGTAGATCTCTAAAGATATCATTGATGAAATACTGGAACGTGGCGGGGGCGTTGCAGAGCCCGAATGGCATCACTAAGTACTCATAGAGCCCGTATCTGGTCCTGAAGGCGGTGAGCCACTCATCTCCTTCCCTGATCCTAAGAAGGTTATAGGCTCCCCTGAGATCAAGCTTTGTGTAGATGGTAGCTTTGCTAAGCCTTTCCACTAATTCGGGAATAAGAGGAAGAGGGTATCTGTTCTTTTTTGTCCTCTTGTTCAATTCTCTGTAATCTATGATAGGGCGTAAGGACATGTCCTTATTCCGTACAAAGAACATCCCTGCTCCTGCGGGGGAAGTGGAAGGTCTAATGAAACCCTTTTTAAGATTTTCATCGAGGTAAGCCTTGAGGTGTTCCAGTTCCGGTTGAGAGAGCGGGTATATATGACCATATGGTATGTTAACACCAGGTAAGAGTTCTATCGGGCAGTCATATATGCGATGCGGTGGTAGTTGTTCCGCTTCTTTTTTACTGAACACATCTAAATAATCCAGGTATTCGGATGGAACAGTCTCAGGTGAGAGGAGTAACTGTTGTTGAGGAGGGTAACAGGTTTCAAGACAGAAGGGGGAGTTCAATTCCACTTCTAGAGTGTGCCAAGATATCTTGGGTTGATGTTTCTGAAGCCAGGATAGGCCTAACACAACTGAAAAAAGAGGAGATGGTAATACATCGAAGGTGATGTATTCAGTATGGCCCTTACCCAAAGTTACCTTGAGAGGAATAGTGTGATGTGTTATCGGACCTGAATTAACTAAAGTGCCATCAATAACTCGAATAGAAACTGGACTTGCTTTCACAATCAGTGGTATTTTATTTTTTTGTGCAAGTGATAAATCAAGAAAGTTGGAGTAAGCTCCTGAATCTATGATAGCTTCAGTTCGTAGGGCTCGCTGATCCCACTGCAAAAAGAGAGACAAGGTACAGTAAGCTGCGTTCACAATCTTATTAGTCAAGCAATGGTTAAAAGTACTTAGCTTACTTCTCTTATTGCGTTGTAGCAATGGACATTCCTTTACTAAGTGTGCGGGAGAAGCGCAGTACATGCACAAATTATTTTGCTGTCTGCGGTGTCTTTCCTCCATGGTTAGC
Source organism: Bombina bombina (assembly GCF_027579735.1). Classification (NCBI taxonomy): domain Eukaryota; kingdom Metazoa; phylum Chordata; class Amphibia; order Anura; family Bombinatoridae; genus Bombina; species Bombina bombina. Next base: position 169,202,948 of record NC_069506.1, on the reverse strand, counting down.
GGTCCTTTAGTAAACCCAATCTCCATAGGGGTGGTACTCTCCTTTGAGGGTACAGGTGCAGTGTAGTACTTCTGAGCTGCCTCGGAATGTTGGCGCTCGGATTTCCTCTCTCTAAGTCTCCTGTCTATCTGAACTGTAAGAGCCATCAGACTTTCAAGAGTTGTTGGTATCTCTATACGGGCAAGTTCGTCTTTAAGTGCGTCAGAAAGCCCTAAGCGGTATTGGTTACGCAGTGCTACCTGACTCCACTCTGAATCCTTAGTGTATAGCTTGAACTCTGAGAGGTATTCTTCCACAGGGCGTCTGCCCTGTTTAAGGGAGCGCATCTTAGCTTCTGCGGTAAGTTGCTTTTGCGTATCTTCATACAATGCACTCATTTCCGTGAAGAAATCTGTAAGCGAGCCCAGGATAGGATCATTGTTCTCGAGAAAGGTGTCTGCCCAAATTCTAGGCTCCCCTGTGAGGAAGGATATCACAGTCATGACTTTAAGCCTCTCAGTATGGTAGGTTCTAGGCTTCATTTGAAAAAGCAAGTAACAGGCATTCCTGAATTGCCGAAATAGTTTCCTGTCCCCTGTGAATCTTTCAGGTAGGCAGACATGAGGTTCTGGGGTACTGTCCCTTACTGCTGCTCTGAGGTTATCATTTTGGAGTTGCAAGTCTCTCATGCCTTGGGATAGTCTATCAACCGTTTGAGTAAGGTTGTAGACCACTGTGGGTAAATCCGCTGGATCCATAATAAGGCCGATTAATCTGTCAGGATATACTGGTTACCCTAATATACGTGAGTGGATCTCAACTGCAGATAAATATTATTGTATCACAAAAGCAAGAACCTTGTGGAGCTCTTGTAATCCTTGTTACAGGAGAGTGGCAAGGAAGCCAGAAATATGGAGTTTGCAACAGATACAGTTAATGTATATCCTTGTTTGCTGTATTTAGTACCTTTAGTAGCAAGCTGGTATTTTATATACAGTCCTGAGCGCTACAACTCACAAATTTACAGTACTTGGTATATTGTATCGTATCTTGGTTGTAGAAGTGCTAATATGCTGTAATTGTACTACTGCTAGCAATGAGCCGGAGTGAGAATCGGCGTCTGCTGTAAACCCCTTAAACCAGCGTGGAAAGACTGAGAGGGGAGAGATGATGCCGCTGCGGCGTGCAGAGAGACAGAGAGAGGGTGTGTGGTGTTCCTCCAATCAGAGCCCCGGATTACCTGACAGGCAGCGTGTGAGCGCTGCAAGACTTTAGCTTGTTTGTAGGCAGGAGTGTCTCTGTGAGTTATCTGACGGACAGCGTGTGAACGCTGAAGTACTTCGGCTTGTTATAGCCAGTATCGGTTAAAAGTAGAAAGCTCCGATAATCATAAGAATGGCAGTCTGAATGAATGAGTCCTCTCTGGAATGCTATTAGAAGCACGCTGGATATGATTGATGCCGGTTGAGAACCGGGTAGGTAATTTAACAGCAACTGTTAGAATAGCACGTTGTGAGCAGGGAAATAAATCCTGATGTCAGCAGATACTGATAGTTTGTAAATCCAATGTGGGAAAAGGTGATCACTGATAATTTAGCCTCCTGGTTTAGGTAGGTGTCTTCTCTTGTTGAAAAGTCAGAACACTAAACATTAATCGGCAGGTGGAAGGGGGAGGAGCAGCCTTAAGTAACCTCAGCTTAAAGGTACAGGAACCAAACCTGACAGTTTCCTCCACTAACTACAGCTCTATTCAAAGCCATTCTCTTAGTTTAACCCATTACAGAAGTCAGCTGGTAAAGCTCTGCATCTTATTACTGGCTGCCGCCATCTTGTAGCACTCCGATTGTTGCATCATGTGACACAATCTGTGCACTTGCACAGATCAGTGATGTTACAAGGTTTTTGATAACTGTTCCTTGTACTTTGGGTGAGCTTGAAAAATAGAAAAAGAAAGCTTTACATTTTTGCAGTTAATTTACCCAGTATAAAAAAATCCCTCATAAATAATATAGAGCAATGCAAGAATGTACAGCTCCTGCTCTGTTTTGTGCACCCAAAACTGAAGTGAACAATATGGCTTGTCAAGAAGACAACAATGTCACAGATCTGTGAATGTGCAAGGCTTCTTTGACAGGGTACAAGAAGTTTTAAACTCCAAGATGGCATCGCCCAGTGTGAAGATGCAGCGCTTTACTAATCAGCACTTATATAGGGTTAAAATAAGAGAACAGATTTGAAAAGAGCTGCAGACACAGGAGGAAAAACAATAGCATGGTGAGTTGTAATCATGCTATAGTAGTTGTACCTAGCTGTTTAATGTCCCTTTAAAGGGACAGTCTAGTCAAAATTAAACTGTCATGAATCAGATAGGGCATGTCATTTTAAACAACTTTCCAGTTTACTTTTATCATCAAATGAGCTTTGTTCTCTTAGTATTTATAGTTAAAAGCTAAACCTAGGTAGTCTCATATGCTGATTTCTAAGACCTTGAAACCAGCCTTTTATCAGATGCTTTTTTATTTGCTTTTTATAACAAGGGATTGCTAGTTCATGTGAGCCATATAGATAACATTGTGCTCACGCCCGTGGGATGTGGCAGACACTGTACTAATTGGCCAAAATGCAAGTCAATAGATAATAAATAAAATGGCATGTGATCAGGGGGCTTTAAAATAATTTGTTTCCTAAAATATGGTGAGTCCACGGCTTGAGTAATTACTGTTGGGAATATCACTCCTGGCCAGCAGGAGGAGGCAAAGAGCACCACAATTAAACTGATAACTATCACTCCCTTACCCACAACCCCCGGTCATTCTCTTTGCCTTCGGTGCATGGAGGAGGTGAAGTTTAGGTGTCTGAAGATTTTTTTTATTTAATCTACAAGCAAGTTTTAGGGTATAGCCATATTCCACATCATTCCTTGCAGTCGGGTAGTGGTGGCTTTAAAGCAGTTAGGAACTTGTAAAGAGGTACTTACTGCATTTTCCTAACAATTGCTGCCCTAATTTAGAAATCCAGAGTTGGCTATTCTGTTCTTTCTTTTTCAAAGGTCTCTGTGAAGAATTGTGTCTTCTCGTACATTGCAACTGTCTACATGCCGGACTTCTGAGCAGGTAAGTGCTTTTTCTTCCATGAAGCAGGCACTGTGGCATGTCTGAGACTAACATTTAAACACTTTTAAAAAGAAAGGGTAAAATGTTTTTAATTAGGCTTTATTTTCTGACACATATTTACTTGATAAAACAATTCAAGTTTAAACTGAAAGTAAGGCTGAATTTTCTATGTCAGCACCTTATTCATTTCTCCTATGTTTTAAAATTAAACAATGCAACATTTTAAACGGTCTGGTTTGAAAAAACGGTTATTTCTGGTACTCAGTGTACCAGGAAGCTATTTTTAGTGCCTCTCTGTGTTGCAGCAGTAATTTGAGCTAGGTAGTTGCAGTCACATGACCAGCTTTACTTCATAACATTTCTGAGGAAAAAGTTGTTTTTCTCCATTTCTGGATGATCTGATCTTAATTGGTAGTGGTAAGGCACCTCAGTAATTGATATGTGGGGTTGCCTGAGGGGTATTTTAGAAGTTTATTTGATGCTTATTAAATGTTTTTTCTTAACTTTTCTCACCTAATTTAGCTGGGGATCAATCCTGATTTAGGATAAAATATAAAGTGTATTTTTTCCTTAGCTTATTTTTATTGAAAATTAAAATCTTTGAAACTTATCTGTACAAGTTTATTTACTGTTTCACAACATGTCTGATATGGAGCAAGAGCCTGCTCTCATGAATTCATTTTTATTATGTTAGATGCACAAATTACAGCTCCTATGCAATTTTGTTCTTCATGTGTCAACAAAACCTTGCAAAATAAAGGTTAAAATGTTTTAGCCTAATGTCTCTCAGGATGATGCTGTTATAATAATACCTCAGCTTTCTCCTGCTACATCCCAAGCCTCAATGGCATCACATGCAGTGCCCTGAAGTTCCTCCATAACTCCTAGTGGAGTTTATTTAAAAGCTGAAATTGCTGCCCAGGTATCTTCAGCGGTATCTGCAGCATTAGCTGCCATTCCCAGATTCCCGGAAAACGCAAGAGGAAATCTAGAAATTCATAAAGTAAGGTGCCTGTCCTCAGTTCTGCTTTCCAAGTTGCCCTTTCTCATATGTCTAAGACTGAGGTAGTATCCTTCAGATTTAAGCTTGAACACCTTCATGTATTGTTAAAGGAGGTTTTAGCTACTTTAGATGACTTTGATACCTCTGCCGTTGTCACTCCTAAGAAATCTAGTAAACTTAATAGTTTCTTTAATGAACCTTCCACTTCAGAGATTTTTCATGTGCCGAACTGTGCTAGGGAGATTATCTCACAAGAATGGGAGAAACCAGGGGTGTCTTTTTTCCCCGTCTTCTATTTTTAAGAATATATTTCCTGTTAAGGACTCCATTAAAGGCCCTTGGTATACTGTAACCAAAGTTAAATGGGCCATTTCCCCTCTGGCTAAGAGAACCAATATTCCTATTGAAGCTGCTCTTTTAAGGATCCGATGGACAAGAAGCTGGAGGCTTATTTGAAAAAGATTTATGTTCATCAAGGTCTCCAATGGCAACCTGCGGTGTGTATTGCCACCATGACTAGTGCGGCATCTTATTGGTTCAACGCCTTGTCTGATTCTCTTCAAGTAGAGTCTTCCTTGGATGAAATTCAGGATAGGATTAAAGCTCTTAAATTGGCCAATTCCTTTATTGAAGATGCCATTTTACAGGTTGTTAGACTAGGAGCTAAAACTTCTAGTTTCGCTGTCCTAGCCCGCAGGGCATTATGGTTGAAATCCTGGTCTGCAGACTTTTCCTCTAAAGTCAAGCTTCTGGCGATTCTTTACAAGGGCAAAACCTTGTTTGGACCCGGTTTGGCAGATATTATCTCTGATATTACGGGTTATCTTCAAGATAAGAAGAATAGGACTATTCCACAAGATATTGTTGTCTTTTCTTCGTTCCCATGGATGGAATGTGAATCTGGAAAAAAGCTCCCTTTCCCCTGCTACAAGAGTAGTTTTCTTAGGGACCATAATAGATTCTCTATCGGTGAAGATTTTTCTGACAGAGGTCAGGAAAAACAAAATTATTTCCTCTTGCCTCTCTCTTCAGGCTACTGCTCATCCTTCAGTGGCTCAATGTATAGAGGTAATCGGTCTGAGGGTGGCTTCCATGGACATCATTCCTTTTGCTCGATTCCATTTGAGAGCTCTCCAGTTGTGCATGCTCAGACAATGGAATGGCGACCATGTGAATCTATCTCAAAGAATAGATCAGTCGTCAAGGGATTCTCTCCCGTGGTGGATTTCTCCGGAACATCTGTCTCAGGGCACATGCTTTTGGAGACTTTCCTTGGTGATTGTGACCATGGACGCCAGCCTGCTGGGCTGGGGAGCAGTCTGGAACTCGTTAAAAGCTCAGGGCCTTTGGACTCAGGAGGAGTCTGCTCCTCCCATCAACATCTTGGAGTTGAGGGTGATTTACAATGCTCTATTAGCTTGGCCTCAGTTGTCCTCAGCCCAGTTTATGAGGTTCCAGTCAGACAACATAACCTCTGTGGCTTACATCAATCACCAGGGAGGAACTCAGAGTTCCTTAGCCATGAATGAGGTTACTCGGATTCTTCAGTGGGCAGAGACCCACAATTGCTGTCTATCTGCCATCCACATTCCCAGGAGTAGACAACTGGGAAGTGGATTTTCTGAGTAGACAGACTTTTCATCCTGGGGAGTGGGAACTCCATCCGGAGGTGTTTTCCAACTTAGTCCTCAAATGGGGGGTGCCAGAGTTAGATCTGATGGCGTCCCGTCAGAACGCTAAGCTTCCAAGGTATGGTTTAATGTCAAGAGATCCACAGGCCGTTCTGATAGATGCTCTGGAGGTTCATTGGGTTTTCAGGTTGGCATACCTGTTTCCTCCGTTTGCTCTCCTTCCACGAGTCATTGCTCGTATCAAGACAGGAGAGGGTGTCAGTGATTCGAATAGCTCCTGTGTGGCCTCGCAGGACCTGGTTTGCAGACCTAGTGGAGATGTCATCTCTCCCACCTTGGAAACTACCTCTAAGGAAGGACCTCCTGATTCAGGTCCCTTCCTTCATCAAAATCTTGTTTCTCTGAAGCTGACTGCTTGGAGATTGAACGCTTAATTCTGTCTAAGCTTGAGTCGGTCATTGAGACCATGATTCAGGCTTGCAAGCCTGTTACTAGAAATATTTACCATAAGATATGGTGTAAATATCTTCTTTTTATTTTTTTATTTAAATATTTCTTTTTCTTAAGGTATCACTTACATACACTTTATGTCAAAATAAACACATCACAATACTGGTAAACAGGAGTATATCATATTGACAACAAATGTACTCTATTTAATGTGCCACTTATTACATTCTTCTAAATTCTGCATTGATGCACATATCTATACCTAATTTTTTAACTCAAATACACCACATTAGATAATATTGCTAACAACTAATAGTCGTAACCTTTTGATTGTGACCAACAATTTATATTTTAGCCCAAATAACATATTAAAGTTATATACTTAGGTAACCTATACATTAAAATTAATATTAATATAAATCTGTTACAGATATTCTCATCTATCTATAAATCCTAACTTATCAGCGGTGCATGGAGGGAAAGAGAGAGAGAAAAAAAGGGGGGGAATAAGACTAGGGAAGGATGGGGGGGAGTCTCTAAGCGAGTGGGGTGTCAACGAGTCTGTATGGAAAGGGATGTAAGGAGGGTGGTTAGACCTATCGTATTGTAGTTCTGTCGTAATCTATAAATCTCGCTGGATTTTGATTCTAGGTGATATCTATCTTTACAAGAAATGAAATTTATCTCTGAAACATTTCATTCCATTGGTACCATGTTTCATAGTGTATGTGTAATCTATCCTGAGTCCAAAAAACAAATTCTTCCATTTGTTGAGTGAATGCCATTTGTGAGATAACCTCCTGAACTGTAGGTGGTGAGGGTTGTTTTCATGCTCTCATTATGAGTAGCTTTACTGATGTGAATAGGTAAATGAGAAGTTGTTTTTTGGGTAATACCATTTTCAGGAGTGATAAATGTAGTAAGCCTATTATAGGCGTAAATGGGACATTATAGCTCAGGTCTCTTAGGATCCTAAAGCACTTCCTCCAGAGAGGTCTAACCCTGGAGCAATCCCACCATATATGGGTCCACGACCCTAGTTGGCCACAATTTCTCCAACAGAGCGGGGAGGAATCCGGGTATATCTTATGTAATCTTGTGGGTACTAAATGCCACCTCACAGCTACCTTATAGTAAAGTTCTCTAAGATCCACATTGTGTAGAGAAAGCTAATTCTCTGTTCCAGATGCGGGTGTCCACCCAAAACCCAGGTCCGACTCCCACGCTTTCTGTGGATTTGAAATACGCTCTATATGAACCTCAGATAAAATATAGTAATGAAAAGACAAAGTTCCCCCCGACCTTCTACTCAACCGTAAAAAACTTTCCCATTTGGTTATCTCTCTCGGGGCCTCTCTCATGAAGCCCTACGCTCTCATCAAGCTGAATAGTCTAATTATTTCAAAATGATATTTCTGCGGCAAATTAAATTTTTCTATGAAGTCTCTCAAATTCATCCATCTACCATTCTAATATAAGTCTCTAATGTAGTTGCTATCCCAGTTGTCCCAAAGAGAGCTATGGGTTTCTAGCATGCATCTCGTTATGCTTCTAAGAGGGTATATTGGTGAGGGATGGGGCGCTATACCTTCCAGAGGCTTAATTTTATCCCAAAAATTTAGATTATCGAGCAGTATGGGGTGATCAATTCTCAACTGTCATCTATAGTGAGTTGGGATCCATATTAAATCTGGAAGTTCAAGTGAGTGAGGTAAAAGAGCTCGCTCTGCCTCCCAACACCTATAGGAGCTCATTGATTGCCCCCATGCTAAGACATGGGACAAGCGTGCCGCATCATGATAATGAATCAAATTCGGTAGTGCCAGTCCTCCTTTATCTATGGGACCTTGCAATAAGGCCCTCAAAGTTCGCGGGCATTTCCCTTTCCATATATATTTGGTCACCATACCTTGTAATTTAATTAGTAAAGACCTAGGTACTTGTATTGGTATACACCTAAATAAATAGGTGATCTTGGGGAGGAAAGACATTTTTATAGCTACTATTCTGCCTGTCCAAGATATTTCCGCAAACTCCCAGGAGCTCAGCAGTCGCTTAAATTCAGGTATCCTGTCCGCATAATTTCTAGCAGTGACAGCCGAAATATCTGGCCCCAGAAAACCCCCCAGATGTTTGATATAGTCTGCTGACCATTTGAATTTATATCTACTCTGGAGGTATATCAGGTCCTCCGCCTCAACGTTGATATGTAGCACTTCTGTTTTCAGTTCATTTAGCTTATAGTAACTAAGGTTACCGAAGAGCTTTAAAGTAGACATAACCGCCGGCAGTGATGTGCGGGGGGAAGTTAGAAGCAGCGTAATGTCATCAGCGAATAGGGCGATTTTATGTTGGGAATCTCCCAACATAACTCCTCTTATGTCTTCATTCTGCCGTATCGCTTGCACCAGAGGCTCCACCGCCAATGCAAACAAAAGCGGCGACAGAGGGCACCCCTGACGGGTGCCATTTGAAATATCCAGCTTATGAGACACAAAATCTATCCCCCTAACTCTTGCCGAAGGAGATGAGTATAGCGCCTCTATTGCTACTCTGAGCTCTCTAGGGACCGCAAACACCTCCAGCACCTCCCAAAAGTAATCCCACCTCACCCTGTTGAAGGCCTTCTCGGCCTCTAACGACAGGGCAAGGAGGGGGACCTTTCTTCTCCTGGCCTCTGCAAATATGTGCATAATCCTTCTTGTATTATGCGGGCCCTCCCTACCAGGGATAAAGCCCAACTGGTCTCCATGAATTAGGGAAGGGATCACTGTAGCTAATCTGTTGGCCAGGATTTTAGAGTAAATCTTAGTATCAATGTTGATTAGGGAAATTGGTCTGTAGCTTCGACAGTTTTGAGGGTCCTTATTTGGCTTTAGCAGTGTGATGATCGATGCCTCTAGAAACTCAGCCTGAAACCTGCCTGATGTGAATGTTTCATTGAAGAATCTCAGGAGGATAGGGGTCAACTGCTCCCCAAAGTTTTTATAAAATCTACCAGAGAAACCGTCTGGACCCGGGGCCTTTCCCAGTTTCATGTCCTTTAACACCAAAGTGACTTCTTCTAAAGAAACCGGTCTCCTCAATTGTTCTATGCTTTCTAATGTTAGAGCTGGAAGATTAAGGGGCTCTAGGTATTGTCTTATTTGTTTCCTATTTAGCTGGTGTTCTCCGTCTGAGGGGTTTAAATTATAGAGGGAACTGTAGTATCTATGGAAAGTTTTACCTATATCTCCTGGAGAGGTCCATGTATTGTGTCCTTCCTTTAGTGCTAAAATTCTACGTTGTGCCGTCCTATTTGGGAGCTTGCTGGCCAGCTGGGTGGACACCTTGTTATTACTATGATAATATATCTGCTTAAATCTCTCCAGTGTTCTTTGCACCCTCAAGAGCTCTAACTCCCTAATATGGGATCTGATTGCTTGAATCTGGTCATTTACCTGGTGTGAAAATGTATTTGAAAGTTGTCTTTGTAGATTTCGCAGGCGACATGTTAATTCTGCTAGGGCCCTCCCCTTTTTTTCCTAGTGACGGCTTCCTGTTTTATAAAATATCCCCTTATGAAAGCTTTAAATGCTGCTGTCAGGGAATTCACTATTACAAACCTGTCCCTTTAATTCTGACTCCTCTTCCCCTATTTAAGGCCCCTCCTCTCTATGCTCCTTGCTTGGTAATTTGAATAAGTTACTCTATGTGACTCCTCTCTGAAGATACCTAGCCCATTCCTCTATCTGAGGGGTTTACCTTCTTGCTGCTGTGAAACTTGGCAGTCTACCTTATTCATCTGTTGCTTTGTGCCGGTCTGCCTTCTCTGCCACTTGCAGTACCATAGGAACCAAAGGATCAGCACTCGGTTTCCCTGACTGTTACACCGGGTGGCTGTGACGTCACACCCGGCATCTCAGCGTCTCTGCAGCGCGTGTACCGCGCTGTGTCCCTCCAGCAAACAGTAATCCAGCAAACAGTAACGCTCTCATCTGGCTCTGACTTTGCCTTCCAATTAATCAACAGGAGTTGGTCTGTATATTTACTTTCTTTACTGGGATATCACTATGTCTTTCAATTATGCAAACTAACTACCGCTATATCCATTGACTGTTTCTATCACCGTACTGCAGGATAAACTTTAACTGCCTCTAATACTGCTTACACTCCTTGAACTGCTGCTTGCCTCATAACATTTGCTGTGTCCCCCCTGAACTTAACTAAGTGACTGTTTTTGCTTACTACTAACCTAAGCTTGCAAATACAATATCTATCAGCATATCCTAACATATCATTGTGTCTGCATAACTTATCTCCTCAAGTGCTGTATACCTGAAAAGTAACTCTTACAACAACTCTGGACAAGGATTCATTTGTAGTTTCTTATATTACTTAATCCTGGTTTTGCTTGAATCCTGTATTGCCATATTTCTCACGCATCTCTAATCATTATTAATCTACCACACCACTTCAAATACATTTTGGGAGATTATACCATCTGCCCTTGTAACACTATTGCATTTCATTATATCAGTTTGTCTGACATCCTCTCTTACCATTTATCTACTCTGTATATGTGTCTGCTATATCATTTATCCTCACTTGCTATCTGGTAGATTACATGTCTATCTTATCTGTAGATACTTCTTCTATCTGTTGAAATACATATATCCTGTATTCTGGTTGCGTGACAGCTCCGTATTCACTTTGTACCCTGCAGTAGTGACCCTCAGTTCAATGAGCATAACGGGATTCCTGTAAATTAAATCTGTGTGAATCCAAGGTTTGGTGTGAGGCTGAGTGGTCCTGCTATATCGGATACTAGGTACCAGAACTTATTTTCCACCTGTTCTATCAAAAAACATTACATAACATTACAGCTGCCCATAGTGTCTGTGTGGAGGTCTCCCTATTATCATTTATATCAAAGAAGTCCTTGATTTCTCTGTCTATCTCTGTTTTCTGCTTAGGAGTACTTAAAAGTCAGTCAGCTAGTTTCCATGAGAAACCACAAGTATTGCCCACAACTACTAGAACCGCCTGGTGATCTGACCAATAAGATGGAATAATTTTAGCATGCGTGATTTTATCTATAAATCTAGAAGAGGTGAAAAAGGTATCCAGCCTTGAGTAGGACTTGTGGGGATTTGAGTAAAATGTAAACTCTCTCTCTACTGAGTTCAGAGCTCTTCATGTGTCGTAGAGCTGGTATTGGGCCATCAAGTTCTGAAAGGCCCGTGAAAGAGATCCTGCTGCCCTATCCACTCTACCTCGTTTAGGAAGTTGTCTATCTATATCAGAATCCCAGACTACGTTAAAATCCCCACCCATTATCAGCTTGCCCTGTTTAATAGTGGACACCCGCCTCAGGAGTTTTCTCAGAAACCTAATTTGGCCTGAGTTAGGAGCGTAGTCATTCACTAATGTTAAGAGTACATTATTAAGCTTGCACACTATGATGATGTACCGTGCTTGCTTATCTCTCTCGACATAGATTGTTTCGTATGCGAGGGAGTCTTTAATCAATATGGCTACACCCCTTGACTTAGTGTCTAGTGACGCCGCCACAACCTGCGTGTAGTTGCGGAAACAATAGGTACAGTCTTTTGCCTGCGTCCAGTGTGTTTCTTGTATGAACGCGATATCTATGTTATTCTTTCTTAAACTATTAAGTAAAAGGCTCCGTTTGGTGGGAGTGTTAAGTTCCTGAGTGTTATGGGTTGTAAATCTAAATTCCCCCATATTTCATGCTTAGATGGACGCAAAAGGGGTTTGGTGTGGTATCTGGAAGCACAAAGGGGAAGAGAGATTGAGTATAAAGGGGGGAGATGGAGAGAAAAAAAAAAGGGGGGGGGGGAAAGACCGCCTTACCTTTTATCTTTAGATAAGATGAGACCAAGCACAAACAAACACCAATACAACAGAGTATTCCAATAATGTATTACTAAGATTTATTTCAAGAAATAGTTTGGCATAGCAGACCAAAGCCGCTCTTTAAATATCCCAGACTTACTACTGGGAATATATCATCTCCCCCTACATAGTGTAAATATACTATTATAAAATAGCTAAATAGGTGTAAGAAGTAAATATTCCCAGCCTTGAAGTAAAACAATTCTAAACCAGCTTAATATATCATTGGTTGTGTATGTAGCGGGAAATAGAGGGGGGGGGAGGTGATATCAGAGGGCAGAGGGGCTTGAATTGCAATAAAAGATAAACTAAAATAAAGAAATGCATATCTCCACTTGAATTGTAATATATACTTGGAGTATTTAGCCAAGTGGAGGAGAAATTAAGGAGGGGAAGGAAATAGTAGCAAACGAATATAGAAAAAGAAGCAATTTATAAAGAGGGGGTCGGCTGTGGGGGGAAACTCCCTTAGTTGTATGTAATCAAATATATACATAAACTTGAATACAGAGATAGCATAAACTAACTGTAACTTATTGTGTTTAACTTGAAAGGGTTATAAAATTCCTAGTCTGCGATACCTGTCCTCTGTACTAGTACCCGGACAGTTAAGGTACCACTTAGAACTATTGATTGATCTGATCTATCTCCAGATATTATCAAAAAGGGCCTGGAATAAGAAAATTAAAAGTACTTCACTTTAGTAACCTCCCCTCTAATATAGCTTATCTCCATTAGCGGTAATATCTCGCATAAGCCCAATGTGTTACTCTCTCTCATCAGATATGTGGGGGAACCCTACTTCTGTAGCAATCCCTATATTATATTTCTTAAAACTTCTAAAATTACTGTGTCTGTGAGATTTAAGATCATTATCTCGAGTTATCTTATGCATAGTGTTTATACAATTATAACAATGAAGGAATAACATACTCAACAATCTTTTTTTTTTTTTTTTTTTTATATATCATTTTTCTTTATTGTTTTTTAACATCCATATAACATAAAAATATAATAATAATCAGACAATAACAACAAAATAAAAAATAGAGCATACATTTCTGGAAAACTGACCAAACAACATGTTCCCAGGATGTTCCATTCTCTATCCGACTGAATCTGGACTATCTATACTCTGAAAGTGCATGAAAAAAAAAAAAAAAAAAAAGGGAAAGAATGAAAAGGGAGAAAAAGAAAATAAATAGTAAAAAGAATTCTCCTCTACTCGACTCCACTCTCTCCAGTCCCCACCTCTGGCAAGCTTCTGACATTATTATACCAGATACTGGGGAAATTTCCAGCCAAAATTTGTAGTTGGAAATACAGCGTCTCCTTAAATGGTCTGACCAACCTAATTTGGGTCTCTGTAGGGAATGATAAGATAAAATTTTTCCATTGCCTGAAGAACTCAGCTAAACGTGTATCTGTCGGATTTTGTAAATTTATCTGTTCATGGATAAACTGAATAAACAGAGCATTCTTAAGTTCTTTCAAATTCGGAGCGGTTTTAGCTTTCCATGCCCTCAGTAGCATGTTACGACCCAGCATAATGATCTTATTAATTAATTTAACGTTTTCCGGAACAATTTGAGATTGCACCAAAAAAAGTACATCGATTACTTGTATATGATAGGCAAGTTTGAACTTTGAGCGTATCCAATATGCTACTTTCGACCAAAATTGTGAAATTTTAGGACAAGCCCAAAAACAATGTAGCAGGTCTGCCTTAGGGGAAGAACATTTAGGACATATGCTTGTTATCTTATACCACCTTGCCACTCTAGCAGGGGTCAAATAAGACATAAAGACAATCTTGATCTGCGATTCCTTCCATGACGTCAAAACCCAGCTTTTATCCATAAATTTAAATACATTCATTATAGTTTGACTATTTACTTCAGGCAAAACTTTACTCCATTTAGCTACTATATAATCTCTCTGTTCATTAGAAGATTTGATATAAAGATGCGCATAAAACGAAGCTATTGAATATATTCCCATTTTGAAACTATTAATTTGCGGTTGAAATGAAAGGGTCCAGTCGATTCCGTATTTTTTAATTAGTTCAAGTATGAAATGCCTTAACTGCAAATAAGCATAGAATTCTTTGTTAGAGAGGCCGAATTGCTGTCTTAGCTCGGCAAAAGATAACAAAGTTGAATCTGTTTTAACTACTTGTGCCACATATATCAACCCTCTAGCAAGCCAATCCCTGAAGATCACTGAACAGAGCCCTGGAACAAAATTTGGATTACCTGTAATAGGTAAATATTTGGAAACATATGGCACATTATCTAAAGACACACAAAATTTCTGCCACGCAGATATGATGTTTCTGAATGTCAAGAGTGTAAAAAGTGAAGAGGGTAAGTCGGTCATTGGGCAATGGAGAATAGCATCTAGTCTAAATGGCTTTACTAGCGCAGTCTCCCAGGGAACTGCAGCAACCTGATCTTGTTCGGTTATCCAATCAATTGCCACTTTTACTCTAGCGACTAAACTATAATACTGCAAATTCGGTAAGACCAGCCCGGCCGCATCTTTGTTACATGTTAAGCGTATAGTCGAAATACGACTTCTAGTCCCCTTCCATAATAATTTTGTGCAAGCTTTATTATACTTCATTATATCGGCCTTCTTGATAGGCATTGGAATGTTTTGCATAAGATAAAATACTTTAGGAAAGAGAATGTTTTTTATAAGAGTCGCTCTGGCCGACAAGGAGATGGGTAGATTTATCCACCCATCTACCCGTTGCGCACACTCCTGAAAAAACTTACTGAAATTGAGCCTATACCAGTCCTCCGGATTTGTGCTTAATTTAATGCCAAGATACAAAATTTGAGATGTTTCAGAAAACGGGTGCATAATATCTTGCTGTTTTTTATTAACCCATAAAAGATCTGATTTGGCAAAATTGATTTTGTACCCCGAGATTGCGCTGAAAAGTTCTGTAGATTCTAATAATAAGGCAAGACTGCGAGAAATGTTACTCAAGCATAAAATTATATCGTCAGCGTATAATAATAATGTGATTTTTTGATCTCCTATACGAATCCCCTCTAGTTGTTGACGGAGCAGGATAGCAAATGGTTCTAGTGATATATTGAACAACAGTGGCGATAAAGGGCAACCCTGTCGGGTGCCCCACTGCAATGATAGATATTGAGAGATCTCCCCGTTGATTAATAAAGACGAGATTGGAGAGGTGTAGATTATTTGCGTAAAATCCAATATGTGACCTGTTAGACCAAATTGCTCTAATGCAAAAAATAGGTGTTTCCAAGAGATGCGATCGAACGCTTTCTCCGCGTCGACCGTTAATAAGGCTAAGTCCGGAAAGTTTTCCCGTCCAGATGTTTTGAATTTATTCCAAAAATAATCCAACAAAGTCATAACCTTACGTATATTTTTTGAGGGGTTTCTCCCTGGCATGAAACCCGCCTGATTGTCGTGAATTATTTTACCTAGATGAGGTTTTAATCTGTTAGCTATTATTGACGCCAAAATCTTGTAATCTGTGTTTAAGACAGATATGGGCCTATAGGATTCTGGAAGTTCTAAATCTTTGTTTTTTTTTGGGATCAACGAGATTACCGCTGCAGCGAAATATGGGGAACATTTATTGTTTTTAACAAAATAATAGTTAAATAGATTCATAAGAGTAGCGGCGATATGCGTCTGAAGTATCTTGTAGAACTCCGCGGGAAGACAGTCCGGACCTGCTGCCTTATTAGGTTTTGTTGTTTTAATTGCAGCATGGATCTCTTGTTCAGAGATAGGTTTGTTAATATCTGCCAAAATTTCTGGGGAAATTTTAGGGGTCTTAATTTGATCCCAAAATTGTCTCTGCTTTTCTGTGTCATACGATTCAGCCTTATACAGATCACTAAAAAAACAATGAAAAACTCTAATAATATCCGAGTTTTTCGTATATCTCCCCAACCTGTCTTTTATGACCGTCACAGCGTTACGAGTGGTCGATTTGGTAAGTTTAGCCAGAAACTTAGCCGATCTCCCTGCAAAACCACCGTAGAGTGCCTTTTGCTTTTGTATTTCCATCACTGTTTTTTGCTGTATAAGAATATCACGTGCTGTTTTAGCATCCATATATTTACGCCATTTCTCATCCGAATGCTCATTTAAATATGCCGAAAATGTATTTCTCACCCTATTATTCGCCTGAGTTTCTAATTGCATACTTTTCCTCTTATGCTTACATAGGTATGCCTTGATTTTACCTCTGATTACGGCTTTCGCCGCTTCCCAATAGACTTCCGGTTTATCCATGTAGGAATTGTTAAAAGACTCGTATTCTTGCCATTGCGTTATCAGCCAATTCTGGAATTTAATATCGTTGACTAAATATTTGGGGGAAAAAATACCACTAGTAGCGGTTAATCGCTTAGATGATGTATTAAGTGATAAAGTAATAACCGCGTGGTCTGAAATTATTATATCCCGAATATCTGCTTCCCAATCTGATCCAGACATACTCTCCGAGACTAAAAAAAAGTCTATTCTAGATAGGGAGTGATACCCTTTAGATAAGCAAGTAAAAGCTCTTGTGTCCGGATTTTGGGCTCGCCAGATATCTGTCAGCCCAAGTTGGGCACAAAATTTCTGCAAAATACGCGTCTTCCTGTCTCGTGTAAAAATATATGCCTTATTGTCTCTATCTAAAATGGGATCTGCTACAAGATTAAAATCACCCGCCACTATAAGATGATGCCCAATATATTTATGAAGGAGGGTTAATATTTTATTCCAGAATATTTTGTCGACTTTATTGGGCCCATAGATATTGCATAATACATATCTTGTTTTATTAATTGTAGTTTCTACAATTAGGTACCGCCCTTCCTGGTCCTTCGTAATCGCTTCTATCGTGTATTCTAAATTTCTGTTGAAAAGTATAGCAACACCTCTTTTACAAGATTTGAATGGTGCCGCTATAACCTCCCCAACCCAATTAGTCTGAAGTTTCAAAGATTCTGATTCTTTTAAGTGGGTCTCTTGAAGAAAGGCTATGTTTGGTTTAACTTTAGCCAGATGTTTTATTATCGCTTTTCTTTTTATTGGAGAGTTTATGCCCCCGACATTCCACGATGTTAAATTAAGAGTGTCTAACATAAACCCAGAGGAAAAATTCCACTAGCCGACCCTCTTATGATATGATCCTGAAGAAGAGGATATTTACACACTACGTTTCTAACAAAATCTCCGAAAGCAAGCTTCCCAAAGTCCCTACTTCTGATATATCTAAATGAAAAAGAAGCCATAAATTTCCCATTTCTGGTATAGCCCCAAAAGACAAGATTAATTGGTACCCCCTGCAGGTATAGCCCATAGAATCGCACAGGACCCAGATATCGAGAAGTCAGCCAAAAAGGAGAGACAGGGGGCAAAGAGAGAGAAAGAGCGAGGGAGAGAGAAGACAAGGAGAAGAGAGAGAGAAAAAAAAAAAAAAAAAAGAGAAAAAAGGGAGACAATAATATGCACAAAAATAAACATACATTTTAACCAATGAACATTTAACTCCATTCTGTACATCCTTACAAACAGTGCTTTGATGACATTATTTATTTTTATAGCCCCCATTCAGTGGATATCCAATTTTTTACATAGAGCTGCGGCTTCCGCACTATTATTTGCTATATATGAAGAACCTTCCTTATTAATTATAAGTTTAGCAGGATACACCAGCCTGACATTGCAATCTGCTTTTAGGAATCTCTCAAAAAACGGGGTCATCTCTTTTCTCTTTGCCCTAGTTTCAACCGAAAAATCTTGAAAAATCCATATTCTATGTGAGTTAATAGTAAGAGTGTTCAACTTCCTGTAATGGGCCAGAAATAGAAGTTTATCTTGATAGTTAACGAACTTAAAAATAATAGGTCTAGGTTTAGAACTGTCACTGTTTTCTTTGAGGGGCCCAATTCTATGAGCTCTCTCAACCAAAAATGGCGTAGGAGGAGGAGGAAGCAAGAGCGCCTGAGGGAGGGTGACCATTACAAATTTTAATAAATCCTGAAACTCATTTAGTTCAGGCACACCAATCACTCTCAAATTATTCCGCCTCGACCTATCCTCTAGGTCCTCTACTCGACTCTGTAATTGGGTGATAGTTTTCTCTTGTGTGTTAGAAGTAGCAAAAATGATATTCACTCTATCCTCCAGGTCAGAGACCCTAGTCTCCACCTCCTCCATTCTAACTGTGAATTGCCTGATCTCCTCAGTGAGATTGGATATCTCCATTTTAATTTCTAATTTAACTGTCTCTAAGTGAGGAGCCATTATTTTTGCCATTTCTGCTGCAAATTCTGACATATCGTTACAGGAAAAATTCATCAAACCTCCTTCTTGGGAGGTATCCTTGGGGGTTTCTAGATGTTTAGTGGTGCCTTTCCTGTCTTTTTGTTTGGGCGGCATTATAGGTGAGGAACCCTTCTGATGGGAGATGAATCTCTCCATTCACCACTGTGCAACGTGCTTTCCTTAAATATTTACAAGCCTTAATCGTGTGTATGTGATATTTCCTAAAAGCCCTGTGAGGGCAGAAAAAAAAAAAAGAAGAGAAAAAAAAAAGTGTAATATAAGTGAGGGAGGGGGTGCAAAAGAAGAGTGACGTGACACAAAAAAAAAAAAAAAAAAAAAAAAAAACAGTGATATGACACCTAAAAAATGCTGACCAACAGTTTCTCTTGTTCTAAACTTGTTCCCTTTCCCCCCTTCCCCTCACCTTCCTCCTTTAAAACACAAGAGACCAAACCCTAGACCCTTAAATTCCTTTATACAATCCTGGGGAGAAAAAAAGAAAAAAAAAACTTGGAACAACTATATGTACTGAACCAGCTCTTATACCATAACAAATCTATTGCCGATTTTACAAGCAAGTAAAGGTTATAGTCCTGTACACTTATGCTACAACCATTCTAGTTCCCAGGTATATTGTTTCAGAATTTACTTAGCACAACATTTAAATCTATTTTTTTTTTTTTTTTTTAGACAACAATACATGCACACCAATTTAGTGAGATATCACTTGTATACCCTCAGTATTTATGTATCATTGTAAGAAGAAGTCTCAAATATGCATTTATTCCCAATACAAGAGTTTGAAACAGAATGTCACTTTGAAAAAATAAAGATTCACCGCCAGTAATCTAGGGCTCTTCTTGGTAAATCATCAGTTCATCATCAGCCCAAGTTATCCAAGACCCCCTAGGCTGAACCACTATAAAGGAGCGTTCTAAATCAAGTCCCCATTTTTTTTTATTTCTCCTTTCCCATCCCTTTTCCTCTTTCTTCTCCTTTTAAAGACTTAGGGATTTGGCTGCGAATGAGAATTCCCCACTAACTTCTTTTTATCACGCCAAAAAGCGGTCAATCTTATAAACACTCTGTTACCGTGACCTTACAATCAGCTTTTTTGTTACTCCAATAGCGCCAACTAGTAAATGTTACTGGCTCTAACAATAAGGTATTCCAGATATTGCTGATGTTGTATCCAGTAATCCTTTCTTCATACCCTTTTCCTATCTTCCTTTGTAAGGGGGGACACTGTTCTTAGGTTATATTTGTTAGCCTATTAATATGATCCGATGTTATTAATTGAAAAGCAGCTTAGGATATAGAATACTGAGTCCTCAGTAGCACATCTCATCGTGCCCGTCTACAATCAACCAGACCCCCGCAAGTCCAGCACACACTTCTCCTCTTTCGGGTCAGATTTATTAATAAATTTTGGGTATCTACTGCAAAAGCTCCCCAGTACTATGACCAGTGTCAATATGTATCAGCGGTAAAGTCTATTATATTTGTAGTTGACTAAGTATACCTCCTTACTGGATTTGGTGAGAAAAAAAACTTTGAAAAGATAAACTGTCAGGATACCCGTATCTTTAATCTTTTCTTCAGACACACTCACACCAATGCCTCTACTCACGCTTTGATGTCCTTCTAGGGTACGCCAAAGGTTATCGATCTTCTGATCCGCTTCAGCCCACTACTGATCAATAGCTGCTCCGTCGACAGTGCTCCGTTTGTTACCTCCCCTTCAGCGTGAGACTGCTTCCAACACCGTACCAGGACAGTGCTATCTCAGCTCTGATCGAGGGGGGTTACTGGCTCAGATATTTTGAATCCGCCAATCGGGCAGCTGATCCACCGCACTCCCCCACCTGTTAGACGCTGGAGATGCAGAGGCCGAAGGACTCTCCTGTCCTATCCTCCGTTGACACTCTCGGAGTACTCAGCTAATCACCTCAGGTAATAGGTAGCCGGGCCACATGCGGTAAGTTCAAAAGACAGAACCAACTTGCTTTTTTATTCCATTATAATAAGCGTGTGTTCAGAGGGCATCTTACTCACGAACCTCACTGCCACTTTAGCACGTTGACCACAATACCATTAGACCAGACAGGTATTATTATCCCGGGGCTAAGGTAAATTGGAGAGATGGCGTGAGGCGATCTTGAAGGGGTATACCCACTGTTTGCAGGTGTGAGGTGCGTCGATGTAATCAGGAGTGCTTCAGCAACTAAGCCTTAATCTTTGCCTTTATTGGACTTCCCACCGCCGTCTGTGAAACTTCTACCGGCCCAATGCAAATGAAACCTGGGCAAGGTAGTCTGCGGTGGGGTGGAGATTTTTCACTTTCCCATAAACTGGGAACACGAAGCAAACAGCAGCTACCTGTGTACTACCTGTTCGCTCCGCCTCCAAACGGAAGTCTCCATATTAAGGTCGTGTTTGCATGTTTAGTGTGTGTAAATCTACATCTCCATACTCAACAATCTTTATGTTACATATATATTAAAAACAAAACATTCCATTAACAGTGGTCCATCATAACAGTCCACCGCCCATCAGGCATGTCCAGGTTTGTAAGTCTCCAATATATCTGGCTTCATGTACCAATATGAGTGGTTTTACCACCTTTCATCCTGCCGGTGGGTGTCAGCACAAGTCTCAGTGAATAACAGAAGAACATTTACTATACTTTACTTTACTATACTACCTTATCCGCAGAGCAGGGTAAGTACTTCTCTCGACAAACGTTAGGTTAAGTATGCCCGGTGTCTGTTCTTTTCTTTTAACAGCTGTAGAACTTCTTTTAGGCAAAGCATCCCAAGCTGGGGCAGCAGCCCGTAAGCTGTTTACCGGGACTCTAGTCAAATCTTATGTAGGATTGTGTATGACCAGGTTAATCCTTTTTAGTAAGTTAAGGCCTTGCTCTAGATCTGAGATGATATGTGACTGGGAATCCCCATCGATATTTGACTACAGCTTTCCGTAAGGACTGTGTCACTGACATAAAGGATCTTCTCTTAGAGAGCGTATGCACTGAGAGGTCTTGAAACATCTGGATGTTGGCATACTGGTCCGGGAAATATTTTGTGCTGAAGGTTGCTCTGATGAGATTTTCTTTAAAGGTAAAATAGTGAAATCTAATAATCACATCTCTTGGTTGGTCCTGAGATGCACTTCTGGGCCTGAGAGCTCTGTGGGCTCTATCCATTATGGCTTCTGCATCTCGGCAAGTCCCCAGGATAGCTTTGTATAAGCCCATCAGGAAACTAGGGAGCTCCGCCGCCGAGATCTCCTCCGAAATTCCTCTAACTCTCACATTGTTGTGGCGAGATCTGTCCTCAAGATCTGCTAATTTTGTTTCAAGCTCTGAGATCTGTTCAGCCAAATTTTGCGAGTAGGATAGTAAGTTAGCTTGGTCGCCTGAAAGGTCTTCCTGTTTCCGTTCTATTGATTCCGTTCTCTCACCCAGAGCACTGATGTCTCTTTTTAACTCTGACACAGAGGTCTTAATGTCGCTTTTTAAAGAAGCGTAGTGGTTATCCATTTTAGCAGATAGGGCATTAATGGACTCCATCACTAAATTATCAGTTTCTCTGTGTCATGGTACTTCAGATGGGCTACCAGCAGAGTGGTCCTGACTACTGAGTAGTGAATCTCTTGACTCCTCTTCTGAGTCCTCTCTGTCAATAACAGCTTTGCTATGAAAATGATCTGCAACTGTCCTCTTTAGACCATCCAATTGCCTCTGCTTTTTCTTATTGGAGTGTGACATTATGACACAGCTTCCCACTCTCCTGTATCTTCGTTGAGGACATATACTCTCAGGTTAATTTAGCAATAGACCTTCCTCCACCCTGTTTGGCGTAAATATCTTTATTGGTGTGAATCCAAGGACTACTCTTGGAGTAGAATTAGAATTCCTAGAATTTTATCTTTTCTTCAGGAAGGCCTGGAGAAGTTGTCAGTCAGTACCCTGAAGGGTCAGATTTCTGCTTTATCAGTTTTACTACATAAACGTTTGGCGGATGTGCCAGGTGTGCAATCTTTTTGTCAGGCCTTGGTCAAAATCAGGCCTGTATTTAAGTCTGTTGCTCCTCCTTGGAGCTTTAACCTTGTTCTTAAAAGTTTTACAGCTGCCTTCAGTTCAGCCATTGCATTCCATAGACATTAAGTTGTTATCTTGGAAGGTTTTGTTTCTTGTTGCTATCTCTTCTGCTCGATGAGTCTCGGAACTCTCAGCTCTGCAGTGAGATTCCTCTTATCTTATTTTTCATGCCGATAAGGCGGCTCTTCGTACTAAGTTAGGTTTCCTTCCTAAGGTTGTCTCTAATAGAAATATAAATCAGGAAATGGTTGTTCCCTCTCTGTGTCCTAATCCTTCTTCTTCCAAAGAATGTTTGTTACACAATTTGGATGTTGTACATGCTCTTAAATTCTACTTACAGGCGACTAAGAATTTTCGCCAGGCCTCTGTACTTTTTTTCTGTTTCTCTGGGAAATGTAAAGGTCAGAAAGCTACTGCTACTACTCTTTCTTTTTGGTTACGAAGTATAATTCATTTGGCTTATGAGACTGCTGGACAGCAGCCTCCTAAGAGAATTACAGCTTATTCCACAAGAGCTGTTTCCTCTTCTTGGGCTTTCAAAAATGAAGCTTCTGTGGAACAAATTTGCAAGGCCGCAACTTGGTCTTCTCTACATACTTTTTCCATATTTTCCAAATTTGATACTTTTGCCTCTGCTGATGCTTCTTTTAGGAGAAAGGTTCTTCAAGTAGTGATGCCTTCTGTTTAGGACTGCCTGTCTTATCCCTCCCTATTTATCCGTGTCCTCTAGCTTGGGTATTGGTTCCCAACAGAAATTACTCAAGCCATGGACTCACCATATCTTAAGAAAGGAATACATTTATGCTTACCTGATAAATTTATTTATTTCTGGATATGGTGAGTCCACGGCCCCACCCTTTATTTTAAGACAGTTGTACTTTTGACTATAACCTCAGGCACCTCTACACCTTGTTACTCCTTTTTCTCCATTTCCCTTCGTTCAAATAACTGGGGGTTGTGGGTAAGGGAGTGATACTTAGCAGTTTAACTGTGGTGCTATTTGTCTCCTCCTACTGGCCAGGAGTGATATTACCAACAGTAATTACTCACGCCATGGACTCACCATATCTCAGGAAAGAAATCATTTAGTAGTTGTACAAGACATAAATAGGACATAAATATATTTTTTAGTGGAATAAAACTTCCTTCTTATCCAATCCGTGGACTCACCATATCCGGAAAGAAATAGATTTATCAGGTAAGCTTAAATTTTGTTTTTTGTTTAATTTTATAATTAATGTTTTTTAAAACATGCAAACGTAATTTCAAGCACAAATGAGCATTCTGATGATAGCAATATCTGCTCAAAGGAAGTGAGGTTAAGTAGCTTAGGAGAGAATGGGGTAGAGAGAGACTTAAAGGTACAGCATCCTTACAGATCCCCCACCTTAAGGAATCCTCTCAGAGGATTCGACCCGAGGTTTGTGAGGGTACCTTTCATGGAAAGGGTGTTAATCTGATCTCCGGGGATCCACGAGTCCTCTTCTGGTCCATAACCTTCCCATCTAATTAAGTATTCGATTCTTCTTCTGTTGATACGAGAATCAAGAATTGCTTCCCCTTCAAACTCATCATGATCCTCAAAATGAACCGGAGGTGGAGGTATCTTAGCACGATGTGGATTAGTGTTTGGTTGGTATGGCTTCAAAAGGGATACATGAAAAGTCGGATGGACTTTATACTTAACAGGGAGATCCAATACAAGAGTTGATGTGTTCACAATCCGTTTGATGGGAAACGGACCAATAATTTGATTTCCAAGTTTTTTAGATGGTATAGCTAGTTTCAGATATTTAGTTGTTAGCCAAACCTTATTTCCAATTTTATAATCAGGACTGGGTCTATGCCTTAAGTCATATTAATATTTCTGGTTTCTTTTGGCATCCTGTAAATGTTTCTTTAGAAGAATTAAACCCTCCTTGAGACTGTCTGAATAACTTTTTGCTGCAGGTGAATTGGTGTTTGCTTGAGATATAGCTATAATTTGTGGGTGGTAACCATAAATGGCAAAGAAAGGAGTTGTATTAGTTGAACTAGATATAGAGTTATTATAAGAGAACTCTGCCATAGGTAAATATTTTAACCAATCATCTTGCAGGTGGGAAATGTAGCATCTAAGATACTGCTCTAGTATCTGGTTCACTCACTCGATAAGACCATTTGTCTGAGGGTGGTATGAAGTTGAGAATTTAGGGTTAATCTTTAGTTTCTGACAGAGAGCTCTCCAAAAATGGGAGGTAAATTGAGTTGCCCGATCTGTTATGATTGAACTGGGTATACCATGTAGTCGTACTATTTGATTTATAAATGAATCAGCTGCTTCTGTAGCGTTTGGTAAGGATTTTAGAGGGATGAAATGTGCCAGTTTTGTCAGATGATCCATGACCACTAAAATAGTGTTATGTGCTTCTGAATCTGGTAATTCAACAATAAAATTCATTGATACTGTTGACCATGGTTGTTCGGGTATGGGCAATGGGTTTAGATAAACGACTGGTTTTCTAATTTCAATCTTATTTCTTGCACATATCTCACAGGTGGTGACGTATTCCTGAATTGTATGGTCTATTTTAGGCCACCAGAAATGTCTTTTAATTAATTATTTGGTCTTTGTGACCCCAAATGTCCAGAGATAGGTGCATCATGGAACTGGTGTAAAATGGCATGGCAAAGTGATTGTGGAATGTAGAGTTTATCATGGTAATAGTATAATTCAGAGATATTCTTTACCAAATGTTCATTATCAAGTGGAACTTCAGTTTGTAATTCTTTTTATATCTCTTGTTCAAGTCAGCCTAAAGTTCCTATTATTTTGTTTGGAGGTATGAGGTCTATAGTATTTTCTATTCTTTGTGTATTGTCATTTACTCATTATAATGGGTCTGCCATTATCACGAGTAAATGATATCCTGGGATCCTGGTCTGTAGGTGATTATGAAGTCAATAAGTTCCTAGAGAGAGGAAACAGAGAGGCGCCACATAGAGTAGTATTGTAGAAAACAGGCAAAAATGACAACATAGGAGTGGAACAGGTCCCCTTCAGATGGCTACTCACAAGAGAAAGTGGCTCAACTGGAGTGCCTAGCAGAGCGTGACGTGGCCAATGGAGTTGCCCGTTAGACTCGTACGGCAAAGGCGAACGTCAGGCGTCTGTCACGTATCCAATCGCAGGAACCAGGGGAGACAGAGGCTGGTCACACCGATCAAGGCAGTGCTAGGTGACCAGATACACAGCGAGGCATAGTATTGGGTATAAACCCAGCAATCATATGCAGTAGATTAAATCCTCAATGAGGAAGAGGGGTATATCATAGATTAGAATAAACAGGAGCAAGTAGGTATTAAAAACAATTATGCTCACTTTATTGAAAAACACAATTACAGCAACGCGTTTCTCAGCAGTGCCGTTTCATCAGGCTGTATAAAACACACAACTACTTGCTCATTATTTATAAAACATACTGACCAATCAGGGGCCGATGTTGAGCCACACCTTTTAATAGAACACAAATTGATCCTCTGAATACAGATTGATGCGGCTGAACTCTAGCCCTAGAGAGGTAGGTATTATATACATAAAAATAACAAATACACAAATACACATAAAAAGTATTACTAAACGGGAATTGCATATAGTAAAACACTCTTAGATAAATTACCTCAGGCAATAAGAGCTTTAAGAGCTATAACCAGATCTAATATATATATATTGGATATAGCTGTAATCCATAAACACAAATATGTCAATTTGTAATAAAAACCTAGCAACCTCAGTTAAAAGTACCAGCATGATTGCCGCCCCCCAGAGAACGTTGATGGTTCATATCAAAAACTAATACAATACAATATAAATGTCTCTATCAAAAATGGTTACATTGTAATACATATAAGAACATAGAAAAATAAAAAATGATGTGAAAAACACACCTCACTTTCTTTCATGTAATTAGCAAGAGTCCATGAGCTAGTGACGTATGGGATATACATTCCTACCAGGAGGGGCAAAGTTTCCCAAACCTCAAAATGCCTATAAATACACCCCTCACCACACCCACAATTCAGTTTTACAAACTTTGCCTCCGATGGAGGTGGTGAAGTAAGTTTGTGCTAGATTCTACGTTGATATGCGCTCCGCAGCAAGTTGGAGCCCGGTTTTCCTCTCAGCGTGCAGTGAATGTCAGAGGGATGTGAGGAGAGTATTGCCTATTTGAATGCAGTGATCTCCTTCTAAGGGGTCTATTTCATAGGTTCTCTGTTATCGGTCGTAGAGATTCATCTCTTACCTCCCTTTTCAGATCGACGATATACTCTTATATATACCATTACCTCTGCTGATTCTCGTTTCAGTACTGGTTTGGCTATCTGCTATATGTAGATGAGTGTCCTGGGGTAAGTAAGTCTTATTTTCTGTGACACTCCAAGCTATGGTTGGGCACTTTGTTTATAAAGTTCTAAATATATGTATTCAAACATTTATTTGCCTTGACTCAGAATGTTCAACTTTCCTTATTTTCAGACAGTCAGTTTCATATTTGGGATAATGCATTTTGATTTGACCATTTTTTCTTACCTTAAAATTTGACTTTTTCCCTGTGGGCTGTTAGGCTCGCGGGGGCTGAAAATGCTTCATTTTATTGCGTCATTCTTGGCGCGGACTTTTTTGGCGCAAAAATTCTATTTCCATTTCCGGCGTCATACGTGTCGCCGGAAGTTGCGTCATTCTTTGACGTTATTTCGCGCCAAAAATGTCGGCGTTCCGGATGTGGCGTCATTTTTGGCGCCAAAAAGCATTTAGGCGCCAAATAATGTGGGCGTCTTATTTGGCGCGAAAAAATATGGGCGTCACTTTTGTCTCCACATTATTTAAGTCTCATTTTTTATTGCTTCTGGTTGCTAGAAGCTTGTTCTTTGGCATTCTTTCCCATTCCTGAAACTGTCATTTAAGGAATTTGATCAATTTTGCTTTATATGTTGTTTTTTCTCTTACATATTGCAAGATGTCTCACGTTGCATCTGAGCCAGAAGATACTACAGGAAAATCGCTGTCAAGTGCTGAATCTACCAAAGCTAAGTGTATCTGCTGTAAACTTTTGGTAGCTTTTTCTCCAGCTGTTGTTTGTATTGATTGTCATGACAAACTTGTTAAAGCAGATAATATTTCCTTTAGTAAAGTACCATTGCCTGTTGCAGTTCCCTCAACATCTAAGGTGCAGAATGTTCCTGATAATATAAGAGATTTTGTTTCTGAATCCATAAAGAAGGCTATGTCTGTTATTTCTCCTTCTAGTAAACGTAAAAAATCTTTTAAAACTTCTCTCCCTACAGATGAATTTTTAAATGAACATCATCATTCTGATTCTGATGACTCCTCTGGTTCAGAGGATTCTGTCTCTGAGGTTGATGCTGATAAATCTTCATATTTATTTAAAATGGAATTTATTCGTTCTTTACTTAAAGAAGTTCTAATTGCTTTAGAAATAGAGGATTCTGGTCCTCTTGATACTAATTCTAAACGTTTAGATAAGGTATTTAAAGCTCCTGTGGTTATTCCAGAAGTTTTTCCTGTTCCTAATGCTATTTCTGCAGTAATTTCCAAAGAATGGGATAATTTGGGTAATTCATTTACTCCTTCTAAACGTTTTAAGCAATTATATCCTGTGCCGTCTGACAGATTAGAATTTTGGGACAAGATCCCTAAAGTTGATGGGGCTATTTCTACCCTTGCTAAACGTACTACTATTCCTACGTCAGATGGTACTTCGTTTAAGGATCCTCTAGATAGGAAAATTGAGTCCTTTCTAAGAAAAGCTTATCTGTGTTCAGGTAATCTTCTTAGACCTGCTATATCTTTGGCTGATGTTGCTGCAGCTTCAACTTTTTGGTTGGAAACTTTAGCGCAACAAGTAACACATCGTGATTCTCATGATATTATTATTCTTCTTCAGCATGCTAATAATTTTATCTGTGATGCCATTTTTGATATTATCAGAGTTGATGTCAGGTTTATGTCTCTAGCTATTTTAGCTAGAAGAGCTTTATGGCTTAAAACTTGGAATGCTGATATGGCTTCTAAATCAACTTTACTTTCCATTTCTTTCCAGGGTAACAAATTATTTGGTTCTCAGTTGGATTCCATTATTTCAACTGTTACTGGTGGGAAAGGAACTTTTTTACCACAGGATAAAAAATCTAAAGGTAAAAACAGGGCTAATAATCGTTTTCGTTCCTTTCGTTTCAACAAAGAACAAAAGCCTGATCCTTCATCCTCAGGAGCAGTTTCAGTTTGGAGACCATCTCCAGTCTGGAATAAATCCAAGCCAGCTAGAAAGGCAAAGCCTGCTTCTAAGTCCACATGAAGGTGCGGCCCTCATTCCAGCTCAGCTGGTAGGGGGCAGGTTACGTTTTTTCAAGGAAATTTGGATCAATTCTGTTCACAATCTTTGGATTCAGAGCATTGTTTCAGAAGGGTACAGAATTGGTTTCAAGTTGAGACCTCCTGCAAAGAGATTTTTTCTTTTGTACCAAAGAAGGAGAATTCTTTCAGACCAGTTCTGGATCTAAAAATATTGAATCGTTATGTAAGGATACCAACGTTCAAGATGGTAACTGTAAGGACTATCTTACCTTTTGTTCAGCAAGGGAATTATATGTCCACGATAGATTTACAGGATGCATATCTGCATATTCCGATTCATCCAGATCATTATCAGTTCCTGAGATTCTCGTTTCTGGACAAGCATTACCAATTTGTGGCTCTGCCGTTTGGCCTAGCTACAGCTCCAAGAATTTTTACAAAGGTTCTCGGTGCCCTGCTGTCTGTAATCAGAGAACAGGGTATTGTGGTATTTCCTTATTTGGACGATATCTTGGTACTTGCTCAGTCTTTACATTTAGAGGAATCTCATACGAATCGACTTGTGTTGTTTCTTCAAGATCATGGTTGGAGGATCAATTTACCAAAAAGTTCTTTGATTCCTCAGACAAGGGTAACCTTTCTGGGTTTCCAGATGGATTCAGTGTCCATGACTCTGTCTTTAACAGACAAGAGACGTCTAAAGTTGATTACAGCTTGTCGAAACCTTCAGTCACAATCATTCCCTTCGGTAGCCTTATGCATGGAAATTCTAGGTCTTATGACTGCTGCATCGGACGCGATCCCCTTTGCTCGTTTTCACATGCGACCTCTTCAGCTCTGTATGCTGAAGCAATGGTGCAAGGATTACACGAAGATATCTCAATTAATATCTTTAAAACCGATTGTTCGACACTCTCTAACATGGTGGACAGATCACCATCGTTTAATTCAGGGGGCTTCTTTTGTGCTTCCGACCTGGACTGTAATTTCAACAGATGCAAGTCTCACAGGTTGGGGAGCTGTGTGGGGATCTCTGACGGCACAAGGAGTTTGGGAATCTCAGGAGGTGAGATTACCGATCAATATTTTGGAACTCCGTGCAATTTTCAGAGCTCTTCAGTTTTGGCCTCTTCTGAAGAGAGAATCGTTCATTTGTTTTCAGACAGACAATGTCACAACTGTGGCATACATCAATCATCAAGGAGGGACTCACAGTCCTCTGGCTATGAAAGAAGTATCTCGAATTTTGGTTTGGGCGGAATCCAGCTCCTGTCTAATCTCTGCGGTTCATATCCCAGGTGTAGACAATTGGGAAGCGGATTATCTCAGTCGCCAAACGTTGCATCCGGGCGAATGGTCTCTTCACCCAGAGGTATTTCTTCAGATTGTTCAAATGTGGGAACTTCCAGAAATAGATCTGATGGCGTCCCATCTAAACAAGAAACTTCCCAGGTATCTGTCCAGATCCCGGGATCCTCAGGCGGAGGCAGTGGATGCATTATCACTTCCTTGGAAGTATCATCCTGCCTATATCTTTCCGCCTCTAGTTCTTCTTCCAAGAGTAATCTCCAAGATTCTGAAGGAATGCTCGTTTGTTCTGCTGGTAGCTCCGGCATGGCCTCACAGGTTTTGGTATGCGGATCTTGTCCGGATGGCCTCTTGCCAACCGTGGACTCTTCCGTTAAGACCAGACCTTCTGTCACAAGGCCCTTTTTTCCATCAGGATCTGAAATCCTTAAATTTAAAGGTATGGAGATTGAACGCTTGATTCTTGGTCAAAGAGGTTTCTCTGACTCCGTGATTAATACTATGTTACAGGCTCGTAAATCTGTATCTCGAGAGATATATTATAGAGTCTGGAAGACTTATATTTCTTGGTGTCTTTCTCATCTTTTTTCTTGGCATTCTTTTAGAATACCGAGAATTTTACAGTTTCTTCAGGATGGTTTAGATAAGGGTTTGTCCGCAAGTTCTTTGAAAGGACAAATCTCTGCTCTTTCTGTTCTTTTTCACAGAAAGATTGCTATTCTTCCTGATATTCATTGTTTTGTACAAGCTTTGGTTCGTATAAAACCTGTCATTAAGTCAATTTCTCCTCCTTGGAGTTTGAATTTGGTTCTGGGAGCTCTTCAAGCTCCTCCGTTTGAACCTATGCATTCATTGGACATTAAATTACTTTCTTGGAAAGTTTTGTTCCTTTTGGCCATCTCTTCTGCTAGAAGAGTTTCTGAATTATCTGCTCTTTCTTGTGAGTCTCCTTTTCTGATTTTTCATCAGGATAAGGCGGTGTTGCGAACTTCTTTTGAATTTTTACCTAAAGTTGTGAATTCCAACAACATTAGTAGGGAAATTGTGGTTCCTTCATTATGTCCTAATCCTAAGAATTCTAAGGAGAAATCGTTGCATTCTTTGGATGTTGTTAGAGCTTTGAAATATTATGTTGAAGCTACGAAATCTTTCCGTAAGACTTCTAGTCTATTTGTTATCTTTTCCGGTTCTAGGAAAGGCCAGAAAGCTTCTGCCATTTCTTTGGCATCTTGGTTGAAATCTTTAATTCATCTTGCCTATGTTGAGTCGGGTAAAATTCCGCCTCAGAGAATTACAGCTCATTCTACTAGGTCAGTATCTACTTCCTGGGCGTTTAGGAATGAAGCTTCGGTTGACCAGATCTGCAAAGCAGCAACTTGGTCCTCTTTGCATACTTTTACTAAATTCTACCATTTTTATGTATTTTCTTCTTCTGAAGCAGTTTTTGGTAGAAAAGTACTTCAGGCAGCGGTTTCAGTTTGAATCTTCTGCTTATGTTTTTCGTTAAACTTTATTTTGGGTGTGGATTATTTTCAGCAGGAATTGGCTGTCTTTATTTTATCCCTCCCTCTCTAGTGACTCTTGTGTGGAAAGATCCACATCTTGGGTAGTCATTATCCCATACGTCACTAGCTCATGGACTCTTGCTAATTACATGAAAGAAAACATAATTTATGTAAGAACTTACCTGATAAATTCATTTCTTTCATATTAGCAAGAGTCCATGAGGCCCGCCCTTTTTTTGTGGTGGTTATGATTTTGTATAAAGCACAATTATTCCAATTCCTTATTTTATATGCTTTCGCACTTTTTTATCACCCCACTTCTTGGCTATTCGTTAAACTGAATTGTGGGTGTGGTGAGGGGTGTATTTATAGGCATTTTGAGGTTTGGGAAACTTTGCCCCTCCTGGTAGGAATGTATATCCCATACGTCACTAGCTCATGGACTCTTGCTAATATGAAAGAAATGAATTTATCAGGTAAGTTCTTACATAAATTATGTTTTTTATTAGTTAATATTTATAGACACATTGAAATACATTTGTAGGAACCAGAATATGAGTCAAACTATACAGTGTTTAAATTATTATAATATGCTATACTCTTTACAAAGCAAACTAAATTGTAACTTATAACTAACCTTATTCACAACTGAATTTCATTCAATTAACACAATGAGATTCCAAGATATTAGCTACTAACATTCAGAATGGTACAATTTTAACAGTGCTTAGTTAAACAATAGGACAATATACACTCTAATTGAAACACCAGAAGTTATATATATATTCTATATGTAAACAGTCAGTTTAAATGCCAATTTATCTAAGCTGACATAAATTCTTACCGCTAGATTTAGAGTTCTGCGGCCAAAGGGGTGCGTTAGCTACACATGCTTTTTTTCTCCCGCACCTTTTAAATACCGCTCGTATTTAGAGTTCACAGAAGGGCTGCGTTAGGCTCCAAAAAGGGAGCGTATAGCATAATTTACCGCCACTGCAACTCTAAATACCAGCGTTGCTTACGGACGCGGCCAGCTTCAAAAACATGCTCGTGCACGATTCCCCCATAGGAAACAATGGGGCCGTTTGAGCTGAAAAAAAACCTAACACCTGCAAAAAAGCAGCGTTCAGCTCCTAACGCAGCCCCATTGTTTCCTATGGGGAAACACTTCCTAAGTCTGCACCTAACACCCTAACATGTACCCCGAGTCTAAACACCCCTAACCTTACACTTATTAACCCCTAATCTGCCGCCCCCACTATCGCTGACCCCTGCATATTTTTTTTAACCCCTAATCTGCCGCTTCGTACACTGCCGCCACTTACGTTATCCCTATGTACCCCATATCTGCTGCCCCTAACACCGCCGAGCCCTATATTATATTTATTAACCCCTAATCTGCCGTCGCCAACGTCGCCGCCACCTACCTACACTTATTAACCCCTAATCTGCCGACCGGACCTCACCGCTACTATAATAAAGTTATTAACCCCTAATCCGCCTCACTCCCGCCTCAATAACCCTATAATAAATAGTATTAACCCCTAATCTGCCCTCCCTAAAATCACAGACACCTAACTTCAAGTATTAACCCCTAATCTGCCGACCGGACCTCACCGCTACTCTATTAAATTTATTAACCCCTAAAGCTAAGTCTAACCCTAACACTAACACCCCCCTAAGTTAAATATAATTTTTATCTAACGAAATAAATCTTATTAAATAAATTATTCCTATTTAAAGCTAAATACTTACCTGTAAAATAAACCCTAATATAGCTACAATATAAATAATAATTACATTGTAGCTATATTAGGATTAATATTTATTTTACAGGCAACTTTGTATTTATTTTAACCAGGTACAATAGCTATTAAATAGTTAATAACTATTTAATAGCTACCTAGTTAAAATAATTACAAAATTACCTGTAAAATAAATCCTAACCTAAGTTACAATTAAACCTAACACTACACTATCAATAAATAAATTAAATCAATTAACTACAAGTACCTACAATTAAACCTAACACTACACTATCAATAAATTAATTACATACAAATACCTACAAATAAATACAATTAAATAAACTAACTAAAGTACAAAAAATAAAAAAAGGACTGTTACAAAAAATAAAAAAATAAGTTACAAACATTAGAAAAAAATTGCAACAATTTTAAGCTAATTACACCTACTCTAAGCCCCCTAATAAAATAACAAAGCCCCCCAAAATAAAAAAATGCCCTACCCTATTCTAAAATAAAAATAGAAAAGCTCTTTTACCTTACTAGCCCTTAAAAGGGCCTTTTGCGGGGCATGCCCCAAAGAATTCAGCTCTTTTGCCTGTAAAAAAACCCATATAATAC
Source organism: Bombina bombina (assembly GCF_027579735.1). Classification (NCBI taxonomy): domain Eukaryota; kingdom Metazoa; phylum Chordata; class Amphibia; order Anura; family Bombinatoridae; genus Bombina; species Bombina bombina. Next base: position 169,168,920 of record NC_069506.1, on the reverse strand, counting down.
CCCCCCAACATTACAACCCACCACCCACATACCCCTAATCTAACCCAAACCCCCCTTAAATAAACCTAACACTAAGCCCCTGAAGATCTCCCTACCTTGAGTCGTCTTCACCCAACCGGGCACCGATGGACCAAAAGAAGACATCCGGAGTGGCAGAAGTCTTCATCCTATCCGGGCAGAAGAGGACATCCGGACCGGTAGACATCTTCATCCAAGCGGCATCTTCTATCTTCATCCATCCGGAGCGGAGCGGAGCCATATTCTTCCAGCCGACGTGGATCCATCCTCTTCTACCGACGCCTACTCGCCGAATGACGGTTCCTTTAAATGATGTCATCCAAGATGGCGTCCCTCGAATTCCGATTGGCTGATAGGATTCTATCAGCCAATCGGAATTAAGGTAGGAAAATTCTGATTGGCTGATGGAATCAGCCAATCAGATTCATGTTCAATTCGATTGGCTGATCCAATCAGCCAATCAGATTGAGCTTGCATTCTATTGGCTGATCGGAACAGCCAATAAAATGCGAGCTCAATCTGATCGGCTGATTCCATCAGCCAATCAGAATTTTCCTGCCTTAATTCCGATTGGCTGATAGAATCCTATCAGCCAATCGGAATTCGAGGGACGCCATCTTGGATGACGTCATTTAAAGGAACCGTCATTCGGCGAGTAGGCGTCGGTAGAAGAGGATGGATCCGCGTCGGCTGGAAGAAGATGGCTCCGCTCCGGATGGATGAAGATAGAAGATGCCGCTTGGATGAAGATGTCTATCGGTCCGGATGTCCTCTTCTGCCCGGATAGGATGAAGACTTCTGCCGCTCCGGATGTCTTCTTTTGATCCATCGGTGCCCGGTTGGGTGAAGACGACTCAAGGTAGGGAGATCTTCAGGGGCTTAGTGTTAGGTTTATTTAAGGGGGGTTTGGGTTAGATTAGGGGTATGTGGGTGGTGGGTTGTAATGTTGGGGGGGTATTGTATGTTTTTTTTTTACAGGCAAAAGAGCTGAATTCTTTGGGGCATGCCCCGCAAAAGGCCCTTTTAAGGGCTGGTAAGGTAAAAGAGCTTTTCTATTTCTATTTTAGAATAGGGTAGGGCATTTTTTTATTTTGGGGGCTTTGTTTTTTTATTAGGGGGCTTAGAGTAGGTGTAATTAGCTTAAAATTGTTGTAATCTTTTTCTAATGTTTGTAACTTATTCTTTTATTTTTTGTAACTTAGTTTTTTTTTATTTTTTGTACTTTAGTTAGTTTATTTAATTGTATTTATTTGTAGGTATTTGTATGTAATTAATTTATTGATAGTGTAGTGTTAGGTTTAATTGTAGATAATTGTAGGTATTTTATTTAATTAATTTATTGATAGTGTAGTGTTAGGTTTAATTGTAACTTAGGTTAGGATTTATTTTACAGGTAAGTATTTAGCTTTAAATAGGAATAATAGGAATAATTTATTTAATAAGAGTTGATTTATTTCGTTAGATAAAAATTATATTTAACTTAGGGGGGTGTTAGGGTTAGGGTTAGACTTAGCTTTAGGGGTTAATAAATTTAATAGAGTAGCGGTGAGGTCCGGTCAGCAGATTAGGGGTTAATACTTGAAGTTAGGTGTCCGTGATGTTAGGGAGGGCAGATTAGGGGTTAATAATATTTATTATAGGGTTATTGAGGCGTGAGTGAGGCGGATTAGGGGTTAATAACTTTATTATAGTAGCGGTGAGGTCCGGTCGGCAGATTAGGGATTAATAAGTGTAGGTAGGTGGCGGCGATGTTGGGGGCGGCAGATTAGGGGTTAATAAATATAATATAGGGGTCGGCGGTGTTAGGGGCAGCAGATTAGGGGTACATAGGGATAACGTAGGTGGCGGCGGTGTGCGGTCGGCAGGTTAGGGGTTAAAAAATTTTATTAGAGTGGCGGCGATGTGGGGGGCCTCGGTTTAGGGGTACATAGGTAGTTTATGGGTGTTAGTGTACTTTAGAGCACAGTAGTTAAGAGCTTTATAAACCGGCGTTAGCCCATAAAGCTCTTAAAGGGACAGTCTAGGCCAAAATAAACTTTCATGAATCAGATAGAGCATGTAATTTTAAACAATTTTCCAATTTACTTGTATCACCAATTTTGCTTTGTTCTCTTGGTATTCTTAGTTGAAAGCTTAACCTAGGAGGTTCATATGCTAATTTCTTAGACCTTGAAGGCCACCTCTTTCAGATTGCATTTTAACAGTTTTTCACCACTAGAGGGTGTTAGTTCACATATTTCATATAGATAACACTGTGCTCGTGCACGAGAAGTTATCTGTGAGCAGGCACTGATTGGCTAGACTGCAAGTCTGTCAAAAGAACTGAAAAAAGGGGCAGTTTGCAGAGGCTTAGATACAAGATAATCACAGAGGTTAAAAGTATATTATTATAACTGTGTTGATTATGCAAAACTGGGAAATGGGTAATAAAGGGATTATCTATCTTTTAAAACAATAAAAATTCTGGTGTAGACTGTCCCTTTAACTCCTGACTTTTCTCTGAGGCTGGAGTCTTGTCGTTAGATTAACGCTTACTTCAGCCAAGACTCTAAATACCGGCGTTAGAAAGATCCCATTGAAAAGATAGGATACGCAAATGGCGTAGGGGGATCTGCCGTATGGAAAAGTCGCGGCTGCAAAGTGAGCGTTAGACCCTTTCCTGACTGACTCTAAATACCAGCGGGCGGCCAAAACCAGCGTTAGGAGCTTCTAAGATATATATATATATATATATATATATATATTTGCCAGGATAAACTACTTAGCACTAATGATTAGTTTTAAAAAAATAAAATACACAGGCTAGGAAATACTAGTTTTAAAATACACATATGCTCTTTAAATCTATTAACTACAGCAACAATGAATGTTTGTTTTAAAATTACCTATATTTAGCAACCTCTTAATACTTTACCCAAAATGACCAAAATCGATAATTCAGTTTCCAATATTTCTCAACAGGTCCAATTTCACCTCAGAATACCAAAAATTTAGTTTTGCAATGTGGAGAAGTAAGGGTAGCTATTTGCTTAGAGTAACTGTATTTCAAAACGCAGCCAATTTCAGTCACAAGTTTTCCAGCCAAAGTTAGCAAGAGTTAGCCCTTTCTTTCTCTATGCTTGGGGTTAAATCATGTGATATAACCGCACCCCTTTTTGTTCTGTACCATCATTGGTGAAATTGGAAGCGCATAACGGAAGCTTGTCTCGGATTGGCCCTTCGTGTCGAAACATTTGATTGGCTACTCGGGTTTGCATATGTTCTTAAAGGGACAGTCTACACCATAATTTTTATTGTTTAAAAACGATAGATAATCCCTTTATTACCCATCCCCCAGTTTTGCATAACCAGCACAGTTATATTAATATATGTTTTACCTTTGTGATTACCTTGTATCTAAGCCTCTGCAGACTGCCCCCTTATCTCAGTGATTTTGACAGACATACAGTTTAGCCAACCAGTACAGACTCCTAAATTACTCCACAGGAGTGAGCACAATGTTATCTATATGACACACATGAACTAGTACTGTCTAACTGTGAAAAACCTTCAAAATGCTCTGAGCTAGGAGGCGGTTTTCAACGGTTTATAAATCAGTTTGAGCCTGCCTAGGTTTAGCTTTTCAAAAATACCACCAAGGGAACAAAGCAAATTTAATGATAAAAGTCAATTGGAAAGTTGTTTAAAATGACATGCCCTATCTGAATCATGAAAGTTTAATTTTGACTAGACTGTCCCTTTAACAGACAATTCATTTGGCTGTCATACCATTCTAATCCCCTAGGGGGCAGCAGACAACCAACAAATACAGTCCCACCATTTCTCCCTGCTACATTCCAAATATCCTTATAAGAATGATTGTTTAAACCATCATAACCTCTTGTATCAATCACTTACAACCTGAATACCAGACAGGATAGCATCATCTCAATTTTCAGATTACTCTAATATCAAACACAGTATGTTTTTAACATCATATTACATCAAAGTAATTCCTATACATTCATTACATTATATTTTTAAGAGATTTATTTAAAGTTTCATAAACATTTAGTGCATAACCATATGACATGACTTAGGTCATCCCATGCAGGCAATCCTGTATTTATCATCTTTTAGCTCCAGCTGGAAAATAGAAAAACAATATGTTATATATGTTTCAAAAATAGGATCATTATAATTGTTATTTAATCTATTACAAATATGAATGGTATCTCATATATATATATATATATATATATATATATATATATATATGAGATACTTAATACAGTCTGAGGCATACATTTAATATGTTGTCTGAATATATGTACATGTACATACATATGTATTCATTTCTATGCTGTATTTAAAATCATACAGGCTGTATTTTAACAATGGGTTTAAGAGTATAATTTAAAACGTGTTTTTGCTGGTCAGCACAGATGTTGATTTAATACAACAGGGGCAAATTAGCACCTATGGGAAATCAAAACAAGGGTTGGAGATGGCGCCAAAGGCTATCTGGTGGAGAATAATTAAATTTAAGAAATATCAAAATGCACTTCAGAAAAAGGGTAATGAGAAATAAGAATGTATAGGACCATATACATATAAAAATGTGACTCAAAGTGTAATAAACACTTTCGTGGTAAGAAGGCAATCCACTGGTTAAATAAACAAATTCAATTTATTAGAGCAATAAATAGTAAAACTGTTATTACACTTCTGTTAGAATAGCATTTAATATATTTCAATATGTTCATGAAACCTTATGATACTAATATCTAAAATTAGAGAAGCACTAATCATTTAAATAACAATTCAGTGACATCTAAATGTTAAAATGGTTAAAAAGCTAAACATTAAGCTAATTTATTGCACAGTAAGCTATTATGAACCAGGTTACATAAACCTGTATGAACGACTATAGTTGCTGGTTGTTAGATTCAGATAGGCACTGTGTGCTGATATAGATGGTGTAAGGATTCCAGTCCTGCTTTTACTTTTTGCCTCAACTTACCTTCTTCACCTGTACTTAAGGCATCACCCCGCCCCAAACAAGTGCTTAGTTGTTGAGTATTGTTTGCTGAAACCAGTGCTCCCTTTCTTATAAGCTATATACTTATCAAAAGAAGTTTTACTTCTACTACTTTAACATTTGGATTTACAAATACCAGCTGCAGTTTGGTCACAAAGGGACTAATAACAACTAGTCTCATTCATCCTGAAGATTGCTATTCCAAGAAGTATTAAGTTATTCAACTCCTCACCTCTACAGGAATTGCTATCTAATTTCCAACAGGAGGATTCTACCAACTACTACTACGGTATTAGTATCAAATCTAATTTACCTTGGATGCCTTAGGTAACGGCTAATTACAAATTTCATGTTTCCTTTTTGAACTTTTGTAAACTGACTTTGTCTCTCAGAAATTACTTTGATTGCAACGAATGTTTTATTTAATTCTATGAACTTCCTTTGAATACATTCTCATACCGGACAGTAACGGACTTTATGTGACGTCACACAGCCTCATACATCTCAGCTTGCCATACAGCTCCTTACAACTCAGCGTGTCTCACAGCTCCATTTACAATCACTAGTCTGTGTTCAGTTTTCCACGCTGCAAGCCTTACTCTGTGTGCTGTGTCTCGCAGCAGGTCACGCCCCTGTCAGCAGCTGCAGTCTGTGTGTCCCACATCTCTCATGCCTCAGTGATTATTATAATGAACACTATCTCTCACATTTGGGTTTGAGCACAATTATTGTCAAAAGTTGTTATTAATAATAATACTTATTTTCAGCCTCTAAATATTTATATGGTATAACGATATAATATAACCATATAAAGACTTACTGCCATTACTTATAAAAATCACTCTGAATAAAACAGTCTATGCTGATATAATAGCCTGTACTTCAGTTGTGAAACAAATATAATTTATTTAGACTCTGCAGTTGTGATTCAAATAACCAAGGAACCTGATATAACAACTAAGCCATAAAATATGGATCCAGCAGAGCTTCCTCAAATTGTTTATAATTTAACACAAAGAGTTGACCAACTTAGTCAAGCCTTTAGAGAGTTACAATTAGAAAATGAAACTTTAAGAAAAGTAATAAAAGACACTGTCTCTATTAAACAGAGCCTTCCTGACAATCTGTCAGAACCATTTATTGCACCTCCAGATTTTTTCAATGGAGATAGGAATTTATACCGTCAATTTAAAAATGCTTGTCTGCTTAATTTCACCCTTAAACCTAAAACATACCCAAATGATAGGGTTAAAGTCCTTACAATGATAAGTTATTTAAGAGGTGAACCTCGTATTTGGGCAGACACTCTCTTTGAGACAAATAATGCTGTTCTTTCATCTTTTTCATCTTTTCTGGATATCCTGGATAAATTATACTATGATTCTAACCTACAGTATACTGCTGAGAAAAAGATGAGGAACTTAAAACAAGGTAACAAACCTGTTGAATGTTACATAACAGAATTCAAGCAATATTCTATTGACTCTCAGTGGAACGCCATTGCTTTAAAAAACCAGTTCAGGCTTGGACTCTCTGACGCAGTAAAAGATGAATTAGCCCGAACTGAGTTACCTGATACATTGGAAGGCCTTATGAAGCTCAGCAGGCAAATTGATAGGAGATTACGTGAAAGAAGATTTGAACGTCAATACCCTGAAATTGTTCATAAGAAGGATAAGGTTTTTAACCATTCCACTTCTAATAGTCCTCATACTGGTTCAACTGGTGCTGAAGCAATGGATATAAGTTTTTTCAGAGGACCTCTAACTCCTGAAGAACGTATCAGAAGGAAGACTAGAGGCCTCTGCATGTATTGCGCATCCTCATCTCATACTTTAAAGGATTGCCCATCTTTGCCACAGAACAAGAAGAGTAAGTACCATACCAATCTTTCTCTCCAGTCAAAGCATAACAACCCTCTTCATTGTTCTTTACTTCTTTCTCTACAGTGGGCAAATAAACAACTGACCATTCCAGCCATCTTGGATACAGGAGCACAAGGAAACTACATTGACAGTTCTCTGGTTTCTAAAAATAAAATACCATTGATAAAAAAGTTGTCTCCTATTTTCCTTCGTGTGGTTGATGGCTCTGAGATATCATCAGGGCCAATTACTCATCACACCATTCCGCTCTCTGTCACTACATTAAAAACACATCATGAACATCTCACTTTTGATGTAATCACTTCTCCATTATTCCCAATAGTACTTGGGCTAGCTTGGTTACAGCTACACGAACCTGATATTAATTGGAAATCCTTAAAAGTTCAACTAAATTCTGATTTCTGTCAACAGACTTGCCATAGAATTTCTTTTCACAGTTTATCCTCCACATCAGAAACTCTGATACCAGAAATGTACAAGCAGTTCTCTGAAGTCTTCAGTAAGAAGGAAGCAGATACCCTTCCCCCACACAGAATCTACGACTGCCCTATTGAACTGAAACCTGGAACAACGCCACCTATTGGACATTTATACCCACTTTGTCAACCGGAACTGGATCATCTAAAAACTTACCTAGATGAAAATCTAAAGAAAGGGTTTATCCGTCCTTCAGTTTCTCCTGCTGGTGCAGGAATGTTCTTTGTGCGGAACAAAGACCAATCTCTTCGGCCTATCATTGACTTCAGACAATTGAACAAAATAACCATAAAAAACCGATACCCTCTCCCTCTCATTCCTGAACTCATAGAAAGACTCAGGCATGCTCAGATTTTTACTAAATTAGATTTGAGAGGGGCGTACAATTTAGTGCGTATCCGTGAGGGGGATGAGTGGCTTACCGCTTTTAGAACTAGGTATGGGTTGTTTGAATATCTAGTTATGCCTTTCGGCTTAACTAACGCACCCGCAACTTTCCAGTTCTTTATTAATGACATTTTCCATGATCTCCTTGACACATGTGTTGTTGTCTACCTAGATGACATTTTAATCTATTCCACAAATCTAGAAGAACATATCAAACATGTTAGTTGGGTTTTAGCAAGACTCCAAGTCCATCGGCTATACGCCAAATTGGAAAAATGTATTTTCCACACCAACAAAATAGAGTTCCTGGGTTACTCCATCAGCCCAAATGGGATTCAAATGCAAGATAACAAAGTGGAAGCAGTAAAATCATGGCCCACACCTTCAACACGGAAAGAACTACAAAAGTTTCTTGGTTTCAGTAACTATTACAGAAAGTTCATTCGCAATTTTTCTAAAATTGCAAAACCTCTGACTAAATTAACTAGTGCTAATTGTTCTTTCCAGTGGACTAAAGAACAGGATGATGCGTTCAACTTCCTAAAGAATTCCTTTTCATCTGCCCCCATTCTGAAATATCCTGATCCAAACCTTCAATATACCCTAGAGGTGGATTCTTCAGATTATGCTCTTGGCGCTGTCCTCTCCCAAAGACAGTCTCCTACAGAACCACTACACCCAGTTGGGTTCTATTCAAAGATTATGACTCCAGCAGAGATCAATTATTCCATTGGGGACAAGGAACTTCTAGCCATTAAAAGAGCCTTCGAATTCTGGAGACATCTCCTTGAAGGTACCTCCCTACCTATAGTGATTTATACGGATCACCGGAATTTGGAATATCTACAAAATAATAAAACTTTATCTGGACGTCAAGTGAGATGGAGTCTCTACTTTAGTCGTTTCAATTTCCAAATCATGTACAGGCCGGGTTCAAAAAATGGGAAGGCAGATGCACTCTCTCGACAAGATCCAAGACCTATACAGGAAGACTCTCCTACTAGCATTCTTCCCCCTACTCGATTCCTTGCTATCCTATCTCAACAGGATAAGGAATATCAATCTGATCTTTCTTCAGAAGACCAAACCCTACTAGATAGACTAACCCTCCAGGATGGTTTTTACTTCCATGGTTCTAAACTTTATATTCCAGAACGTTTCAGACAGAAAATAATCAAAGATCATCATGACCCTCCACTAATAGGTCATCCAGGAATCAAACGTACACATGAGCTCATCTCCAGAAGTTACTGGTGGCCATCGATGAAAACCAGTATAAAGGAATATATACAACATTGTACAACCTGTACAGTATCAAAACCAGAAAGGAGACCTCCCTATGGCTATTTAATTCCTTTGGAAGTACCGGAATCTCCTTGGTCTCATTTGGGAATGGATTTTATAGTTGATCTACCACCTAGTTCTGGACAAACCACCATTTTAGTTGTTACCGATCATTTTACTAAAATGGCACATTTTATTCCTTTTCATAAGTTACCCACTTCCATTGAAACAGCATATCTATTTCTAAACCACATTGTACGATACCATGGGTTACCATCCATTTTAACTACTGATAGAGGAACCCAATTCACCTCACGCTTCTGGAAAGCACTCACTAAAGCACTCCAAATCGATCAAAGGTTAAGCACAGCCTTCCACCCTCAGACTAATGGCCAAACTGAGAGACTCAATCAGTGGCTTGAGCAATATCTACGATGCTATTGCTCATATCATCAAAATAAATGGACTTCCTTTCTCTCCATGGCTGAATTTGCCTATAACAATACCATTAACAGCACTACAAATTATTCTCCCTTTTTCGCCAACTATGGTTTTAATCCAAGATTCACTATCCAAACGACTTCTACACATGACTCACCATCTGTTGATGTGCTAACACAAAACATAGCTGAAAATTTCCTACATTTACGAGATAACATCAAACAAGCTCAGGCGTCTCAGAAGAAATTTTATGATTTACGTCGTAGAGCTTCTCCGAAATATTCTATAGGGGACTATGTCTGGTTATCTTCCAAAAACATTAAAATGCACTTACCAAGTAAAAAATTGGCTGGGTTGTTCCTTGGCCCATTCAAAATTCTACACATCATCAATGAAAATGCCGTCAGGCTTGATCTACCTGATTCTTTACCCATCCACCCAACTTTCCATGTATCATTATTGAAACCCTACTTGGGAGATAAACCTGATGTACCTCTTCTACCCCCTTCTCCTATTCAATTGGGCACTGATGTCTATGAAGTTTATGATCTTTTGGACTCAAGATTTTATAATGGGGAATTACAGTATCTGGTCCGATGGAAAGGGTTCGCCCCCAGAGGATGATACTCATGCACACATTAATGCTCCAAAGCTTATTGCTCGTTTTCATAGAAGATATCCAAACAGACCTAAATTCCAACCCGTGGTCGGCTTGCTTGAGGGGGGGATCTGTAAGGATTCCAGTCCTGCTTTTACTTTTTGCCTCAACTTACCTTCTTCACCTGTACTTAAGGCATCACCCCGCCCCAAACAAGTGCTTAGTTGTTGAGTATTGTTTGCTGAAACCAGTGCTCCCTTTCTTATAAGCTATATACTTATCAAAAGAAGTTTTACTTCTACTACTTTAACATTTGGATTTACAAATACCAGCTGCAGTTTGGTCACAAAGGGACTAATAACAACTAGTCTCATTCATCCTGAAGATTGCTATTCCAAGAAGTATTAAGTTATTCAACTCCTCACCTCTACAGGAATTGCTATCTAATTTCCAACAGGAGGATTCTACCAACTACTACTACGGTATTAGTATCAAATCTAATTTACCTTGGATGCCTTAGGTAACGGCTAATTACAAATTTCATGTTTCCTTTTTGAACTTTTGTAAACTGACTTTGTCTCTCAGAAATTACTTTGATTGCAACGAATGTTTTATTTAATTCTATGAACTTCCTTTGAATACATTCTCATACCGGACAGTAACGGACTTTATGTGACGTCACACAGCCTCATACATCTCAGCTTGCCATACAGCTCCTTACAACTCAGCGTGTCTCACAGCTCCATTTACAATCACTAGTCTGTGTTCAGTTTTCCACGCTGCAAGCCTTACTCTGTGTGCTGTGTCTCGCAGCAGGTCACGCCCCTGTCAGCAGCTGCAGTCTGTGTGTCCCACATCTCTCATGCCTCAGTGATTATTATAATGAACACTATCTCTCACATTTGGGTTTGAGCACAATTATTGTCAAAAGTTGTTATTAATAATAATACTTATTTTCAGCCTCTAAATATGTATATGGTATAACGATATAATATAACCATATAAAGACTTACTGCCATTACTTATAAAAATCACTCTGAATAAAACAGTCTATGCTGATATAATAGCCTGTACTTCAGTTGTGAAACAAATATAATTTATTTAGACTCTGCAGTTGTGATTCAAATAACCAAGGAACCTGATAGATGGATAGTCTTTTGATTACGGAAAACTTGAGATCAACAATGTAGTCCTTATGGTGCAGATCAAACTAAAAACTGAGAGTCTTCACCCCCACTCATGAGGGTCTTTCAAGTAACACAGTCAGTTGTAGGCACTTACCCGGAGCTCCGGTGTTAGGGGCGGACCTCTTTACTCCGCTCACCTGTAATGCTCCTTTCCCACTCGATAATGCCTTCACATGTATTTAGAAACCAAGTATTGCTTCAAAGTGTGCACACTTCCTTGAGAAAATGCTCCTACCGCTTTCGCTCAGTACCTGGGTCAATTAACTAGGTTCTGGCGCTGCGGTCCTGGGAGCTTGTCGGGTCTGTGTCCTTTCCAAAGTAAGCCGGATGCCGGTATGGTCTACGCGTTTCAGCTCACCAGGGAGCCTTTGTCAAGATACCTTCCTCCAGCTGTGATCCCTTTTTTAAAGGATTCCTCCATTAACCCTATATGTGCCTTTAAATAAAACAGTTAGTGCCTTCATTAGCTTTGTATTCCTTATTGTGCCTCATGTCCTGTTCGATATATATAGCCCGTTTTCAATACAGGTTTATTACTCAACTGGTTATTAAGTTGGTGAAAAGCCCCGGTCATTCAAATATTTCACAAACCGTCATGTTATCATTAAACAATTTATTCCTAATTCCACATTTGTTCACCCCATCGGTCCATTACCCCTTAGTTACCATGAAAAGCCACAGCTCCATATGTATATTGACTCGTAATTAAAATTACAAACACTAGAAAAAATAATTTGCATAATTAAATTTAATAGAATGAGAAAAAGTTGGTCCCTGCTTGGATTCGAACTCACAACCCTTTGTGCCTAAAGTCTAACCACCTAACCATTAGGCTATATTGACTATTTTCCTAAAAGGACTTTGACATTAGTTTTTGACTTTTAGCACCTATGTGCATAAGACTGTTTCCTCCCCCAGACGTATGTCTGAGCTACGTATATTCAAGTGTCAGCAGTTAGAATGAGTCTTTGCATCTCATTAAACTTCAAACGATTCAGTGAGCCATTGCGTTGTTATTACATGTGTCTGTTAGCATATGTTTCTTCTCATATCAGAAAGATTTGGTGAGGGATTTCAAAGGACTCCTGAGCATATTTTCCCTTAAAGCATAGACTATTGACTCCATTAACCAAGGGGTTCCTGTAACTTAGGTACTATGTTTATCTTTGTTTGAAAAGATAATTGAGTTGCAAAAGAAATCCAGCTATTTCTCTGACATTGTGTCAATATATATCCCTGCGTGGGATTATCTATTTTATAATTTGTTTCTCCTATGTCCTGTTCATCAGGAAGGGGAATCATCAAGTTTGATCCAAGATTTATAATATACAAAATAAACATGGTCATTTCTTTTGAAGCAATTTGCCTTTCCTTTTGAAATAACTTAAATGTTATCTTAATTAGGAGAAGTGTATCTTATGTTTGATCTAAGACCTGGAATATATAGCTATATAGATTGACCATCTCTCTGATCACCAAATGTTTTAGAGCTAGGAGGGGGTTTGCTTACACAGTGACCATTATGATTCATCCTGTGTAATCAAAAGAAGGGGTTAAATTACACACAGTGAAAACCATTTCATACTGGATTTTTACAAATAAAATGAATTATTTGGTGTATACCCATCTATATATATTAAATAATAATATGTATATATATATATATATATATATATATATATTATTTAATAACATTCACAGATCGTCTGACGATAGTGTGAGGCACAAGAGATATGACCCTGGATAGAGTAATTGCGACCAGTCACATTTTATTTAAAAGTTCTAATGTTATGACTAATGTGATCACATAATTTGCATTTCCTGACATTGCATCTAAAACTGCCCTGATGAATCATTGGTTTTTTATTCCTCATAAAACTCACATTCTTTTTGTTCCTTACAATTTTACTTGGTGCTAATATAGTCGCTATATTGATGATTTGATTTTCATTTGGAAAGGTGATATTATTTCGGGTAATCAATTTGTTGACCATCTAAATGGTAATGATAGAGGCCTCACCTTTACCAGTACTATAGACTCCAAAACCATATCCTTCTTGGATTTGGACCTTAAATTTTCAGATGGTAGAGTGATTAGCACTACTCATTTCAAATCCGTGGATTGCAATAGTTACCTCGACTATACTAGCAATCACTACCTCCCATGGAAATGGAACGTCCCCTATGGACAATTCAAGTAATTGTAGCACACTTGCGGACTTTGAAACACAAAGTTTGATCCGTAGGGAACGTTTCACTGAAAATAAATATCCCTCACATTTTATCAATAGGGGTTACTTAAGAGCTAGATCTGATGATAGGAAAAAATATTTTGTGAACTCAAAAAATAGACAGACAACTATTCAATCTGAAGCCTCAGAGAACCATCCACTATTTATCACTCAATATAACAATAATCATCAAGCAATTAAAAATATCATCACTAAATATTGGGGTATTCTCACCAAAGACCCCATTTTGGGGAATTTATTTGGTACAAAACCAAAGATAGTCTATAAAAGAGCCCCTCGCCTAAAAACTATATTAGCACCAAGTAAAATTGTGAGGAACAAAAAGAATGTGAGTTTTATGAGGAATAAACAACCACTAACTTCTAATCTATGATATACCCCTCTTCCTCATTGAGGATTTAAGCTACTGCATATGATTGCTGGCTTCATAACCAAAATATTGCCTCGCTGTGTATCTGGTCACCTAGCACTGCTTTGATCTGTGTGACCAGCCTCTGTCTCCCCTGGTTCCTGCGATTGGATACGTGACAGACGACTGAAGTTCGCCTTTGCCGTACAAGTCTAACGGGCAACTCCATTGGCCCCATCACGCTCTGCTAGGCACTCCGGTTGAGCCGCTTTCTCTTGTGAGTAGCCATCTGAAGGGGACCTGTTCCACTCCTACCTTGTCATTTATGCCTGTTTTCTACAATACTACTTTATGTGGCACCTCTCTGTTTCCTCTCTCTAGGAACTTATTGTTCATCACACCGTTTGTCGAGAGTGCAGCCGACGTTCTACATTCAGCTTTGACTCCATCAGTATTCGACACGAGCGCACCTCCACAGACCCCAGCGTCTTCTTTCATCGATTATGAAGTCAAACCTGTCAAGAAATAGTTCCCATCTGACTTGTCTGGAGGAAAGTGTTTTGTTATTTCTTAAATACTGAAGATTTTTATGATCAGTATAAATTACAAATGGTTTGTAGGCTCCTTCTAATATGTACCTCCAAGTTTCTAGAGCTGATTTGATGGCCAACAATTCTTTGTCACCAATTGAGTAGTTGACTTCAGCAGGTGACAGGGTTCTTGAATAGAAAGCTACAGGATGTGGTCTAGATTTTTCATCTTTTCTTTGAGACAATACTGCGCCTAATCCTGAATCTGATGCATCTACTTCTACAATAAATTGGCAAGAATGATCTGGGAGATTTAAAACTGGTGCAGTTACAAATTTCTTTTTCAGAAATTTGAAGGCTTGTTCTGCTTCAGATGTCCATTTAAATCTCATGTTCTTTCTTGTCAAATTAGTCAATGGCTTGATAATAGCTGAGAAATTAAAGATAAATTTTCTGTAGAAGTTAGTGAAACCCAAAAATCTTTGAAGAGACTTAACAGTTGAGGGTCTTGGCCAATTCGTGATTGCTGTTAGTTTGTCTGGGTCCATTTGTATTTTGTCAGGGGTGATGATATATCCTAAAAAATTTATTTTATGAACGTGAAATTGGCATTTTTCTAACTTAGCAAATAATCTATGATCACGTAAACGTGTTAGTACCCATCTAACATGTTTTATGTGTTCCTGTTTGTTCTTTGAGTATATCAAAATGTCATCAAGATATATGACTACACAAATATCCGTAAGATACCTAAAAATCTAATTTATAAAATGCGCTGAAATGTACCGGGGGCGTTGCAGAGCCCAAATGTCATTACCTTATACTCGAACAGACCATATCTGGTCCTAAAGGCTGTTTTCCACTCATCCCCTTCCTTGATTCTGATCAAATTGTATGCACCTTTAAAATCCAATTTGGTATAGATATTAGTGCCATTCAGATGTTCAAGAAGTTCAGGGATGAGTGGTAAAGGGGAACGGTTCTTAATTGTTACTGCATTAAGGGCTCTGTAATCTATTATTGCTCTTATGGATTGATCCTTATTCCAGACAAAAAAAATCCCTGCAGCAGCAGGTGAGGTAGAAGGTACTATAAATCCTTTCTTTAGGTTTTCATCTAAATACTCTCTAAGATGTTGTAATTCTTTTTGAGATAGAGGATATATTGTACCATAAGGTATTTCTGAGCCTGGTTTAATGTCAAAATTAATATATCCTATGCGAAGGTAAAATCTCTGCTTCTTTAATATCAAATACGTCTCTTAGATCTTGGTAGTTAGATAAGATGTCAATGTTTACATTACCTTTAACCTGATGTGGATAACAGGTAGTACTACAGAATGGGGATAAAAATTGGATATCATTCTTAGACCAGTCAATTGTGGGATTGTGTTTGGTAAGCCAGGGGTATCCTAGTATGACTGTGTGTATAGATTTGGGTATTATGTGAAAACTTATATATTCAGTATGACCTTTAGATGTTGTTATGAGTAGAGGTATAGTGTGGTGTGTTATTGGCCCATTGTGAATTAAAGTACCATCAATAACCTTTACAAAAATTGGGGGTTTTTTTGCAATGGAAGGAATTTTATTATTTTTAACAAACTCAGCCTCAATGAAACAACCAAAAGCTCCTGAGTCTATAATAGCATTAGTCTTGATCTGTAAAGATAAGGACAAAGTCAGTTTAGATTCAATTTCATTGGGAGTAATTGTATTTATAATTTTTTCCTTACCCTTCTTGTGTCGATTCAATATAGGACAAGTGGCGACTGTGTGCTCTTTATTGGCACAATATAGACATAAGTTAGATAATCTCCTCCTTTATTTCTTCTCTTGTGTCAGAGGTCCCTTAAGTGTGCCAATTTCCATGGGTGTACTCTGGTTTGCAGATCTTTCAGTTACATGACTTACTGGTCTTTTAGGAAACACATCTGTGGAATATTTTTTATTTTTTATTTTTCTTATTTGAGGTTGAAATAAAGGCATACAAAAAGAAAAGAATATACATGAAAATGTCACAGTAGAATCAGTTGAACACTAACAATATGTTATTTAACAGTGACTGAATACAATACATTTTCCCGGTCAAGGAACCTAGGGCTTAGTGATTAAGTAATATGCCTAATATACGCTAAACCTCCAGGTGAACATAGGAGGCCACTCTTGAACCTCAAGTTAGATTAGTCAAGCTATAGGAGGTGTTTCCAATGGGGAGATCACTTTTGGATCTCAGCCTGCATACCTCAATTTTTTCTCATTTGTAATTCAGGCTTCATCAACAGTCTAAGTTTATATAGAGAACTAGAATGATTAAGAAAGACATCATGCTATTAGGTGCGCATACCTACAAATTTGTGAAGGAATAATGATTAACATTAAACTTACTAACATAAATCTTAGTATCTGCTCAGGAGAGCTCCCTAAAAGATATAAAATGTAAATACAGAGCAAAGTTGATGATTTATGTAGCAGGAAGGGTAAACTTCATGATATATTGCCTCGAACAGCGCATTATAAACCGGTGTAACTGCAATATTGTATAGCATATAATGTACCCCATACCGCTATACTGAAATAACTCAAAACTTAAACACTTATCTCAATTAGAGGTTGTATATGAGACAAGATACAGCGGGTCAACTAACAATACAGAGCTTACATACTCATATAACAAAAGGAACAAAATTAGCAAAGTGTACACAAGCTATGCTGCCTACAAGATGAGAATGTTCCTTTTCCCTAAGGTATAACACATATGGCATTGTAAGATGGGGATATAGTGGACAATAACACTAAAGCAGGTCCAGCCTGCACAAGATTCCACAACGGTGTGAATATGGGGCAATATATTACTCTATTTGATATAGATAATATGGAGTAATAATAGGTGAGATAATTACTTAACAGCAATAATATATTAATTCTACAACAAGGGAACATCAGGGTAAGGTGCATGGTAGAAACTCAGGGTTAGTGCATACAGATTCAATATGTCAAATATTAGAAGTTAACAGCTAAGCTAAACTGGTAAATGTCTAAGAGGTGAGAGGCCAAAAGTACACATCTGGAAACTGCAAGTAGACCCCTGTATGATAAAATGGGCTTTTAAAAGGTGTGCATAATACAGGCTAAAAAACAACAAATACTGGCTCAGTAGTCTGCCGCGGAGGAGCTAAGAGTCAAGCTGGCAATAGAAGGCGTCCCAAGCGGTTACCCTGCTCCTGAACACAACAAGCTGAGTTCCTTCTCTACCCTTAATGATATGTTGCCAGAATCCTAGTGCAAAGGTAAGGGGGTCACATATAATAGAATGAGCATATATTGAGTACCTTTGATGACTCGCGATGTTCAGTGAAAGTTAGTTACCAGAGTCCTACAAGTGGACCGAGAGGCTTAGACACAGAGGGTAAGCAGGCCACCCGGATCCCACCTACGAGGCAATGAGATCATGTGAAGAAGTGGGTGAAGCAGAACTGGCCAAGGCCGTCTTTGATCACGAGAGAACATAGCATGCAGTCCATGGTCTCCACAAGCATAATCCTGTTTCTGGACTGGAAGCGCTAGAAAACTCCTCCCCGATTCTCCTCGGTTCCGTGGCATGTCCGACCGGGGCACCTCCGGATTGATATTGTGGGCTTGGAAAAATTTAGCACAGCTCTCCAATGCGGTCATGTGTCTTTTCCCCCAAACTGAATCGGGTTGCGATGTCGTTTCCTCAGCTTGTGACTCTCGGTCTCCAACTGGTGCTTTGAAGGTAGGGTTTGGACGCTGGGGCCCCAAAGCGCCGCCACCACCACCTCCTCTCACGCAGGTTTCAGGATGGGTAGGTATGTGGGACAACCAGGCGCTACTGTGCCTGGAAACTGTGTAAAGTGTATCTTCTAAGGGCGCATGGTGGGAAGTGAGCAAGCTGCGGAGCTCTTCCAAAAAGTTTGAGGGAATCTCCATATCGGATGTATTGTAGTAAGCTTTATCCAAGAGTGAGGTATGCGATGCTCATTTTGATTAAATGTTGCGTCTTACTGGAAAAAATATATGCAGTGTCTTGTGGGATATCACTGCTTACTAATGACAGGGCTAAATGGTGCCCTGCCGGGGGGTGTAAAGATGGTAGGCCGCAACCTCTGAAATGTTCCGGTGGGCAAAATAATGCCTCAAATCTAGAAAGAGTGATATTATATGGAAGAGTATGCTTTGCTGTAGAGTCTCACTCTAAAATATACGGTGGATGAGTTAATGAGGAAAATCTTTCATATAAATATGTGGCATCAGGTGAAGGAGCTGTAGATCATATGTCCTGCCATGGCCACCACCCGGAAGTTCCCCCCCTGTGGAATATTTTTCAGCACGATGTTCCCTCAACCTGCGGTCCAGTGTAGTCGATAGCTTTATCAAGTCATCAAGGGTATCTGGCATTCCAACTCTAGAGAGCTCATCCTTTAATGATTCACTTAGGCTGAGTCTAAATTGGTTTTTCAAACTTATGTCATTTCATAATGAATCAGCAGCCCACATTTGAAAGTCTGTAATAAACTCCTCAACTGGGCGTTTCCACTGTTTTAGGGAGCGCAATTTAGTCTCAGCATTTATTTGCTTCTTTGTGTCCTCATACAGTGAAGCCATGGCAGTAGAAAATTGATCTAAAGAATCAAGTATTGGGCGATTTGATTCAAAGAACCGGTTGGCCCAGGCCCTGGGTTCACCAGTTAAATAAGATATTGTGGTACAAACTTTCAATTTATCAGAATGATATGTGCGAAGTTTCATTGTAAAAAAAAGCAGACAGGCATTTTTAAAATCCCTAAATTCAGACCTCTTGCCAGAGAACAAGGGTGGGGGATTTATGTGAGGTTCTGGAGGGTCACTTGATTTTGGTGTTTCTATGTCTTTAATAACACTCTTTAGTGCTGCATTTTCTGCCTGGAGCTCAGTTAATCCCCTTGCTAAGTAATCAAATTGAGAACTGATTTCTTTAGGATCCATTTTAATATATAATTTTTCTTTTTTAAGGCTTGAGTATTATGTAAGCTTTAACCCCTTAATGACCACAGCACTTTTCCATTTTCTGTCCGTTTGGGACCAAGGCTATTTTTACATTTTTGAGGTGTTTGTGTTTAGCTGTAATTTTCCTCTTACTCATTTACTGTACCCACACATATTATATACCGTTTTTCTCGCCATTAAATGGACTTTCTAAAGATACCATTATTTTCATCATATCTTATAATTTACTATAAAAAAAATTATAAAATATGAGGAAAAAATGGAAAAAAACACACTTTTTCTAACTTTGACCCCCAAAATCTGTTACACATCTACAACCACCAAAAAACACCCATGCTAAATAGTTTCTAAATTTTGTCCTGAATTTAGAAATAACCAATGTTTACATGTTCTTTGCTTTTTTTGTAAACTATAGGGCCATAAATACAAGTAGCACTTTGCTATTTCCAAACCATTTCTTTTCAAAATTAGCGCTAGTTACATTAGAACACTGATATCTTTCAGGAATCTCTGAATATCCATTGACATGTATATATTTTTTTTTGGTAGACAACCCAAAGTATTGATCTAGGCCCATTTTGGTATATTTCATGCCACCATTTCACCGCCAAATGCAATCAAATACAAAAAATCGTTCACTTTTCACAAATTTTTTCACAAACTTTTGGTTTCTAACTTAAATTATTTACAAACAGCTTGTGCAATTATGGCATAAATTGTTGTAAATTCTTATCTGGGATCCCCTTTGTTCAGAAATAGCAGACATATATGACTTTGGCGTTGCTTTTTGGTAATTAGAAGGCCGCTAAATGCCACTGCGCACCACACGTGTATTATGCCCAGCAGTGAAGGGGTTAATTAGGGAGCATGTAGGGAGCTTTTTGGGATAGTTTTAGCTTTAGTGTAGTGTAGTAGACAACCCCAAGTATTGATCTAGGCCAATTTTGGTATATTTTATGCCACCATTTCACCGCCAAATGCGATCAAATTAAAAAAAAAGTTAAATTTTTCTCAATTTTAGGTTTCTCACTGAAATTATTTACAAACAGCTTGTGCAATTATGGCACAAATGGTTGTAAATGCTTCTCTGGGATCCCCTTTGTTCAGAAATAGCAGACATATATGGCTTTGGCATTGCTTTTTGGTAATTAGAAGGCCTCTAAATGCCGCTGCGCATCACACGTGTATTATGGCTAGCAGTGAAGGGGTTAATTATGTAGCTTGTAGGGAGCTTGCAGGGTTAATTTTAGCTTTAGTGTAAAGCTCAGCCTCCCACCTGAAACATCAGACCCCCTGATCCTTCCCAAACAGTTCTCTTCCCTCCTCCACCCCACAATTGTCCCCGCCATCTTAAGTACTGGCAGAAACTCTGCCAGTACTAAAATAAAAGGTATTTGGCCCTTTTTTTTTTTTAAAAAAGCAAGCATATTTACATATGCTGATGTGTATGATCCCCCCTTAGACCCCAACCTCACTGATCCCCCACCTAACAGCTCTCTAACCCTTCCCCTCTGCCTTAATGGGCGCCATCTTGGGTACTGGCAGGTGTCTGCCAGTACCCAGTTTTGCAAAAAATGTGCCTTTTTATTAAAAAAAAAAGCCCTTTTCTGTAGTGTAGCTTTCCCCCCCACCAAGACCAACCCCCCACCCCTTCCATATCCCTTAGATTATATTATTAAAGTTTAATCTTTCTTTTTTTTTTTTACTTTTTACTTTATGTTTTTCTGTAGTGTAGCGGTTCCCACCCGCTCCTGCCCCGTGCACGCGCCCGCCCACCAACCCCCGTGCACGTGCGCGCTCCCGTGCGCGCCCCCGTGGGTCCCGCCCCCGATCCCACCCCACTCCATACAGAGCATCGATGGCCGCCCACCCGCCTCCCACGTAAGCTCCCACCCACCAACGATACCGGCCATCGATGTCCGGTGCAGAGAGGGCCACAGAGTGGCTCTCTCTGCATCGGATGGCCAAGGGGGGTTATTGCAGGATGCCTCCATATCGAGGCATCACTGCAATAACCGGAAAGCAGCTGGAAGCGAGCAGGATCGCTTCCAGCTGCTTTCCAGACCAAGGACGTACGCCACACGTCCTCGGTCATTAAGTGTATTTTTTTTGAGTACGTGTGGCGTACGTCCTTGGTCGTTAAGGGGTTAAACAGTATGTCTGTTAAACCTTGTGTTTATAAATTATAATTTTGTAGCTGAGATTTGCTTCTAAGCTAAGGAAAAATGTTAATAACCTTAGCAATGAACAAAATCAGCAGATTTAATTAAGTGTTGCAAGGGTTCTCATTTAACATGAAAACGAATTGTGCAGAGACAAGCAAGTAATATAAATATATGCCCAGGAATAGATATTTTGAATAATATTTTAGAGTTCAGGAAAATGTATACAAATGAATCTGTGAGAACAAGAGGTTTGTTTCAAGCAAAGCACAGTAATATAGTAGTAAAAGTTCAAGCAAGCATACAATCGGCTAGATCACGAGTCTTGCGTTAGCCTTTAAAAGCAGCGTTGAGAGGTCCCAACGCTGCTTTTTAACGCCCGCTGGTATTACGAGTCTGGCAGGTGCAGGTGTACCGCTCAATTTTCTTCCGCGACTCGAGGCTACCGCAAATCCCCTTACGTTAATTGTGTATCCTATCTTTTTAATGGGATTTGCCTAATGCTGGTATTACGAGTCTTGGAAGAAGTGAGCGGTAGACCCTCTCCTGGCAAGACTCCTACCGCATTTGAAAGTCAGTAGTTAAGACTTTTATGGGCTAACGCCAGAACATAAAGCTCTTAACTAAAGTGCTAAAAAGTACACTAACACCCATAAATTACCTATTAACCCCTAAACCGAGGCCCCCCTACATCGCAAACACTAAACTACATTTTTTTAACCCCTAATCTGCCGACCGGACATCGCCGCCACCTACATTATACCTATGAACCCCTAATCTGCTGCCCCTAACATCGCCGACGCCTACATTATATTTATTAACCCCTAATCTGCCGCCCCCAATGTCGCCGCCACTTACCTACAATTATTAACCCCTAATCTGCCGACCGGACATCGCCGCCACTTTAATAAATGTATTAACCCCTAAACCGCCGCACTCCTGCCTCGCAAACACTAGTTAAATTTTATTAACCCCTAATCTGCCGTCCCTAACATCACCGACACCTACCTACATTTATTAACCCCTAATCTGCCAACCCCAACGTCGCCGCAAATATATTAAATGTATTAACCCCTAAACCTAAGTCTAAGTCTAACCCTAACCCCCTAACTTAAATATAATTTAAATAAAATAACTACAATTAACTAAATTATTTATATTTAAAACTAAATACTTACCTATAAAATAAACCCTAATATAGCTACAATATAACTAATAGTTACATTATAGCTATTTTAGGATGTATTTTTATTTTACAGGCAACTTTTTATTTATTTTAACTAGGTACAATAGTTATTAAATAGTTATTAACTATTTAATAACTACCTAGCTAAAATAAAGACAAAAGTACCTGTAAAATAAACCCTAACCTAAGTTACAATTACACCTAACACTACTCTATAATTAAATTAATTACCTAAACTACCTACAATGAATTAAAATTAAATAAAATAAACTAAATTACGGAAAAACAAACAAACACTAAATTACAGAAAAAAAAAAGAAATTAGAAATTTTAAAATTAATTACACCTAATCTAATCCCCCTAATAAAATAAAAAAGGCCCCCAAAATAAAAAAAGTATTTAGTTTAAAATAGGAATAATTTAGTTAATTGTCGTTATTTTATTTATATTTATTTAAATTATATTTAAGTTGGGGGGGGGTTAAGGTTAGGGTTAGACTTAGGTTTAGGGGTTAATACATTTAATATAGTAGCAGCGACGTTGGGGTCGGCAGATTAGGGTTTAATAAATTTAGGTAGTTGTTAGCGATGTTAGGGACGGCAAATTAGGGGTTAATAAAATTTAACTAGTGTTTGCGAGGCGGGAGTGCAGCGGTTTAGGGGTTAATACATTTATTAAAGTGGCGGCAATGTCCGGTCGGCAGATTAGGGGTTAATAAATATAATGTAGGTGTCAGCGATCTTGGGGGCAGCAGATTAGGGGTTCATAGGTATAATGTAGGTGGTGGCGGTGTCCGGAGCGGCAGATTAGGGGTTAATAGTATAATGCAGGTGGTGACGATGTCAGGGGCGGCAGATTAGGGGTTCATAAGTGTAAGATTAGTGGTGTTAGGTGCAGACATAAAATTTACTTTCCCCATAGGAAACAATGGGGCTGCGTTAGAAGCTGAACGCTGCTTTTTTGCAGGTGTTAGGTTTTTTTTCAGCCAGCTCAGCCCCATTGTTTCCTTTGGTGAAATTGTGCACGAGCACGTTTAGCCAGCTTACCGCTGATTTAAGCAATGCTGGTATCGAGGTGAGATGTGGAGCTAAATTTTGCTCAACGCTCACTTTTCTGCGTGTAACGCAGCCATTCAGAAAATTGTAATACCAGTGTTGTGTTAAGTGAGCGGTGAAAAAAAAGGCTCGTTAGCACCACACGGCTCTACCAACAAAACTTGTGATCTAGCCGAATGTCAGGTAATTCCTTATACAAAAGATATACTTGCGGTTTCAGGCTTGCAAATAGATTCACAACAGAGAGCTGAAATGAAGAGGATTGCAGTTTGTAAAATGGAGGTTTGTTATCCAAATATCCCAGCTGCTTCAGAGATGTGTGTAGATTCACAAAGTTCCTTGAAAGCAGGATTCCTAGCAAGCTGACAGGAGGTCAGAAGCCAGAATGAGGCTGATAGGCACAGTTAAAGGGACAGTATACTGTAAAATAGTTTTTCCCTTAATGTGTTTACAATTGCTTTTTTTACCAACTGCAGAGTAAAAAATGTATGAAAATGAGCTTTTTAAGGCTTATTTGTGTATATTAAAGCTATGATTTTGTGTTTTGAAGCCACAACCTAATAAATGGGTTGAGCTTGTAGGTATAATCCGATCTCATTACTGTATCACATTGTGCACATATACCTGCTTCTTTATCTTATATCTGTCCTTAAAACAATCACCAGTACTTTGAGAGAACAATGGAAAATCAACATTTTATTACCTTATCTCTGCTTTATCACACTGGGAGTGTAATTTCTTCTGCTGGCTGTGTTTGCAAAGCAATTCTATAGCTGGTACGCGCGGCCACAAACTTTCAGAATAGGTGGGGATACCACATGCTAAATCAACAATTTCAAATGCCAATATAAGGGTAAAGGAGCTACTTGTAAACAATTTAATACACTCCAGCAGGTAAAGTGGATCATTGGGAACAAATTAAAGGGGAGAAATTTTTTGAGTAAACTGTCCCTTTAACCACTCAGGAATGAACTGAGGAAAAACAGCAAATAAATCACTGTTTTAATACAAAAGGAAACTGAATAAATGTTTCCAAAATTCTTACGAAAAGGTAGCCTGATTTGAAGTTGTTAAATCCAGAGTAAGTTACAGCTAGACTATTAACAACATACTCAAGCAATGTCTGCTCAAAGGAAGTGAGGTTAAGTAGCTTAGGAGAGAAAGGGGTGGAGAGAGACTTAAAGGTACAGCATCCTTGCAGTACGCTAGAAGGACAAAATCTAAGTGGTAGCAGATTTTGACCGATTGGATGTCCGCACTGATGCTGATATCCCCTTATCCGTGTGGAGTGAAGGGCATATCGTCCAAATGGAGCAAGGTAAAACCTCCGCAGTGACGTGCGGTGAGGTCAGAGGCTGGTGAGGTACTCTCTATGATACGTCAGAGAAACACATATATGAACCCAATAGAGGTAGCTTAAATTAAACTAAAGCATTGTTTCTCAAGTACCCCCAACAGGCAGGATTTCATTATAGCTGAATCAGTGCACAGGTGATATAATCAGCTGATGGGTGAGAGAAAATTAGCAATCATGGTGTTACTGATCAGCTGATCACTTCACCTGTGCACAGGTTGTTATCATGAAAACCTGGCCTGTTGGGGGTACTTGAGGACCGTGGTTGAGAATTACTGCACTAAAGCACCAGCTTATCTGCAATGTTGATTACCAGCAGATAAAAGCATGTAGTAAACGTAATGCATTACACTAGAATGCCTCTAGCAATAAAGCATATGTAATCTCGGTACCACTGGTGTACAAGTTAGTAACTTTATTTAAAGGGCCAGTAACCCCACCAAATAAGGTTATATAATAATGCACACAGTGCAGAATTATATAACTTTAGCCTAGCGTCACGTTTCTTAAGCAGCGTATAGCAAAGATATTTAGCTACGATAATCTATTTTTCAGAACGCCGCTCCTGGTTCTACTGAGCGGGTCTGTTTTTTACCTAAGCGCATCGGGCACGCTGTCTAGTCACAGCACGCCCGATCGCGCCATTAAACTGAATGTGCTCGCTCCCGCTCGGGTATGGTAGCGAGAGCGAGCTACATTCAGTTTAATGGCGCGATCGGGCGTGCTGTGACTAGACAGCGTGCCCGATGCGCTTAGGTAAAAAACAGACCCGCTCAGTAGAACCAGGAGCGGCGTTCTGAAAAATAGATTATCGTAGCTAAATTATCTTTGCTATACGCTGCTTAAGAAACGTGACGCTAGGCTAAAGTTATATAATTCTGCACTGTGTGCATTATTATATAACCTTATTTGGTGGGGTTACTGGCCCTTTAAGAATAGGGAGGGGTTGATCAGATATGCAAGTAACCTCTCCAATGTCTAAGAAACACAATCAGTTCATGATAAAAAAAGAGAAACAAAAATGCACACATGACAGCGACTATTACTAGTCTTATATAAATATGCAATAAAACAAATTTACTGCCCCATACATGTAACATATATGTATATGTAACTTCTGCATCCTTATATAAAACCTAGAAATCAAGAAACTTTGGGCATTAAGTATGAAAACCCCAAAAATTGCCATAAAGCTTAGATTTTCATTTTACCCAGTTTGTGGGGTTTTTTTCTCTTCAAAATGCATTTTAATGTGCAAGAAGAAACTGAAGATCATCATAGATCCCATGATAAGGAAGCAAAGCAAACAATACACTGGTGCCAAATAGTTTTCATTACATGCAGTTATATCCTTGTTGATATCAATATAAAATTACATTTATTTGGATATCTGACTGTAAATCTGCACAAACTATACAGTAACTAGAGTCTGTGCATAAAGTGTCACTATAACATACACACAGGGCACTATCTCACTGCCACATACACACACAGGGCACTATCTCACTGCCACATACACACACAGGGCACTATCTCACTGCCACATACACACACATTACACAAGGCACTGTGTCACTATCATCACATAGTATCATACACACACACAGGGCACTATGTGACTGCCACATACACACACAGGGCACTATGTGACTGCCACATACACACACAGGGCACTATGTGACTGCCACATACACACACAGGGCACTATCTCATTGCCACATACACACACAGGGCACTATCTCACTGCCACATACACACACAGGGCACTATCTCATTGCCACATACACACACAGGGCACTATGTCACTGCCGCATAAGTACACAGGGCACTATGTCACTGCCGCATATGTACACAGGGCACTATGTCACTGCCGCATATGTACACAGGGCACTATGTCACTGCCGCATACGTACACAGGGCACTATGTCACTGCCGCATATGTACACAGGGCACTATGTCACTGCCGCATACGTACACAGGGCACTATGTCACTGCCACATACACACCAGTGACGTGCAGTGAGGTCAAAGACTGGTGAGGCTCTGGCTTTGATACACCCAAGAAACACATACACACACATATAGATATATATATGTGTGTCCATGATATTATATTGCTAAATACACTCAGTGCTCCATATAGGGTGCATCCATATCAATATGTTTAGTTTGAAATTATTTAAATAACCTAAAGCCATATTTTTGTGCTGAAACTGCCAAACACTCCCATTGGTTGGAGGTAAATACCTGAGAGGGTTCTCCATCTCATCAATATTTAAAATGTTCCAAGCTTGATATTTTTGCTTGAAAGTTGTGTTTGGATAAATCTATCCTTACTAAACTGAAACAGTCACTCCACAAATTAACCTAAAAAAATGCTGATCTGACACATGAAAATGCAGTCACTTAAAAATTATGCCAGGTGTAAATAGTCCAATTTACAAAAAATAAATAAAAAACATAAGGGAATACCAAGTCTTTAATTTTAACCATAGATAAAACAAGATATATGATAAAACCCAAAACAAAAGCTTGTCCACTTCCTCCCAGTCATCTAATTACTTAAAAGAGTTTGCTTGCTTTGGCAAAAGTAAGCTTTTTGCTGGTTTTGTCAAAATACAAAAAAAAAAAAGTTATCAAGCTCAAACAAATTACCTATTTTGGGAAGCTGAACATTTATTCCAGCAAAAATGAAACTTTGGGTCACAATAATTGCATGAGATGTTAAGTCATATTTACAAAGGGGTTTTCTCTCTATGTTTTTGTTGTGGCTTATATCTTTGGAATGGGTGAAAATTACTTATTTGGCTGACATGTGGCAGTTGTTATACACAACACTCATACAGAATAGTTCAATTATTCAGGTATAAATATATTCATGACAACAACACAGCAATTTGTCAGTTACTCTATAGAGTTGAGTATTTCAAAGCTTATATAGGTTGCATTAAAAAAATCACAGATCTTTAAAGCTCTAGGTCTTCAAAATTAATTAAAAAAAATAAAAAACATACATATAAAATTAATATAAAATTTGCAGTATACTTTTAATTTAATGTATTGCAGAACCTGCAATATATTAAATAAAAAGCATTCCCTCCCTGGTAGTCTAGAGGGTGGAGCATTTAGTCTGCACCTCTGGCTGGCTTTCAGTGATGTGAGTCAGTGCATGCTGCACTCTTTCACACAGAGCTGGAACAAGGAGGGGATCAATTTGTATGGTCTGCATCAGAAGAGGTGCAGACCAAATGCTCCCCCACTAGACTACCAGGGAGGGAATACATTTTATTTAATACTGTATATTGCAGTTTCTGTAATATAGTAAATCAAAAGTAAACTGCAAATTTGATAACTATGATGTTTAATGCAACCTTTATGAGCTTTGAGTAACTGAAAAATTGGTGTTTTGCTGTCATATATATATACCTGAATATTTGAACTATTCTGTGTTTGTGTATAATTATGTATAGATAGACTGCCACATTTCAGCCAAATTGGTAATTTTTACCCATTCCACAACAAAAACATAGATAGAAAACCCCTTTGTAAATATGATTTAACACCTTATACAATAATTCTGACCCAACATTTTCACTTTTTCTGCTGGAATAAATGTTCAGCTTTCCAAAATAGGTAATTTGTTTGAGCTTAATAACTTTTTTATTTTGCCAAAACCAACAGAAAGTTTACTTTTGCCAAAGCAAGCAAACTCTTTTAAGTAGTCTGACTCACTGGCCAGGCTCGGTGCACTGCTAGCCCGCAGCAGGGCTAAAGGTGGGGAAAAAACATAGCCCATCATGCGACTCACAGTTCACACACACATTTAGGCAGGGAGGGCAAGGGCGGACTTATAGGTGTTGCAGGCCTGAGGCTTTATTTTTAGTAAAAATAAAGCCTCAGTCCCGCAACATCTAAGTCCGCCCCTGCCCTCCCTTCCTTAGCTTAAAGTTGAGATGTGTGTGTGTGAACTGTGAGTCCCATGATGGGCTATGTCAGTGTCACTTACCTGTACTGTAGAAGAGTCAAGTGACAGTAGTAGGCAGCAGCTGTCCTCCGCTGCGAAAAAAACAGGCTCTTCTGCTCTTCTTCCCTCTCTGGTGGTGCACTGTGGCAGGATCGTTGGTTTGCGCATGCACACTGCGCAGGGAGTCAAAGAACGCCAGTCATGTTCTCCTGGTGCTGTCAATCACCAGGAGAACATACATGACCGGCGCTCATTGGCTAAGAGGCTGCATTAGCGATGCCTCCTATATTACGTTTTTAGCCGCGCTGCAGAACAAACCACCACCGGGTGACGCAGCTGATTGGCTACAGATAGCAAAGCATGCTACAAGTCAACCCCTGTGCCTCTCTATTGCGCAATATAGCGGAAAAAAATAGAAAAAAAAAGGAAAATATATTTTAAATTATTTTTTTTTTTAAATTGATTTTTAAATAAAAAATGCCCCAAATGGCAGGTGCGCCAGTGCCTCACCTGCCTCCTATGACTGCACGTCACTGATACACACACAGGGCACTATCTCATTGCCACATACACACACAGGGCACTATGTCACTGCCGCATAAGTACACAGGGCACTATGTCACTGCCGCATACGTACACAGGGCACTATGTCACTGCCGCATACGTACACAGGGCACTATCTCACTGCCACATACGTACACAGGGCACTATGTCACTGCCGCATACGTACACAGGGCACTATGTCACTGCCGCATACGTACACAGGGCACTATGTCACTGCCACATACACACACAGGTCACTATGTCACTGCCACATACACACACAGGGCACTATCTCACTGCCACATACACACACATTACACAAGGCACTGTGTCACTATCATCACATAGTATCATACACACACACAGGGCACTATGTGACTGCCACATACACACACACAGGGCACTATGTGAGTGCCACATACACACACAGGGCACTATGTGACTGCCACATACACACACACAGGGCACTATGTGAGTGCCACATACGTACACAGGGCACTATGTCACTGCCACATACACACACAGGGCACTATGTGAGTGCCACATACACACACAGGGCACTATGTGAGTGCCACATACACACACAGGGCACTATGTGACTGCCACATACACACACAGGGCACTATGTGACTGCCACATACACACACAGGGCACTATGTGACTGCCACATACACACACAGGGCACTATGTGACTGCCACATACACACACAGGGCACTATGTGACTGCCACATACACACACAGGGCACTATGTGAGTGCCACATACACACACAGGGCACTATGTGAGTGCCACATACACACACAGGGCACTATGTGACTGCCACATACACACACAGGGCACTATGTGAGTGCCACATACACACACAGGGCACTATGTGAGTGCCACATACACACACAGGGCACTATGTGAGTGCCACATACACACACAGGGCACTATGTGAGTGCCACATACACACACAGGGCACTATGTGACTGCCACATACACACACAGGGCACTATGTGAGTGCCACATACACACACAGGGCACTATGTGACTGCCACATACACACACAGGGCACTATGTGAGTGCCACATACACACACAGGGCACTATGTGAGTGCCACATACACACACAGGGCACTATGTGACTGCCACATACACACACAGGGCACTATGTGAGTGCCACATACACACACAGGGCACTATGTGACTGCCACATACACACACAGGTCACTATGTCACTATCACATACACACACAGGGCACTATGTGACTGCCACATACACACACAGGGCACTATGTGACTGCCACATACACACACAGGTCACTATGTCACTATCACATACACACACATAACACAAGGCACTGTGTCACTATCATCACATACACAGGGGCACATTCTGGAATGTGACCTTGCCCAATGGGTTAACATTTTAATAGGACAACACCAGAGTTCCAACCTAGCAGAGGGTTAATCAGCAGCAGGAATCTGCAGTTCCCCCAGCATGCAGCCCTCTACAATCAGAATCAGCTGCTGCAGCTGTCAGCTTAACCCTTTGAGTGCTGCTGAGAGACATAAGGTAGACTGTGCACTGTGGATGAATGAGTGGGAGAAGGGAGGGCTGTGTGCACCATTAACATCTGTTAACAAAAGGCAGACACAGCTACTGCTAAGGATCAAGGAAATAGCTTAGTCTTGGTGACACCGTTATGGCCCCTCACCACTCCCCACAGAAAACTAACAGCGGCAACTTTGGCAAGGATTGTGTACTGTATTACTGAACTAAGGAGGCAGTAGGGACTATTCCTTAGTTATTCTTGCTCAGTAGAGGGGAGAGGGGGGAGAATGGGGAGGGAAAACACAGCGGCAGAAGCAGAACAACTAAATGAGGTTTATAAATCTACTGCTTAAAGGAACAGTACACTGTACAGTACAATAACATTAGTTCACAACAGCACATTGACATTGTAACTAAGACTTGTTTACTCTTAAAGAGAAAAAAACACTAACATTAGGTTACCGGACCGTCACCAAGATAACAAGCTTACACACATCAGGAGCTGACACTGCTGACTGCAGTGTTAGCAAAGTAAGAAGTCAGCGCTCCTCTAACACACTCAACTGGGCTTTAAGCAGAGTAGCAGACAGAGGCACATTCACATAGGACAATGTGTGTGATTCTCAAAATGTACTTACTGCAACCCGCCCAAAGCATAAATGAGCTAGCAGTTTCGGCAGGCTGCAGGAAGTACATTTTGAGAATCACACACATTGTCTTACGTGCCTCTGTCTGCTAACTGCTTACAGCACAGTCAGGCCCGTCTTTAATATTGATTGGACCCTGGGCAAAAATTTTCTTGGGCCCACCACCCCATGCAATTTTGCTCTCCACCCCAACATCCCAAAAAACAACTAAATCATTTTTTATTATTATTATTAGCCCAGCGGTGGATCATCCACTGCTGGGCTAATCATTTAAAAATAAAAAAATGCAATATGTGAAACTGGACCTAAGCAGTACTAATAAGTAAATAAATATATAAATTCCTCCACTGTGGATTCATTTAATATTCTTTTGAATGTGATTCTGGTGTGAGGTTAGCTGTTAAAGAGATTTAGGGCAGCCAACAGGAGCAAAGCAAGGTAAAGACTGAGGAGGAAGCATGGGGGTGCAGACAAATATAAGTTTACTGACTGGAACAGCAGAACTACTATGGGAAGCTGTAAAATCTGAGACAGAGAGAAAATAAAAACTATAAAAATAAACCTTACATTAATGTGTGAAGTATCAGCATGACGCTATACATCAGCCACACCAGCACATGTCGCTTCTTTGCTAGGAACAAGTTCCCTCTCACCCTGAACTAGACAATGCTGCATAGGGAGGGGCGTGTGTGCACTAACTTATTCTTCCCACTGACACCTTTCTACAAAGCACTATTCCCCTAACAAACTTCAGTTAGTTGATCTTAGGGCCACAGCAGAAAGAGCAGGGCTAAGGGGACCAGTAGACTGGATGCTGTCTGTCCAAGGCTGCATGGATACAGTGTGAGATGAGTCACACAGCCTCAAGACTGAAGAGAGCAGTGTATGCAGCTGCACAGATGCTCAAATCCTCATGTGCCTGCCGCTCCAGCTTTCTGCTGCATGCGCCTACAGTCAGCCCTACCCAGAAACAATCCCCACCACCAGAGCAGTTACCTGGTAACAGTGGTAACCCCAGTAGGACCTTTTCTGATGCAGTGGGAAATGGCTGGATGCCGAGTTAGGGCTTTGCATTCAGTGCTGCACAGTGCACATCTAAAACAGCACATGGCACTAGCTTGGCATGTCACATGACACCGGCACGGTCTGGCACAGTTTTTAAAAAAAATATAAGCAGAGTACTTTTGACTGTGATAGTATTAGGACTGAATGTGTGTGTTCCCCATGTCACATCAGCAGTCTGGTATGAACCTAAAAAAAAAAAAAAAAAAAAATTTTTTTTTTTTTTTTTTTTTTTTTTTTAGGACTCTTGGGCCCCTCAACAGAGACTGGGCCCAGGGCAGCTGCCCCTTTTGCCCTGTGTTAAAGACGGTCCTGAGCACAGTTGAATGTGCTACTGTGCTAAATACCCATCCCATGCCGCTCTGCTAAATAGTAAATACCCATCGATCTCACTAGATCCTGGCTGTCAAGTATCAACTTAGGGAGCTGAGTTTAACATGCTAACAGAGTCTCAGAGAGTTATGTGCCTTGTGCCTGCTTGTCCACCGGGTTATGCAAAAAAAAAATGCTTACATTCATCACAATACTTAGAAATAAAATACTAATGCTTTGTAACAGAGATTGTTATACTAACTGCATTTTTGACACTCACTCAGTTTATGACACCTGGGACAGGCAGAGTCAGACTTGCTCAGCAGCCACTGTCTTGCTGATTCTCCCTCCTCACAGTTCCCGCCAGCAGCCAATGACGCCAGTTAGTCCGACGTTACAAACAATCCTGGCCCTGATGGCTGATTGGCTGCGAGTAGCTCCATCTCATAGAGGCGGTTTTGAGAACCGCCTCTATTGGAGAGTGATATTGGCTCTGGTGAGACACCACTGGGTGGCGCTAGCCAAGAACAGTAGTCTGCATCCATTGTTGCGCAATCAAGGAGGGCAGCGGAACGGCTTACTGCCTCTTAATTGCACAACATGGATGGGAATGGATGGGATCACATCTGGTAGTGCCGGAGGGGGGGGGTTGTACCTTGGGGGGGGCGTGGTCCAAAAATATTAATAAAAAAACCACAAGTATTTTTTAATTTTTAATCATAATTAAAAAAATATTTTTTCAGATTGGACAGGGGAGGCTCCGCCTCCCCTGCCTCCTATTACTGCACGTCACCTCTGTGTATCGTTTCAGCTGCAAGGGACTCAGAACAAGATTACAGAGTGAAGCCTCTGGAAGCCGTCTCAGGTGCAGGGGATTTTGAACCAGCGGACTCCAGACAACACACTCTTGTCAGAAAGCAGTCACTATCCAATCCTTTTTGGATGGTGACTGCTTGCTGACAAGATTCACTGACTCACCATCGGTACCAAGAAAAGCTGCCTCCACATGAACTTTTACATTTGAACTTATTTTTTCATGGGAATATTTTCCTTTTTTATAAATTTTTTCAATCTTTTACAAGCAATTTTTACCCATCCAATATTGCTTAACAACATTGGTCACAAACTGTTCACGTATTGCTTTTTAGACTTACTGTAATCACTGTTTTTTGCCATTTTTTCTTTTTTAATACTTTTTATTGTTTCAGTTTGATACATTGAGGCCGAATGATCAAATGTCTGTCAGACCTGATCCGACACTGCGGATCAGGTCCGAGAGACATTGCTGAATGCGGAGAGCAATACGTTCTCCGTATTCAGCATTGCACCAGCAGCTCACAAGAGCTGCTGGTGCAACCCCGCCCCCTGCAGACTCGCGGCCAATGGGCCGCCAGCAGGGAGGTATCAATCAACCCTATCGTACTTAATCGGGTTGAATTGTGGCGATTCCTGTCCGCCTCATCAGAGCAGGCGGACAGGGTTATGGAGCAGCGGTCTTTAGAACAACAATAAAACTAGAAACATAAAGTTCTTAATTGATGCAGTGTGCACACCCTCCAAATGAAATGCAAGGAAGCACTCTCTGTATTTTATAGGCCGGTCAGGCTTTTGCCCATATATGTAAGCAGTCTGTGACTGCGTGTAGAAGAATCGGTAGCGTGTTAATCCACTAGGGGATTTTTTTGTAACCTCCATATGACTCAAAGTCACCAAGCTCAGGTACAGTACCTTACTCCCAATGGAGATTGTGGGGGTTATATCTGGACCTTACCAGTGTACCTTGCAGGTGTCTCACTCTGCGTTCCACTCAGACGTGTGTGGCTGATACGTCATCCAGTTGTCTTAGTAAAAGAAAGAAGTGTGGTCCCAAGATCAATCACCACATCCGCTCTTTAGTGCACAAGGCACGCAGGATGAGTAGAGTTGTAGAGTAGTGATCCGTCTCCAGACGAAGTGCGGTAGCCAATTCGATTTCACACAAGTCCCACTAGGATGTTCTTTTACAGTACTTAAAGAGACAGTATACACCACTTTTTACAATATTATACATTTTCAAGTGCCCTAGATGGCAGCAGTGTTTTCTGCCATGTTGTTTTCTAGATCCTTGCTTCTTAAATTGAGGGTTCCTTTAAAAATGTTGGGGGTGACCACAAGATTTTATAATTTACTGAGCATGTACACAGTGAGACAGAAAACAGGTCCCTGGTACAACTTATGCTTACTTGCAATTACTAACCAATAAACAGCAGTGATGCAATTAGGCAGAAAGTAATAGGAGTTTGCTGTTGACCTCCACTTGTTCTTCAAATGTGTGTTTTACTTGACTAATTGGGGTATATTTATTAATGTGTGAGCGGACATGATACAAAGTAGCGTATTCTTGTGAACTGCTTTTGCAATGCCGCCCCCTGCAGACTTGCGGTCAATGGGCCGCCAGCAGGGAGGTGTCAATCAACCCGATCGTACTCGATTAGGTTGAATTGTGGCGATTCCTGTCCGCCTCATCAGAGCAGGCAGACAGGGTTATGAAGCAGGGGTCTTTAGACCGCTGCTTCATAACTGCTGTTTTTGGTGAGCCTGCAGGCTCGCCAGAAACACGGGGCCTCAAGCTCCATTCGGAGCTTGATAGATAGGCCCCATGGTCACAGTTTGAGACATTTATTCATTTTGGTTTTGTAGAATTGAACATTTTAACAATTATTGTTTACTAGAACATATAATATTTGGCGCACCCTACTTTTTATGCTTTATAGTGTAATTTTTAAAAACCTAGAGTTAGGAAGTCTCTGTCCTGTCCTGAGTGCTAACTGTTTTGTTTCGCTCGGGACAAACCTAGTTTTACCTGTTACTGTTATAGAAGATAATTATAGGTCGAAGAAGGACCTAAGTTGTTGTCATTATATATAACCTCCTGTGCTTTGTAAGTAGCTGCCTAAGGCCCAGGAGAGGCCTTTACATAGTTAGGAGGTCAGAAGAAAAAAGATTTTATTTAATCCCTCGCACTGTGTACATGGGTTACGTGAGGTCCAAGCGTGGACTATGCTATCTTGGAGGGCAAAATATGAGGATTGTTAGTTTGCACCTAATATCTTAAATATCTTCTCTATCTTGAATGTTAGGATGACATACTGTATGTACTTTTTTATCGATATTATATCAGAGCACCTAGGGGGTATACACATGGATGGAAAAGCACCTGGGGGTGTAAATGTGGATGGAAGAGCACCTAGGGGGTATACACGTGGATGGAAGAGCACCTAGGGTGTTTACACATGGATGTAAGAGCACCTGGGGGTGTACATGTGGATGGTAGAACACCTAGGAGGTATACACATGGATGGAAGAGCACCTGGGGGTGTACATGTGGATGGCAGAGCACCTAGGGGGTATACACATGGATGGAAGAGCACCTAGGGGGTATTCACGTGGATGGAAGAGTGTTAGACCTGGCAGCTTTTTGGCGTGTCTCCCCTGTCTTTTTGCCTTCTGACCTCCTGGTTTTGGACTCTGTTTTTGCTGGTTTATTGTCTCTGCGCACTTTACCACTGCTAATCAGTGCTAAAGTGCAAGTGCCCCCTAGGTAAATTGTACTGTTGATTGGTTTATCCATGATTGGCATATTTTATTTACTGGTAAGTCCCTAGTAAAGTGCACTAGAGGTGCCCAGGGCCTGTAAATCAAATGCTACTATTGGGTCTGCAGCACTGGTTGTGCCACCCACATAAGTAGCCCTGTAATCATGTCTCAGACCTGCCACTGTAGTGTCTTTGTGTGCAGTTTTCAACTGCCAATTCGACTTGGAAAGTGTACCCACTTGCCAGGCCTAAACCTTCCCTTTTCTTACATGTAAGACACCCCTAGGTAGCCCCATGGGCAGGGTGCAGTGTATGGTTAAGGTAGGACATATAGTAATATGGTTTATATGTCCTAACAGTGAAATACTGCCAAATTCAGTTTTCACTGTTGCAAGACCTATCTCTCTCATAGGTTAACATGGGGGCTACCTTTATAAATTATTAAAGCATAGATTCCCTTTGAGAGCAGATGGACAGGTGGAGTTTGGGGTCCCTGAGTTCACAATTTAAAAATACATCTTTTAGTAAAGTTGGTTTTGAGATTGTGTGTTCGAAAATGCCACTTTTAGAAAGTGAGCATTTTCTTGCTTAAACCATTCTGTGACTCTGCCTTGTTTGTGGATTCCCTGTCTGGGTCAGTTTGACAGTTAGGCTGTTTGCACCTCTCACTAGACAGTGACACAAAGGGAGCTGGGGTGTAGCCCGCATTTCTTGATGAGCCATCTCTGCTAGGAGGGAGGGGAGGAGTGGTCATTCACACCTGAAAGGACTGTGCCTGCCCTCACACAATGCAGACTCCAACCCCCTGGTGTGTGCCTGAGGCCTTGCCTGGGCAAGGCAGGATTTCACAAGTAAGTGAGAATCTTCTTTGAAGTAAACCTACTTCAAAGGCCAAAATGGATATAAGGAGAGCACTCAAAACTACAGATTTTAGAATCTTTCTGGAATCTTTCTAGGATCTTGCTGGACTCCCGAGGAACCTCTGCAAGGAGAAGAGCTGAAGAGCTGGAGGAGGAGTACTGTCCCTTTGCTGTGTTGCTTTGCTGGACTGGCCTGCAGTTGCTGCTTCTGCCTGAAAAGAGTGCAAAGGGTAAACTTTGCTGTGTGTCCTGCTTGAGAAAGTTCTCCAAGGGCTTGGAGTAGAGCTTGCCTCCTGTTGGAAGTCTCAGGGACACCAAATACTTCAGTTTCCTCGACCTGCAGCACTGGGAACTGTGTGTTTTGTGCTGTTCAAGAGGAGAAATCACTGCGACGCCGCCACCGATGCCGCTGGCCTGCACCATGACTTGTCGTTGCCGCACGGAGCCGCATTGCCGCGCTTCGCACCGCGACCCTGGTCTCACCGACGCCATCATCGGACGACTTCACTGAGCCGCTGCTCGCACCGCGACCTGTGAGCCCCACACTCCGGCATCGCCTGCTCACACCGCAGCCTGGGCATCCCCGACGACGACGCTCCTGCTGACACCGGCGCTGCTGCCTGCACCGTGGCCTGTGGACACCGCTCATGAGGTACACGAAGCACCGTCCCATCCCGCACCGCAGCCCCGCCCCCCCGACACCAGCACCATCGACTCCAGTGTCGTCACCAGGCATCCCTGCCTGCCCCGTGACCTGTGGACACCGCACGTCGCACCGCCCCGCTTCACACCGCAGCCCTGGTCTCACCGACGGCACTTGATGCCATCACCAAGCCGCTGCCTGCACCGTAACCTGTGGGCACCGCACGTCACATTGTCCCGCTTCACACCGCAGCCCCGACACCGGCACACCTGACTTCATCAGCCCGGAGTTCGATCCGCAATGCGTGTGAACACCAAGGGTCCGACGACTCCTGCACCGACTCCGGACGCCCTGCAAATCCAAGGTACTGTTTGCGGGTCTTCCCGACACCGTAGCTGGCCTGCGACGCTGTGGCTGGCCTGAACTGTTGGTTTTGTGTATCACAACGCCGTGATAGCCCCAGGTGGAGCTATTGACTGCAAGGAACTGTGTTTTTGAATACATCTTGCAGCATTCATATTTTTATTACTATTTGCTGGATTTTTATCATATTTGGTCTTGTTTTAAATAGTTAAATATTGGCTATTTTTTTCTAAAACTGGTGTTGTGCCCTTTTGTAGTGTTTTCACTGTGCTACTGTGTGTTATGTGCAAATGCTTTACACATTGCTTCTGAGATAAGCCTGCTGCTCGTGCCAAGCTACCAAGGGGGTGAGCAGGGGTTATCTGAGTGGGTATCTCCCTTATCCTAACTAGAGTGAGGGTCCCTACTTGGACAGGGTGCAAACCGACTGCAAACTGGAGACCCCATTTCTAACAAAGAGCACCTGGGGGTGTACATGTGGATGGAAGAGCTCCTAGGGGGTATACATGTGGATGGAAGAGCACCTGGGGGGGGTGTACATGTGGATTGACCTGGGGGGGTGTAAAATAAAACTCAAATTTAAGTGTGTATGGTGATGTGCAAGGCTAAAAGTATCAAGCTCCTCACTGTTCCTAAAACCCTCTAGTTAGGAAACAGGTTATATTCAGTAGACAAAATTAAATAAAAAGTGAGGGCGCTAGAAATAGCAAAAGATACTCTAACAGGCAATAAATTAAAATATATAGTAATAATAACAAAATTTATGCTTACCTGATAAATTCATTTCTCCTGTAGCGTGGTCAGTCCACGGGTCATCATTACTTCTGGGATATTATCTCCTCCCCTACAGGAAGTGCAAGAGGATTCACCCAGCAGAGCTGCTATATAGCTCCTCCCCTCTACGTCACCTCCAGTCATTCGACCAAAGGACCAACGAGAAAGGAGAAGCCCAAGGGTGTAGTGGTGACTGGAGTATAATCCAAAAATTTTTTTAGCCTGCCATAAAAAACAGGGCGGGCCGTGGACTGACCACACTACAGGAGAAATGAATTTATCAGGTAAGCATAAATTTTGTTTTCTCCTGTTAAGTGTGGTCAGTCCACGGGTCATCATTACTTCTGGGATACCAATACCAAAGCAAAAGTACACGGATGACGGGAGGGACAGGCAGGCTCTTTATACGGAGGGAACCACTGCCTGAAGAACCTTTCTCCCAAAAACAGCCTCCGAAGAAGCAAAAGTGTCAAATTTGTAAAATTTGGAAAAAGTATGAAGAGAAGACCAAGTTGCAGCCTTGCAAATCTGTTCAACAGAGGCCTCATTCTTAAAGGCCCAAGTGGAAGCCACAGCTCTAGTAGAATGAGCTGTAATTCTTTCAGGAGGCTGCTGTCCAGCAGTCTCATAGGCTAATCGTATTATGCTACGAAGCCAAAAAGAGAGAGAGGTAGCCAAAGCTTTTTGACCTCCCCTCTGACCAGAATAAACGACAAACAGGGAAGACGTTTGACGAAAATCCTTAGTTGCCTGTAGATAAAATTTCAGGGCACGGACTACATCTAGATTGTGTAGCAGACGTTCCTTCTTCGAGGAAGGATTAGGACACAAAGATGGAACAACAATCTCTTGATTGATATTCCTGTTAGTGACCACCTTAGGTAGGAACCCAGGTTTAGTATGCAGAACTACCTTGTCTGAATGAAAAATCAGATAAGGAGAATCACAATGTAAGGCAGATAACTCAGAAACTCTTTGAGCCGAGGAAATAGCCATTAAAAACAGAACTTTCCAAGATAACAACTTGATATCAATGGAATGAAGGGGTTCAAACGGAACACCCTGTAAAACATTAAGAACTAAGTTCAAACTCCATGGCGGAGCAACAGTTTTAAACACAGGCTTGATCCTAGCTAAAGCCTGACAAAAAGCTTGAACGTCCGGAACTTCTGACAGACGTTTGTGTAAAAGAATGGACAGAGCTGAAATCTGTCCCTTTAAAGAACTAGCGGATAACCCCTTTTCTAAACCTTCTTGTAGAAAAGACAATATCCTTGGAATCCTAACCTTACTCCATGAGTAACTCTTGGATTCGCACCAATATAAGTATTTACGCCATATTTTATGGTAAATCCTTCTGGTAACAGGCTTCCTAGCCTGTATTAAGGTATCAATAACTGGCTCAGAAAAACCACGTTTTGATAAAATCAAGCGTTCAATTTCCAAGCAGTCAGCTTCAGAGAAGTTAGATTTTGATGTTTGAATGGACCCTGGATCAGAAGGTCCTGTTTCAGAGGTAGAGACCAAGGCGGACAGGATGACATGTCCACTAGATCTGCATACCAAGTCCTGCGTGGCCATGCAGGTGCTATTAGAATCACTGATGCTCTCTCCTGTTTGATTCTGGCAATCAATCGAGGAAGCATCGGGAAGGGTGGAAACACATAAGCCATCCCGAAGGTCCAAGGTGCTGTCAAAGCATCTATCAGAACCGCTCCCGGATCCCTGGATCTGGACCCGTAGCGAGGAAGCTTGGCGTTCTGACGAGACGCCATGAGATCTATCTCTGGTTTGCCCCACCGTCGAAGTATCTGGGCAAAGACCTCCGGATGAAGTTCCCACTCCCCCGGATGAAAAGTCTGACGACTTAAGAAATCCGCCTCCCAGTTCTCCACTCCCGGGATGTGGATTGCAGGCAGGTGGCAAGAGTGAGACTCTGCCCAGCGAATTATCTTTGATACTTCCATCATTGCTAGGGAGCTTCTTGTCCCTCCCTGATGGTTGATGTAAGCTACAGTCGTGATGTTGTCCGACTGAAACCTGATGAACCCCCGAGTTGTTAACTGGGGCCAAGCCAGAAGGGCATTGAGAACTGCTCTCAATTCCAGAATGTTTATTGGAAGGAGACTCTCCTCCTGATTCCATAGTCCCTGAGCCTTCAGAGAATTCCAGACAGCACCCCAACCTAGAAGGCTGGCGTCTGTTGTTACAATTGTCCAGTCTGGCCTGCTGAATGGCATTCCCCTGGACAGGTGTGGCCGATAAAGCCACCATAGGAGAGAATTTCTGGTCTCTTGATTCAGATTCAGAGTGGGGGACAAATCTGAGTAATCCCCATTCCACTGACTTAGCATGCACAATTGCAGCGGTCTGAGATGTAGGCGTGCAAAAGGTACTATGTCCATTGCCGCTACCATTAAGCCGATCACCTCCATGCATTGAGCTACTGACGGGTGTTGAATGGAATGAAGGACCCGGCATGCATTTTGAAGCTTTGTTAACCTGTCTTCTGTCAGGTAAATCTTCATTTCTACAGAATCTATCAGAGTCCCCAAGAAGGGAACTCTTGTGAGTGGAAAGAGAGAACTCTTCTTTTCGTTCACCTTCCATCCATGCGACCTTAGAAATGCCAGTACTAACTCTGTATGAGACTTGGCAGTTTGAAAGCTTGAAGCTTGTATCAGAATGTCGTCTAGGTACGGAGCTACTGAAATTCCTCGCGGTCTTAGTACCACCAGAAGAGTACCCAGAACCTTTGTGAAGATTCTTGGAGCTGTAGCCAGTCCGAATGGAAGAGCTACAAACTGGTAATGCCTGTCTAGAAAGGCAAACCTTAGATACCGGTAATGATTTCTGTGAATCGGTATGTGAAGGTAAGCATCCTTTAAATCCACTGTGGTCATGTACTGACCCTCTTGGATCATGGGCAAAATTGTCCGACTCGTTTCCATCTTGAACGATGGAACTCTTAGGAATTTGTTTAGGATCTTTAAATCCAAGATTGGCCTGAAAGTTCCCTCTTTTTTGGGAACTACAAACAGATTTGAGTAAAACCCTTGTCCTTGTTCCGACCGCGGAACTGGATGGATCACTCCCATTAATAAAAGATCTTGTACGCAGCGTAGGAACGCTTCTTTCTTTATTTGGTTTGTTGACAACCTTGACAGATGAAATCTCCCTCTTGGGGGAGAGGTTTTGAAGTCCAGAAGGTATCCCTGAGATATGATCTCTAACGCCCAGGGATCCTGAACATCTCTTGCCCAAGCCTGGGCGAAGAGAGAAAGTCTGCCCCCTACTAGATCCGGTCCCGGATCGGGGGCCCTCGATTCATGCTGTCTTAGGGGCAGCAGCAGGTTTCCTGGCCTGCTTGCCCTTGTTCCAGGACTGGTTAGGTTTCCAGCCTTGTCTGTAGCGAGCAACAGCTCCTTCCTGTTTTGGTGCAGAGGAAGTTGATGCAGTTCCTGCTTTGAAATTACGAAAGGAACGAAAATTAGACTGTCTAGCCCTAGGTTTGGCTTTGTCCTGAGGCAGGGCATGGCCTTTACCTCCTGTAATGTCAGCGATAATCTCTTTCAACCCGGGCCCAAATAAGGTCTGCCCTTTGAAAGGTATATTAAGCAATTTAGATTTAGAAGTAACATCAGCTGACCAGGATTTTAGCCACAGTGCTCTGCGTGCCTGAATGGCAAATCCGGAATTCTTAGCCGTAAGTTTAGTTAAATGTACTACGGCATCTGAAATAAATGAGTTAGCTAACTTAAGGGCTTTAAGTTTGTCTGTAATCTCATCTAGTGTAGATGATTGAAGTGTCTCTTCCAGAGACTCAAACCAAAATGCTGCTGCAGCCGTGACAGGCGCAATACATGCAAGAGGTTGCAATATAAAACCTTGTTGAACAAACATTTTCTTAAGGTAACCCTCTAATTTTTTATCCATTGGATCTGAAAAGGCACAGCTATCCTCCACCGGGATAGTGGTACGCTTAGCTAAAGTAGGAACTGCTCCCTCCACCTTAGGGACCGTTTGCCATAAGTCCCGTGTGGTGGCGTCTATTGGAAACATTTTTCTAAATATCGGAGGGGGTGAGAACGGCACACCGGGCCTATCCCACTCCTTAGTAACAATTTCAGTAAGTCTCTTAGGTATAGGAAAAACATCAGTACTCGCCGGTACCGCAAAATATTTATCCAACCTACACATTTTCTCTGGTATTGCAACTGTGTTACAATCATTCAGAGCCGCTAACACCTCCCCTAGTAATACACGGAGGTTTTCCAGCTTAAATTTA
The DNA here is from genome assembly GCF_027579735.1 of Bombina bombina. Classification (NCBI taxonomy): domain Eukaryota; kingdom Metazoa; phylum Chordata; class Amphibia; order Anura; family Bombinatoridae; genus Bombina; species Bombina bombina. The sequence continues at coordinate 169,125,162 of NC_069506.1, read as the reverse complement.
AAATTTGAAATATCTGAATCCAATCTATTTGGATCAGAACCGTCACCCACAGAATGAAGTTCTCCGTCCTCATGTTCTGCCGCCTGTGACGCAGTGTCTGACATGGCCCTAATATTATCAGCGCACTCTGTTCTCACCCCAGAGTGATCACGCTTGCCTCTAAGTTCTGGTAATTTAGCCAAAACTTCAGTCATAACAGTAGCCATATCCTGTAATGTGATTTGAAATGGCCGCCCAGATGTACTCGGCGCTACAATATCACGCACCTCCCGAGCGGGAGATGCAGGTACTGACACGTGAGGCGAGTTAGTCGGCATAACTCTCCCCTCGTTGTCTGGTGAAATATGTTCAATTTGTACAGATTGACTTTTATTTAAAGTAGCATCAATACAGTTAGTACATAAACTTCTATTGGGCTCCACTTTGGCATTAGCACATATAGCACATGTATCTTCCTCTGAATCAGACATGTTTAGCACACTAGCAATTAACTAGCAACTTGGAAATGCTTTTTCAAGTAATTTACAATAATATGAAAACGAACTGTGCCTATAAGAAGCACAGAAAAAATTATGACAGTTGAAAATAATTAAGTTATAGCATCAATCTTTGTCAGAAATATACAATTTTAGCAAAGGATTGTTCCCATTAGCAAAGGATAACTAACCCAGGCAGCAGAAAAAATACACAAATAAACGTTTTTTATCACAGTCAACTACAATCTTCACAGCTCTGCTGTGATGATTACCTCCCTCAAAAAAAGGCTTTGGAGATCCCTGAGTTCTGTAGAGATGAACCGGATCATGCAGGAAGAAAATGAACCTCTGACTGAGTTTTTTGATGCGTAGTAAAAGCGCCAAAAATGGCCCCTCCCCCTCACACATAACAGTGAGAGAGATCAGTGAACTGCTTTAATTTAAACAAAACTATTGCCAAGTGGAAAAAATAGTGCCCAAAACATTTTTTCACCCAGTACCTCAGAGAAATAAACGTTTTCACATGCCAGCAAAAAAACGTTTAACCTCAATAAATTAATTGTTATTTAAAACCTATTGCAAGTCCCTGCAAATTAGGTTAAGTCTATGCATACAGTATAAATCCAGTGAAGTACCATTCCCCAGAATACTGAAGTGTAAAATATACATACATGACAGCCTGATACCAGCTACATCTACTGCATTTAAGGCTGAGTTTACATTATAGCGGTATGGCAGGATTTTCTCATCAATTCCATGTCAGAAAATAACAAACTGCTACATACCTCTTTGCAGATTAATCTGCCCGCTGTCCCCTGATCTGAAGTTTACCTCTCCTCAGATGGCCGAGAAACAGCAATATGATCTTCACTACTCCGGCTAAAATCATAGAAAAAACTCCGGTAGATTCTTCTTCAAATTCTACCAGAGAATGAATAACACACTCCGGTGCTATTATAAAATAACAAACTTTTGATTGAAGGTAATAAACTAATTAAATCACCACAGTCCTCTCACACATCCTATCTATTCGTCGGGTGCAAGAGAATGACTGGAGGTGACGTAGAGGGGAGGAGCTATATAGCAGCTCTGCTGGGTGAATCCTCTTGCACTTCCTGTAGGGGAGGAGATAATATCCCAGAAGTAATGATGACCCGTGGACTGACCACACTTAACAGGAGAAATACAATTTATTAAAATCACATAATTATGACTTTCAAATTCTATCAAAATATAGCAGAAATCGGACGTCTCCTATATAATCTGATACGACAAATGTCTTAAACAGATATAGATTAGATTAAAGGGATTTAATACTCATATGCTAAATCACTTGAAACTGATGCAGTATAACTGTAAAAAGCTGACAGGAAAATATCACCTGAGCATCTCTATGTATAAAAGGAAGATATTTTACCTCACAATTTCCTCAGCTCACTAGAGTAAGTGCTGTGTAAAAAGTTATACTTCAGCTGCTGTCCAGCTGCAGGTAAAAAAAAAAAAGTGAAGAAATGAACAACAGCCAATCAGCATCAACAGTGCTGAGGTCATGAACTCTTTTACTGTGATCTCATGAGATTTCACTTAACTCTCATGAGATTTCATAGCAAACTTCCTTAAACTAAATAGTTAAATAATACGAGTGTTCATGAGGCTCACTCCCCTGCCAGTCCCGGGACAGACATACTGATTTGCTGCTTAAAGTCCTTTACAATGGGGTGTGATATTTAGGACATTTTGAGGTCAAATATCTTTCTTTTTTACACAGAGATGTTCAGGTGATATTTTCTAGTCAGTTTTTTACAGCTACGCTGCATCACTTTCAATTGTTTCAACATATGGGTATCATGGCCCTTTAAGACAGAATAATTATTAGATGGTACTAATTGAAGCAATAACAGGTGTATGCATCATAGAAAATCAATCAGACCTATGAACACATATATACAGTAAATAGAGTTGGCGAACAACAATAAAACTAAAACTAAAAACATAAACGCCTAGATTTAGAGTTCTGCGGTAGCCGTCAAAAGCAGCGTTAAGGGGTCCTAACGCTGCTTTTTACCGCCCGCTGGTATTTAGAGTCAGCCAGGAAAGGGTCTAACTCTCACTTCCAAGCCGCGACTTTTCCATACCGCAGATCCCCTTACGCCAATTGCGTATCCTATCTTTTCAATGGGATCTGCCTAACGCCGGTATTTAGAGTCTTGGCTGAAGTGAGCAGTAGACCCTCTACCGACAAGACTCCAGCCGCAGAAAAAAGTCAGTAGTTAAGAGCTTTCTGGGATAACGCCGGTTTATAAAGCTCTTAACTACTGTGCTCTAAGGTACACTAACACCCATAAACTACCTATGTACCCCTAAACCGAGGCCCCCCCCACATCGCCGCCACTATAATAAAAAATTTTAACCCCTAATCTGCCGACCAGATCTCGCCGCTACTATAATAAATGTATTAACCCCTAAAAGTAAGTCTAACCCTAACCCTAACACCCCCCTAAGTTAAATATAATTTTATTCTAACAAAATAAATTAACTCTTATTAAATAAAGTCTTCCTATTTAAAGCTAAATACTTACCTATAAAATAAACCCTAATATAGCTACAATATAATTAATAATTACATTGTAGCTATTTTAGGATTTATATTTATTTTACAGGCAACTTTGTATTTATTTTAACTAGGTACAATAGCTATTAAATAGTTATTTACTATTTAATAGCTACCTAGTTAAAATAATTACAAAATTACCTGTAAAATAAATCCTAAGTTACAATTAAACCTAACACTACACTATCAATAAATTAATTAAATAAATTAACTACAATTACATACAATTAAATAAACTAAATTAAAAAAAGAATACAAGAATTTTAAGCTAATTGCACCTACTCTAAGCCCCCTAATAAAATAACAAAGCCCCCCAAAATAAAAAAAAATCCCTACCCTAATCTAAATTAAAAAAGTTAACAGCTCTATTACATTACCAGCCCTTAAAAGGGCTTTTTGCGGGGGATGCCCCAAAGAAATCAGCTCTTTTGCCTGTATAAAAAAACACAATACCACCCCCCAACATTACAACCCACCACCCACATACCCCTACTCTAACCCAAACCCCCCTTAAATAAACCTAACACTACCCCCCTGAAGATCTCCCTACCTTGAGCCGTGTTCACCCAGCCGGGCACCGATGGACCAAATGAAGACATCCGGAGCGGCAGAAGTCTTCATCCTATCCGGGCAGAAGAGGACATCCGGACCGGCAGACATCTTCATCCAAGCGGCATCTTCTATCTTCATCCATCTTCAAGACCTCCGGCGTGGAACATCCTTCTTCAACGACGACTAAGCCGGCGAATGAAGGTTCCTTTAAGTGATGTCATCCAAGATGGCGTCCCTCGAATTCTGATTGGCTGATAGAATTCTATCAGCCAATCGGAATTAAGGTAGGAAAAAATCTGTTTTTCTGATTGAATCAGCCAATCAGATTCAAGTTCAATCGGATTGGCTGATCCAATCAGCCAATCAGATTGAGCTTGCATTCTATTGGCTGTTCCGATCAGCCAATAGAATGCGAGATCAATCTGATTGGCTGATTGGATCAGCCAATCCGATTGAACTTGAATCTGATTGGCTGATTCAATCAGCTAATCAGATTTTTCCTACCTTAATTCCGATTGGCTGATAGAATCCTATCAACCAATTGGAATTCGAGGGACGCCATCTTGGATGACGTCCCTTAAAGGAACCTTCATTCGGCGAGTAGGCGTCGGTGAAGAAGGATGGATCCGCGTCGGTTGGAAGAAGATGGCTCCACTCCGGATGGATGAAGATAGAAGATGCCGCTTGGATGAAGATGTCTGCCGGTCCGGATGTCCCCTTCTGCCTGGAAAGGATGAAGACTTCTGCCACTCCGGATGTCCTCTTTTGGTCCATCGGTGCCCGGCTGGGTGAAGACGACTCAAGGTAGGGAGATCTTCAGGGGGGTAGTGTTAGGTTTATTTAAGGGGGTTTGTGTTAGAGTAGGGGTATGTGGGTGGTGGGTTGTAATGTTGGGGGGGGGTATTGTATGTTTTTTTTTACAGGCAAAAGAGCTGATTTCTTTGGGGCATGCCCCTCAAAAAGCCCTTTTAAGGGCTGGTAAGGTAATAGAGCTGTTAACTTTTTTAATTTAGATTAGGGTAGGGAATTTTTTTATTTTGGGGGGCTTTGTTATTTTATTAGGGGGCTTAGAGTAAGTGTAATTAGCTTAACATTTTTGTATTCTTTTTTTATTTTTTGTAATTTAGTGGGGTTTTTTTGTAATTTAGTTTAGTTTTTTTAATTGTATGTAATTGTAGTTAATTTATTTAATTAATTTATTGATAGTGTAGTGTTAGGTTTAATTGTAACTTAGGTTAGGATTTATTTTACAGGTAATTTTGTAATTATTTTAACTAGGTAGCTATTAAATAGTAAATAACTATTTAATAGCTATTGTACCTAGTTAAAATAAATACAAAGTTGCCTGTAAAATAAATATAAATCCTAAAATAGCTACAATGTAATTATTAATTATATTGTAGCTATATTAGCGTTTATTTTATAGGTAAGTATTTAGCTTTAAATAGGAAGACTTTATTTAATAAGAGTTAATTTATTTCGTTAGAATAAAATTATATTTAACTTAGGGGGGTGTTAGGGTTAGGGTTAGACTTAGCTTTAGGGGTTAATACATTTATTATAGTAGCGGCGAGGTCCGGTCGGCAGATTAGGGGTTAATACTTGAAGTTAGGTGGCGCCGATGTTAGGGAGGGCAGATTAGGGGTTAATAATATTTATTATAGGGTTTGCGAGGCGGGAGTGCGGCTGTTTAGGGGTTAATACATTTATTAGAGTAGCGGCGAGGTCCGGTCGGCAGATCAGGGGTTAATAAGTGTAGGTAAGGTAGCGGCGACGTTGGGGGGGCAGATTAGGGTTAATAAATATTATGTAGGGGTCGGCGATGTTAGGGGCAGCAGATTAGGAGTACATAGGTATAATGTAGGTTGCGGCGGTGTCAGGAGCGGTTAACAGTGTAATGCAGGGGTCAGTGATAGCGGGGGCAGCAGATTAGAGGTTAATAAGTATAAGGTTAGGGGTGTTTAGACTCGGGGTACATGTTAGGGTGTTAGGTGCAGGCTTAGAAAGTGTTTCCCCATAGGAAACAATGGGGCTGCGTTAGGAGCTTAACGCTGCTTTTTTGCAGGTGTTAGGTTTTTTTTCTGCCCAAACTGCCCTATTGTTTCCTATGGGGGAATCGTGCACAAGCACGTTTTTCCAGCTAGCCGCTACCGTAAGCAAAGCTGGTATAGAGAGTTGAAGTGGCGGTAAATATGCCTGTACGCTCCCTTTTTGGAGCCTAACGCAGCCCTTCAGAGAACTTTAAACACCAGCGTTGTTTAGAAGCAGTGCTAGAAAAAAAACACGTGTAGCTAACGCACCCCTTTGGCCGCAAAACTCTAAATCTAGGTGAAAGTTCTTAATTAATGCAGTGTGCACACCCTCCAAATGAAATGCAAGGAAGCACTCTCTGTATTTTAGAGGCCGGTCAGGCTTTTGCCCATATATGTAAGCAGTCCGTGACTGCGTGTAGAAGAATGGGTAGAGTGTTAATCCCCAGGGGATTTTTTGTAACCTCCGTATGACTCAAAGTCACCAAGCTCAGGTACAGTACCTTACTCCCAATGGGGATTGTGGGGGTTATATCTGGACCTTACCAGTGTATCTTGCAGGTGTCTCACTCTGCGTTCCACTCAGACGTGTGTGGCTGATACGTCATACCAGTCGCCTGAGTAAAAGAAAGAAGTGTGGTCCCAAGATCAATCACCACATCCGCTCTTTAGTGCACAAGGCACGCAGGATGAGTAGAGTTGTAGAGTAGTGATCCGTCTCCAGACAAAGTGCGGTAGCCAATGTGATTCCACACAAGTCCCACTAAGATGTTCTTTTACAGTACTTAAAGGAACAGTATACACCCCTTTTTACAATATTATACATTTCCAAGTGCCCTAGATGGCAGCAGTGTTTTCTGCCATGTTGTTTTCTAGATCCTTGCTTCTTAAATTGAGGGTTCCTTTAAAAATGTTGGGGGTGACCACAAGATTTTATAATTTACTGAGCATGTACACAGTGAGAAAGAAAACAGGTCCCTGGTACAACTTATGCTTACTTGCAATTACTAACCAGTAAACAGCAGTGACGCAATTAGGCAGAAAGTAATAGGCGTTTGCTGTTGACCTCCACTTGTTCTTCAAATGTGTGTTTTACTTGACTAATTGGGGTATATTTATTAATGTGTGAGCGGACATGATACAAAGTAGCGTATTCTTGTGAACTGCTGGTGCAATGCCGCCCCCTGCAGATTTGCGGCCAATGGGCTGCTAGCAGGGGGTGTCAATCAACCAGATCGTATTCAATCAGGGATTTCTGTCTGCGGCCTCAGAACAGGCGGACAAGTTATGGAGCAGCGGTCTTTAGATCATGCTTCATAACTTCAGTTTCCGGCAAGCCATACGGAGCTTGATAAATCGCCCCCATAGTCTTAAATTCTTCACACAACCTTGTTCATAAATGAATATTAATGCAGATAAAAATATTTGCATTAAGGTAATTGGAGTCACACGGCCAAAAATTGTGAAGGCCACATTTTAAAAAAAATAAGAAAGAACATTGCATGCTGAATATACCCATATTGCTCATCTTCACATGACGGAAGGTATATGGAGTCAGACAGTGAATTGAATGGTTAGTGATTAGCAATGTGTAGTATATTGATGTATAAAAAATAATTGTACACCCTTCTGACAAGGGGTTTATTTTGGACTATATTATAATAATGGGGTCGGGAAAAAAAATCCAATGTATAAAGGGGTCCCAGGTGAAAAAAGTTTAAGAAGCTCTGTTCTAGACATGTGCATGCTACCTACTTAAAGGACCAGTCAACGCATTAGATTTGCATAATCAACAAATGCAAGATAACAAGACAATGCAATAGCACTTAGTCTGAACTTCAAATGAGTAGTAGATTTTTTTATAACAAAATTTAAAGTTATGTATATTTCCACTCCCCTTGTACCATGTGATAGCAATCAGCCAATCACAAATGCATATACGTATAGTCTGTGAATTCTTGCACATGCTCAGTAGGATCTGGTGACTCAAAAATTGTAAATTAAAAAGACTGTGCACATTTTTTTTAATGGAAGTAAATTGGAAAGTTGTTTAAAATGACATGCTGTATCTGAATCATGAAAATATAATTTAACCTGAGTGTCCCTTTAAGTATGCTCTTAAACAAAGAATACCATAAGAACAAAGCAAATGTAATAATAGCAGTATACTGGAAATGCAATGATTTGTAAAAATAGAAAAAAAACTGAGCAGCTTCAACTCAAAAGTAACATTTATTTGTGCAGCGAATATGCGCTGTTCATATTGCATTTACATGAAGAAAGAAGAATAAAAGCACATGAGACACTCCTCATAATCTTCAATGTCTGATATGCTTTAATTCTTCTTACTTCATGTAAGTGCAATATGTACAGCGTGTGTTCGCTGCGCAAATAAATGTTACTTTTGAGTCGAAGCTGCGCTGTTTTTCTATTTTTTACAGATCATTTTGTTTTTACCATACTCCTTTTGGCAGAGGAACAGCCAGAGTAAAATATGTTGCATCTGGGCTCATTTAAAGGAATATTCCTTACTACTTCCTCCCCCTTGTCCTGACAGTCTTCGGTGGCGACTATATGAGAGTGAGACTAATTTATTTTATCTGCACAAATTTTGTTAGAGACAGTGACTGATTCACTTATATATTAATTCCCTTTTATTATAATTTTTTATTGCCATATGATCTTGTTAGGTAGAATAGTGCTGAATATTTCTTTTGTAGTTTCTTTTTTGTGCCCAAATTGGAAACGTGTTTAAAATGGTAAGCTCTATCTGAAGAATAAAAAAAAAAAGTTGGGTTTTATTTCCCTCTTAATGATAAGTAGATTGTGAACACAGGAGTCCCAAAGTTTCAGCAATTAAAGCAACAATAGATAGAAAAATAAATTGCAATTAGACGTGTGAATTTGGATCCTTCGTTAGGATATGAATGTGGAAGAAGGTAGCCGCTCGTTTGTACTGGGTACCAAAAGAGAGCAGGAGCCCATCATGCACTGCGCTAGATATCCACGTCACCTCTTCCTCTTGTGGAACACTATAGTTAAAGGGACACTGAACTTAAATTTTTTCTTTTGTGATTCAGATAGAGCAGCAATTTTAAGCAACTTTCTAATTTACTTCTATTATCACATTTTCTTCATTCTCTTGATATCTTTATTTGAAAAGCAAGAATGTAAGTTTAGATGCCGGCCCATGGGTTGTTCTTGCTAATTGGTGAATACATTTGCCCACCATTAAGTGCTGTCCAGTGGTCGGAACCAAAAATTGGCTGGCTCCTTAGCTTAGATGCCTTCTTTTTCAAATAATGATAGCAAGAGAACGAAGAAAAATTGATAATAGGAGTAAATTAGAATGTTGCTTAAAATTGCATGCTCTATCTAAATCACAAAAGAAAAAATTGGGTTCAGTGTCCCTATAAAACATATGAAGGAGTATCATCAATTCAATACCCTATTTCTCCTGTTAAGTGTAGTCAGTCCACGGGTCATCCATTACTTCTGGGATATTAACTCCTCCCTAACAGGAAGTGCAAGAGGATCACCCAAGCAGAGCTGCTATATAGCTCCTCCCCTCTACGTCACACCCAGTCATTCTCTTGCACCTAACTAATAGATAGGATGTGTGAGAGGAGTGTGGTTATTAAATTTAGTTTTTTATTACTTCAATCAAAAGTTTGTTGTTTTAAACAGCACCGGAGTGTGTTGTTTCTTCTCAGGCAGTATTAGAAGAAGAATCTACCTGAGTTTGTGTATGATCTTAGCGGACGTAACTAAGATCCATTTGCTGTTCTCGGCCATTCTGAGGAGAGAGGTAACTTCAGAACAGGGGACAGCGGGCAGGGTTCACCTGCAAAGAGGTATGTTGCAGTATATTATTTTCTAAGGAATGGAATTGACTGAGAAAATACTGCTAATACCAATATAATGTAAGTACAGCCTTAAATGCAGTAGTAGCAACTGGTATCAGGCTGTTATGTATGTATGTTGGCACTAAAGTATTTCTGGGGAATGGCACTTCACTAAGAAAATACGGTATACATATAACTTATAGCCTTTCTGCAGTGATAGCGACTAGCAACAGGCTTTTATTCTTATTTCATATATTTAAAACGTTTACTGGCAGGTTAATCGTTTTTCTCTCTGAGGTACTTGGTGAAAATTTATGGGCATTATTTTCCACTTGGCTGTCGTTTATTTTGAATAAAATCAGTTACTGAGCTTCCCCACTGCTGTATTATGAGTGGGAGGGGCCTATTTTGGCGCTTTTACTACGCATTAAAAATTCAGTCACAGTCTTCCTTATTCTCCCTGCATGATCCAGGACGTCTCTACAGAGCTCAGGGGTCTCCAAAACTAGTTTGAGGGAGGTAATCACTCACAGCAGACCTGTGAGACTGTGCTTTGACTGTGATAAAAACGTATTTATTTGTCAATCGTTTTTTGGTATTAAGGGGTTAATAATCCATTTGCTGATGGGTGCTATCCTTTGCTAAATTAATGCATTTCATATGAAAAATTGATTGCTATAACTAAACCGGTTCATTGTTATATCAAAAGTGACAGTTTTTTTGTGTGCTTCTTAAAGGCACAGTAACGTTTTTTATATTGCTTGTAAATTCATTTGAAAAGTATTTTCCAAGCTTGCTAGTCTAATTGCTAGTTTGTTTAAACATGTCTGACACAGAGGAATCTCTTTGTGCAATATGTTCAAAGGCCAAGGTGGAGCCCAATAGAAATTTATGTACTAATTGCATTGATGCTACTTTAAATAAAAGCCAATCTGTACATGTTAAGCAAAATTCACCAGCCAACGAGGGGGAAGTTATGCTGACTAACTTGCCTCACGTGTCAGTACCTGCATCTCCCGCTCAGGAGGTGCGTGATATTGTAACGCCAAGTACATCAGGGCGGCCATTACAAATCACTTTACAAGACATGGCTAATGTTATGACTGAAGTTTTATCTAAATTGCCAGAACTTAGGGGTAAACGAGACCACTCTGGGGTGAGAACAGAGTGCGCTGATAATGCTAGGGCCATGTCTGATACTGCGTCACAATTTGCAGAACATGAAGACGGAGAGCTTCATTCTGTGGGTGACGGATCTGATCCAAATAAACTGGATTCAGACATTTCAAATTTTAAATTTAAGCTGGAAAACCTCCGTGTATTGCTAGGGGAGGTGTTAGCGGCTCTGAATGATTGTAACACGGTTGCAATCCCAGAGAAAATATGTAGGTTGGATAAATATTTTGCGGTACCGACGTGTACTGACGTTTTTCCTATACCTAAGAGACTTACTGAAATTATTACCAAGGAGTGGGATAGACCCGGTGTGCCTTTCTCACCCCCTCCTATATTCAGAAAAATGTTTCCAATAGACGCCACCACACGGGACTTATGGCAAACGGTCCCTAAGGTGGAGGGAGCAGTTTCTACTTTAGCTAAGCGTACCACTATCCCGGTGGAGGATAGCTGTGCCTTTTCAGATCCAATGGATAAAAAGTTAGAGGGTTACCTTAAGAAAATGTTTGTTCAACAAGGTTTTATATTGCAACCCCTTGCATGCATTGCGCCTGTCACGGCTGCGGCGGCATTTTGGTTTGAGTCTCTGGAAGAGACCCTTGACACAGCTCCATTGGATGAGATTACACACAAGCTTAAAGCCCTTAAGCTAGCTAATTCATTTATTTCTGATGCCGTAGTACACTTAACTAAACTTACGGCTAATAATTCCGGATTCGCCATTCAGGCGCGCAGAGCGCTGTGGCTAAAATCCTGGTCAGCTGATGTGACTTCTAAATCTAAATTGCTTAACATACCTTTCAAGGGGCAGACATTATTCGGGCCCGGTTTGAAAGAAATTATCGCTGACATTACGGGAGGTAAGGGCCATGCCCTGCCTCAAGACAGAGCCAAACCAAGGGCTAGACAGTCTAATTTTTGTGCCTTTCGTAACTTCAAGGCAGGAGCAGCATCAACTTCCTCTGCTCCAAAACAGGAAGGAACTGTTGCTCGCTACAGACAAGGCTGGAAACCTAACCAGACCTGGAACAAGGGCAAGCAGGCCAGAAAACCTGCTGCTGCCCCTAAGACAGCATGAAGTGAGGGCCCCCGATCCGGAAACGGATCTAGTGGGGGGCAGACTCTCTCTCTTCGCCCAGGCTTGGGCAAGAGATGTCCAGGATCCCTGGGCGTTGGAGATCATATCTCAGGGATATCTTCTGGACTTCAAAGCTTCTCCTCCACAAGGGAGATTTCATCTTTCAAGGTTGTCAACAAACCAGATAAAGAAAGAGGCGTTTCTACGCTGTGTACAAGATCTTTTACTAATGGGAGTGATCCATCCGGTTCCGCGGTCGGAACACGGACAAGGGTTTTACTCAAATCTGTTTGTGGTTCCCAAGAAAGAAGGAACCTTCAGACCAATATTGGATTTAAAGATCCTAAACAAATTCCTAAGAGTTCCATCGTTCAAAATGGAAACTATTCGGACAATCTTACCCATGATCCAAAGGGGTCAGTACATGACCACAGTGGATTTAAAGGATGCCTACCTTCACATACCGATTCACAAGGATCATTACCGGTATCTAAGGTTTGCCTTCCTAGACAGGCATTACCAGTTTGTAGCTCTTCCCTTCGGGTTAGCTACGGCTCCAAGAATCTTTACAAAGGTTCTGGGGTCTCTTCTGGCGGTACTAAGACCGCGAGGAATATCGGTAGCTCCGTACCTAGACGACATTCTGATACAAGCGTCAAGTTTCCAAACTGCCAAGTCTCATACAGAGTTAGTACTGGCATTTCTAAGGTCACATGGGTGGAAAGTGAACGAAGAAAAGAGTTCTCTATTACCACTCACAAGAGTTCCCTTCTTAGGGACTCTCATAGATTCTGTAGAAATGAAAATCTATCTGACAGAGGTCAGGTTAACAAAACTTCTAGAGGCTTGCCGGATCCTTCATTCCATTCCACACCCGTCAGTGGCTCAATGCATGGAGGTAATCGGCTTAATGGTAGCGGCAATGGACATAGTACCCTTTGCACGCCTGCATCTCAGACCACTGCAATTGTGCATGCTAAGTCAGTGGAATGGGGATTACTCAGATTTGTCCCCTATGCTGAATCTGGATCAAGAGACCAGAAATTCTCTTCTATGGTGGCTCTCTCGGCCACATCTATCCAAGGGGATGCCCTTCAGCAGGCCAGATTGGACGATTGTAACAACAGACGCCAGCCTGATAGGTTGGGGCGCTGTCTGGAATTCCCTGAAGACTCAGGGATCTTGGACTCAGGAGGAGAGTCTCCTTCCCATAAATATTCTGGAATTAAGAGCAGTTTTCAATGCCCTTCTGGCTTGGCCTCAGTTAGCAACTCTGAGGTTCATCAGGTTTCAGTCGGACAACATCACGACTGTGGCTTACATCAACCATCAGGGAGAGACAAGGAGTTCCCTAGCAATGATGGAAGTCTCAAAGATAATTCACTGGGCAGAGTCTCACTCTTGCCACCTATCAGCGATCCACATCCCAGGCGTGGAGAACTGGGAAGCGGATTATCTAAGTCGCCAAACTTTTCATGCGGGGGAGTGGGAACTTCATCCGGAGGTCTTTGCCCAAATACTTCGGCGTTGGGGCAAACCAGATCTGGATCTCATGGCGTCTCGCCAGAACGCCAAACTTCCTTATTACGGATCCAGGTCCAGAGACCCGGGAGCGGTTCTGATAGATGCTCTGACAGCACCTTGGGTCTTCAACATGGCTTATGTGTTTCCACCCTTCCCGATGCTTCCTCGATTGATTGCCAGGATCAAACAGGAGAGAGCATCAGTGATTCTATTAGCGCCTGCGTGGCCACGCAGGACCTGGTATGCAGATCTAGTGGACATGTCGTCCTGTCCACCATGGTCTCTGCCTCTGAGACAGGACCTTCTGGTGCAGGGTCCTTTCAAACATCCAAATCTAATTTCTCTGAGGCTGACTGCATGGAGATTGAACGCTTGATCCTATCAAAGCGTGGATTCTCGGAGTCAGTGATTGATACCTTGATACAGGCTAGGAAGCCTGTTACCTGGAAAATTTACCATAAAATATGGCGCAAATACTTGCATTGGTGCGAATCCAAGAGTTACTCATGGAGTAAGGTTAGGATTCCTAGGATATTGTCTTTTCTACAAGAGGGTTTAGAAAAGGGCTTATCCGCTAGTTCGTTAAAGGGACAGATCTCAGCTTTGTCCATCCTTATACACAAACGTCTGTCAGAAGTTCCAGACGTTCAGGCTTTTTGTCAGGCTTTGGCCAGGATTAAGCCTGTGTTTAAAACTGTTGCTCCACCATGGAGCTTAAACTTAGTTCTTAACGTTTTACAGGGTGTTCCGTTCATTCCATTGATATCAAGCTGTTATCTTGGAAAGTTCTGTTTTTAATGGCTATTTCCTCAGCTCGAAGAGTCTCTGAGTTATCTGCTTTACATTGTGATTCTCCTTATCTGATTTTCCATTCAGACAAGGTAGTTCTGCGTACTAAACCTGGGTTCTTACCTAAGGTAGTCACCAACAGGAATATCAATCAAGAGATTGTTGTTCCTTCATTATGCCCTAATCCTTGCTCAAAGAAGGAACGACTTCTGCACAATCTGGACGTTGTCCGTGCCCTGAAGTTTTATTTACAGGCAACTAAAGATTTTCGACAAACTTCTTCCCTGTTTGTCGTCTATTCTGGACAGAGGAGAGGTCAAAAGGCTTCGGCTACCTCTCTCTCCTTCTGGCTTCGTAGTATAATACGTTTAGCCTATGAGACTGCTGGACAGCAGCCTCCTGAAAGAATTACAGCTCATTCTACCAGAGCTGTGGCTTCCACTTGGGCCTTTAAAAATGAGGCCTCTGTTGAACAGATTTGCAAGGCTGCGACTTGGTCTTCACTTCACACTTTTTCCAAATTTTACAAATTTGACACTTTTGCTTCTTCGGAGGCTGTTTTTGGGAGAAAGGTTCTTCAGGCAGTGGTTCCTTCCGCGTAAAGATCCTGCCTGTCCCTCCCGTCATCCGTGTACTTTTAGCTTTGGTATTGGTATCCCATAAGTAATGGATGACCCGTGGACTGACTACACTTAACAGGAGAAAACATAATTTATGCTTACCTGATAAATTCCTTTCTCCTGTAGTGTAATCAGTCCACGGCCCGCCCTGTTTTTTATGGCAGGTCTAAATTTTAAATTATACTCCAGTCACCACTGCACCCTATAGTTTCTCCTTTCTCGTTTGGTTTTCGGTCGAATGACTGGGTGTGACGTAGAGGGGAGGAGCTATATAGCAGCTCTGCTTGGGTGATCCTCTTGCACTTCCTGTTAGGGAGGAGTTAATATCCCATAAGTAATGGATGACCCGTGGACTGACTACACTACAGGAGAAAGGAATTTATCAGGTAAGCATAAATTATGTTTTTCCCAGTCCCACAAAATGCAGAGCTAATAGGAGAATTAGATCAGTGTTTCTCTACCACGGTCCTCAAGAACCCCTAACAGGCCAGCTTTTTTATAGCTGGACTAGAGCACAGGTGAAATAATCAGCTGATAAGTGAAAGCAGGTTAGTTACCATGGTTACTGATCAGCTGATTATTTCACCTGAGCTCTTGTTCAGCTATAATGAAAACCTGGTTTCTTGGGGTAACTTGAGGACTGCAGTTGAGAAACACTGGATTAGATAATAGATTAATCAGAAAAGATTCTGTTAATTAAACTTTTGGACACTGAAAAATGAATGCATAGAGACCAAATTAACCTCTTAACGGGGCGATCCTGCTTGCTTCCAGCTGCTTTCCGGTTATTGCAGTGATGCTTCGATATTGAGGCATCCTGCAATAATCCACCTTGGCCATCCGATGCAGAGAGAGCCAGTCTGTGGCCCTCTCTTCACCGGACATCGATGGCCGGTATCGTTGGTGGGTGGGAGCCAGTCTGGGAGGCGGGTGGGCGGCCATCGTTGGGCCGAGTGGAGTGGAGGGTGCGGGATCGGGGGCGGGACAGACGGGGGTGCGCACGGGCGCGCGCGTGCACGGGGGACGGCGGGCGCGCGCGTGCACGGGGGACGGCGGGCGGGCGCGTGCATGGGTCGGGAGCGGGCGGGAACTGCTACACTACAGACAAACATGTTCATAAAAGTACAAAAAAAAAAGTTATTTTAAAATTTATATAAGCATCTAAGGGATCTGGAAGGGGTGGGGGGTTGGTCTTGGGGGGGGGAGCTACACTACAGAAAAGGGCAATTTAAAAAAAAAAAAAGCATACTTTTTTTTACTAAACTGGGTACTGGCAGACAGCTGCCAGTACCCAAGATGGAGCCCATTAAGGCAGAAGGGGGAGGGGTTAGAGAGCTGTTTGGTGGGGGATCAGTGAGGTTGGGGGCTAAGGGGGGATCCTACACAGCAGCATATGTAAATATGCTAAAAACAAAACAAAAAAAAGCCCAAATATAGCTTTTATTTTAGTACTGGCAGAGTTTCTGCCAGTACTTAAGATGGCGGGGACAATTGGGGGTTGGGGGAGGGAAGAGAGCTGTTTGGGAGGGATCAGGGGGTCTGATGTTTCAGGTGGGAGGCTGAGCTCTACACTAAAGCTAAAATTAACCCTGCAAGCTCCCTACAAGCTACATAATTAACCCCTTCACTGCTAGCCATAATGCACGTGTGATGCACAGCGGCATTTGGCGGCCTTCTAATTCCCAAAAAGCAACGCCAAAGCCATATATGTCTGCTATTTCTGAACAAAGGGGATCCCAGAGAAACATTTAAAACCATTTGTGCCATAATTGCACAAGCTGTTTGTAAATAATTTCAGTGAGAAACCTAAAATTTTGAAAAATGTAATGTTTTCAGTGAGAAACCTAAAGTTTGTGAAAAAGGGAACGTTTTTTTTTATTTGATCGCATTTGGCGGTGAAATGGTGGCATGAAATATACCAAAATGGGCCTAGATCAATACTTTGGGTTGTCTACTACACTACACTAAAGCTAAAATTAACCCTACAAGCTCCCTAATTATTCCCTGCACTGCTGGGCATAATACACGTGTGGTGCGCAGCGGCATTTAGCGGCCTTCTAATTACCAAAAAGCAATGCCAAAGCCATATATGTCTGCTATTTCTGAACAAAGGGGATAACAGAGAAGCATTTACAACCATTTGTGCCATAATTGCACAAGCTATTAGTAAATGATTTCAGTGATAAACCTAAAATTGTGAAAAATGTAATTTTTTTTTTAATTTGATCACATTTGGCGGCGAAATGGTGGCATGAAATATACCAAAATTGGCCTAGATCAATACTTGGGGTTGTCTACTACACTACACTAAAGCTAAAATTACCCCAAAAAGCTCCCTACATGCCCCCTAATTAACCCCTTCACTGCTGGGCATAATACACATGTAGTGCACAGTGGCATTTAGCGGCCTTCTAATTACTAAAAAGCAACACCAAAGCCATATATGCCTGCTATTTCTGAACAAAGGGGATCCCAGAGAAGAATTTACAACCATTTATGCCATAATTGCACAAGCTGTTTGTAAATAATTTTAGTGAGAAACCAAAAGTTTGTGAAAAAATTTGTGAAAAAGTGAAAGATTTTTTGTATTTGATCGCATTTGGCGGGGGAATGGTGGCATGAAATATACCAAAATGGGCCTAGATCAATACTTTGGGTTGTCTAATAAAAAAAAATATATACATGTCAATGGATATTTAGAGATTCCTGAAAGATATTAGTGTTCTAAGGTAACTAGCGCTAATTTTGAAAAAAAAAAAAATGGTTTGGAAATAGCAAAGTGCTACTTGTATTTATGGCCCTATAACTTACAAAAAAAGCAAAGAAGATGTAAACATTGGGTATTTCTAAACTCACAAGAAAATTTAGAAACTATTTAGCATGGGTGTTTTTTGGTGGTTGTAGATATGTAACAGATTTTGGGGGTCAAAATTAGAAAAAGTGTGTTTTTTTCCATTTTTCCTCATATTTTATCATTTTTTTATTTTAAATTATAAGATATGATGAAAATAATGGTATCTTTAGAAAGTCCATTTAATGGCGAGAAAAACAGTATATAATATGTGTGGGTACAGTAAATGAGTACGAGGAAAATTACAGCTAAACACAAACATCGCAAAAATGTAAAAATAGCCTTGGTCCCAAACGGACAGAAAATGGAAAAGTGCTGTGGTCATTAAGGGGTTAAAGACATAGAAGGGCACTATTATGCGTTCTGACTAAAATATGCTCATATCCATCATTTACTACAGACATCCAAATATAAACAATACTCCCTAAGAAATCCTACCCCTTTTGAATCCCTTTGACTGTTGGTGGGAAAAATATTGTGATCTCATTTAGAGAAGTAGAGTCACCATTATAATTTCTAACTGACTGTAAAATTATTCTTAAAAACACTAAGCGATACTCAGTTTACCCACAAATTTTGGAACTGAACACCAAAATCCTTTACAGATGGTACAGTGCGACGGCTTGTCTGTCGGTTATATATAAAGGGGCCTCAGGGAACTGTTGGAAAGGGTGTGGTGAAAAGAGATACTATGTAAGCGCACCCTTTTTTTCCCTGCCCTGGTTTCCAGCATGTGTGTCACAAATGTTTATTAAAAACATAACACTTTATTAGAAAAATAAAAATGGGTGTGTTAAAAAAATTCCAATGCTGGCAATAGTTTAATTAAAGTTAGTTTATAGTAGGCTACTCCTATTATATAATATTAGAATAGTACATCATATCAAGATGCCATTGATATATATATATATTGGTATTATGATATAAGCAGTATGTATGTAGTACATTTCAAGGAGGGAATTATCTAATCAAAGTCATATAAAATATGTCAAGCCCCTAAGCAGTAGAGATAATTATTGTTGTCACTATAAATTCCATAGTGGGGAGAATTAATAGGTGTCAAAACCTCTCCTCTCATATTATTATAATTCAAGATAGTTTAGCAATTTTATTGCATTTGTTGGGCTGTTTGTGCAATCTCAAAATCCACTACTGTGTAGCAATATTAACTTTATTATGTTTTGTTAAAAAGATAGAGTTATTATTACAAAGTGTATTTCCACAGGAGCCTATCCTGTGGTTTAGCAATAATGTTGCTGTGTTAATAAATTGTAGCAATCGGCTTCACGTTCATAGTTTCCATAAAGTATGCATAATGTTTAAATATCTCTATGATTGTTAGTATTGGGGGATATAAACCTATCACAATCTAATACATTAGCAGATGCACTATTATGATATCACAAAATATAAAGACTTAACAGTGTCTGTTGTGTTTGGGTGTTCAAGGGGTTTATTCGTAAGTCCACAAATTACTGCAAAAGTCTCTTTTAATTGTGCTGTAAAGATTACAATATTCAGAGCCACACTTAAATCCATATTATTTCATTAATCATGAAATATTAAGTTAGCATGGGGAAAATGGATCTGTTATATATAAATATATTTAACAGTAATTGGTTGCCGCAATTACTGCAAAATTATTTGAATTTATTCTTTTTACTGACATTTAGTGCCATAATAAAAGCACCATTTATTCTTACTATAATATGTCAATATATGTACAGCAGTATTTTATATATATATATATATATATATATATATATATATATATATATATATATATATATAAGCAGGCTGAAGAAAGTGCATTCCACAGGACTTACTTGTTGATCCACTTTATTGTGAACGTTTTCGAGCCTGACCGGCTCGTCCTCAGTCTGTCTGAGGACGAGCCGGTCAGGCTCGAAAACGTTCACAATAAAGTGGATCAACAAGTAAGTCCTGTGGAGTGCACTTCCTTCAGCCTGTTTATACATATTGTTTGTGCACCCAAGGCAGCTGTTTGACAAGCTTGGAGTGCACTTTGTCTACAAATATATATATATATATATATATATATATATATATATATACAGTATATATATATATATATATATATATATATATATATATATATATATATATATATAGGGGTATATTTATCAAAGCGTCAATCTCAGTGCATTTGCCGGTGTTAATACGCTCGCCAGACATCACTGACGCGGATCCAAATATGATGCCTTTATTTATTAAAAAAAAAAGTCAAAAACACATGTGCCAAGTACGGCGCGATGAGCATCGGACTGTTGTTAACTAACAGTCTTCGATGTTGCGGTTATTCGGGTTTTTCCCAACTTTATTTATACCATTTAATTACTGTCCATGATCAAGCACATTTCTCTAAAGCTAATCTTTTATTTTTCATCTGTTAATGTCCAAGAAATAGATTTATACCTCAACAAACAATATCTCATAGAAAGTTATTTTTATATTTATTTGTTATATGACACTTTCACATAAATTAATGTGTATTTGTATTTCTAGAAGTCATGATATGCTTTTATCTCATTTATATTTTATACATGTTTATTAATGCTAGAATTTGTACATATATCATTGCACATACTTGTATGTATATATATATATATATATATATATATATATATATATATATATATATATATATATATATATATGTGTGTGTGTGTGTGTGTGTGTGTGTGTATGTGTGTTTTGCCAGAAATCTTTTGCAAACATATTTACATGTCCCTAAGTTCCTTTTTTTGTTCTAAACAATGTTGTCTGTCATATCTCTGTATTTATTTATACTACTATATGTATATAGTGTAAATGTATTATTATTCTGAGCAGGAATAATTGCGAATATAGCATGTAATCAGGGTATCATATGTATTTATTTGCAATCAATGGATATTTTAAGAGCTGGGCCAGTTTTCTCTCTGTACCTGTGTAACCCCTCCTGATTGCAATCTAGTTTTTAAAACCACCCCTACACAGGTGTTATAAAATGGGCTGGCATTTAAGATGACATTTCTTACTGAAAAAGAAATTCAAGATAAGGAAGAAATACACTGAAAATAGCATGACAGTAAAGAGGTGATTTTAATTTCTGCTGTATCTGAATCATGACAATTTAATGTTAGGTGGGCTATCCCTTTGAGCTATCAGTTTAAGATTATATTGAATCAAACATCAATTCGAATTTTGAAATCATTGTCTAAAATATTACACTGTGTCCTAATGTCAGCATCAATGTTTATCTTTAATACTTATTTCACATAAACATACTTTCAAAGTATAATACACAATGTAACAAATGTCACATACAAGTTCTGATGAGAGATCAATGACACAAGTATCGAGTCATTTGATTTGTTAGTGATGGTTTAAAATGTATATTTGAATCAGATGGGCTGATGTCATAAATCATGTGATTATGCATATTCCAATCAAAAGTGGTTGAAAAATTCACTAGTGTGTGGGTTGTTTAGGAGTTTGCACCATAATTGGTGCGAAAAGTGTTGCGTCAAAATTGGTGCGAAGTGGAGAGTGGAACTTGTATTACATGGCTTAAACATGGTGCAAAAAGATTTTTCAAGAAAAATAAAAAGGAAGATAGCTATATTATGTTGTGTATTTATTTCATTTTTATCTCTATATTAGTGTGACAAGTTTGGGGCAAAACTTTTCAAAAAATTTGGAGAAATAATATTGTCCCCTTGCTTTGTAATGAGAGACAAAATATAATCCATAAGTAGAAATGTATTTTTCATTTTTATTCCTATATCTACTAGTGCACCAAATGTGGAGCAATAATATTGTTTGATTTAGAAAGGGTATAGCATTTAATAAAGTTTCTAATTTACTTTTATTATGTAATATACTTCATTTTTTTGCAGCATCGAACATAAGCTTTCTTTCATGTAATTAGCAAGAGTCCATGAGCTAGTGACGTATGGGATATACATTCCTACCAGGAGGGGCAAAGTTTCCCAAACCTTAAAATGCCTATAAATACACCCCTCACCACACCCACAATTCAGTTTTACAAACTTTGCCACCCATGGAGGTGGTGAAGTAAGTTTGTGCTAGATTCTACGTTGATATGCGCTTCGCAGCAGGTTGGAGCCCGGTTTTCCTCTCAGAGTGCAGTGAATGTCAGAGGGATGTGAAGAGAGTATTGCCTATTTGAATTCAATGGTCTCCTTCTACGGGATCTATTTCATAGGTTCTCTGTTATCGGTCGTAGAGATTCATCTCTTACCTCCCTTTTCAGATTGACGATATACTCTTATATACCATTACCTCTACTGATTCTCGTTTCAGTACTGGTTTGGCTATCTACTATATTTAGATGAGTGTCTTGGGGTAAGTAAGTCTTATTTTATTATGACACTCTAAGCTATGGTTGGGCACTTTCTATGTAAAGTTCTAAATATATGTCTTTAAACTTATATTTGCCATGATTAAGGATAATCAGTATTCCTTTAAAATTCAGACTGTCAGTTTCATTATTTGGGATAATGCATTTTAATTCAATTTATTTTTCTTTACCTTGAAAATTTTCAATTGATCATTTTTCCCTGTGTGCTGTTAGGCTCGCGGGGGCAGAAAATGTTTCTTTTTATTGCGTCATTCTTGGCGCGGACTTTTTTGGCGCAAAAATTTCGTCATTTACGGCGCCGTAGTTGACGCCGGAAGTTGTATTCTGTTAATACGTCATTTTTGACGCATGTGTATTCAGACATTTTTTTGCACCAAAAAATGTGGGCGTCGGTTCTGGTGTCAGAGGATGTGGCGTCATACTTGGCGCAAAATATATGGGCGTTGTATTTAGCGCCAATAATGTGGGCGTCATATTTGGTGCCAAAAGATGTGGGCATATTTTTTGTTTCACTTTTTTTCCTCACATTATTTAAACCTCACTTTTTTATTGCTTCTGGTTTCTAGAAGCTTATTATTTTGCATTCTTTTCCCATTCCTGAAACTGTCATTTAAGGAATTTGATAATTTTGCTTTAAATATTGTTTTTTTCTATTACATATTGCAAGATTTCACTGTTCCTGTTTCAAAACAATCTAAGAGGATTCCTGTTGACTGAGTTCAGTCCTACCAAAGCTAAGTTCATTTATTTTAAATGTTATGAATGTTTATCTTTAGCTATGGTTTGTAATAAGTTATCATGATAAACTTTTACATGCAGTATCCATTAGTATTTATGCTTTATATATTGCCATTCTTTTTACATCTTATGTACAAGAAATATTTAGAAGATTTATAAGAAATATTTTTCTGATTCTATTTTAAAGGCTTTGTCTGACATCGTGCCTTCTAATAAAATTTTTAGGTCTTTTTCAAACTTCTTTTTTAATTATTGAAGTTTCAAATGACCAACAACATACTGATTTATCCTTCTCTGATGATGTTTTTTCTCATTCAGAATTTTCTTCATCAGATATTGACACTAACAAATCTACTTTTTTATTTTTTATTTTTTTATTAAAGTACATTTGTTCTTTGTTGAAAAGGTGTTGATTATTTTGGATATTAAGGTAACTAGTTCTTTTTCAAGACTAGCTAACACTATTTCTGCTTATTTATTATTTTGTGTTTTCAGAGGGTTTTTTTCAATTCCTCATACTAGGGAATGGAATAGGCTGAGAATTTTCTTTTATTCCTTCTTCAAAGGTTTTAAACTATATTCTTTGACGGCAGTTAAATTCAATTTGGAGGGTTCTCCAATTTATTGGGGCTATCTCTACTCCTACTAATTATGCTATTGTTTCTATAGCAAAATAGTATTTATTTTCCTTTAGATGGTTGTATCTTATTTATGGAAAATTATTTAGTTTCAGGTACTTTTCTTGGACCTGTGATTTATTTGGATGTTGCAATTACTTGATCTTAAAGTAAACAGAAAAAATGAAGCATCAGATTATGATTTATTTTAGCATTGTTAAAGGGTCGAAATTTACTAGACTAGGTGCTGTTGCATTTGTCTTGTTGTTTTGCATTTATTGATTATGCAAGTCCACTGTATTGACTGGTCCTTTAACTGGACTATCATGCTAATCATTTAATTTGTGTCTTCATTTTATTGAATATTTTCGCAAATGAGGTTTAATCTATGTCTTTAGCTGTTTTAGCTAGAAGAATTTTGTGATTTCTAAAAATCCATATTTCTTTTGTTCTAAGATAATCAATTATTTGTTTTATAATTGGATTCAATTCTTAACTGTTACTCTGGGCTTCAAGATTGAGTTCTAAGACTAAAACTTTAAGCTTATACTAGTTTGGTTGTTCTTATTAAGGAACAAATTCCTGAATTCTTTCCCAAGTAACATGTATTTAATTGGAAATTTTTCAGTTCAAAATCAGCTCCCTAAAATTGCGATGTACGTGCCGTATTCCAGCTTGGCTGGTAAGGGGCAGGTTAAGACTTTTTTTAAATTTATTTGGTTCTATTCGGTCCAAATTTCTTTGATTTTATTCCAGTAAGGCTAACATTTTCTTTAAGTGTGTTTCGGTCCTATATATTTTGGGTACTGTTGAAGCATGGCTGATCACCCGTGGGGTTCAAGCGCTGCTCAGACCTGGAATCTTCTGGGGTATTTCTTCCAGTTCCATTTTTAGGAACTGGGTTTTGGAGTATTATTCAAACTATTCTGCCTTTTTTTGGTCAGTGATAGCATTATTTGTTTTCATTAGATACAATAAATGCATATTTTCATTTTTCTGTTTTCATTCAGATTATTTTCTGAGGATGCGGAATCTCATATGATTCACTTTGTTCTTCCAGGACATAGTTAGAGGATCTTTTTTTCAAAAGCTCTTGATTACTCACACAAGGGTCACCATTTTTAGGTTTCCAGATAGTTTGTGTCACTGTCTTTGTCTCTATCAGACAAGGGACAATTTTATTGTGTTCCGTCTGTCGGTACCTTTAGTCTCTATTATTTCCTTCAGTTGCTATATATGCATAGAAGTTTTAGGTCTTATGGCCATTGGATTCAATTCCCTTTGCTCATTTTCAATAGAAAGAACCTTTCCAGTCTTTTATGCTGAATTATGGTGCAGGGATTCTAGGATTTTGCATTTTAAATCTTCGAATCCTAATATTTATCTCTCTTGATTTGGTGGTTAAGATCACCATCATTTAGTTCTACAGGTCTCTTCATTTCTTTCAACCTGGACCATGATCTCTACAGATGTGAGTCTTTTTGGTTGGGAGGCTGTCTGAGGATCTCTGTCAGCACAAGGGGTTTGGAAATCTCAGGAGGCGTTTTTTCAGTTAGTTTCTTTTTGAAGAAGAGACGTTTATTGTTTTTCAGACAATATCACAACTATGGTGTATGTCAATCATCAGGGTAGGACTATCAGTCCTTAGGCTGTGACAGAAGTGTCTCGGATATTACGGATAAACAACTGTGACCTTAGTCACTAGAGGGCGCTGAAACTATTAGTAAATATGAAGGGAATGGACAACCTTCCAATGGGGGAGACAAGCTGCACCTCTTAATACCAAAAATTGGAATAAGAACTAAAATATAAGTATGATAAACACACAAGAGGGCGCTATAACAACTGAGTGGTGGAATACAAAAGATAATCAGTGATAAAAGCAATAGCAAACAATATATATGAGAAACTGTGAATAGATCATGGACTCTCACCATACAGACGATATAACTATTGATATTCAGTCCCAAACATGTGTACAATGTTCATATGTCCAATGTCCCAATGATGTGAGCAGAACCAGTTGCTGCCGATAATCCTGCACTCTCCTCCTGTAAATGCCCTCTTCTCTCCTAAATGACCGGAGGCAGATCTATAGGGGTGGAGGGGAAACAGAGGCGACAAATGTGTGTATCCAGTGTGATAATGGACCCCCCTGTACAAGTATGCTATACCCAGGGTACTCACACTTTGACTTAGCACACCAATGTGCTGGTAGGCGCAGACTGGCTATCAGAGCAAGCCAGCTAGCTCTCTCCGGTGCACTCTCTCGCTGTGGTAATCGTCAGAGTCTGATCCGCTGTGTCTCCTTAGTGCTGGTCTCCAACGCCAACAGGAACTGGTAACGGACTAACTCCCAAGGATTGGTAATGAGGATATACTTGTCATA
Organism: Bombina bombina; assembly: GCF_027579735.1. NCBI lineage: Eukaryota > Metazoa > Chordata > Amphibia > Anura > Bombinatoridae > Bombina > Bombina bombina. The sequence goes on along the minus strand of NC_069506.1, from coordinate 169,099,479 downwards.
GAATCACATGCGATGGTATAAAATAGACTTTAATCAGTATTAAAAACAACCATACAGATTCCACAAGTGAATATCAGGTATGTATTCTTTGCTACGCGTTTCTCGGCTACTTATGGGCCGTTTCTTCAGGCATATTTGTATAAACATTTGAATCGGCTATATATTGCCGCTCATTACCAAATCCTCCCTCCCCCCATCTGACCCAATAGGCGTGTAGCTTTCAGCCATTGGCTATAGACAAACATCCAGCTGATACTTAGTAACGTGATTTGAATGGATACATATACAATCCAAATTTCAAACAATGGTATGTTCATACAAAGTTACAAATATAGTTATCTACTTAATATTGCAAACATCATTATTTTCCCTCTTAAGAATGACTTTCAATAGATAAAACTTTGTGAGATCTCTCAATCTCACTTCCAATGTGCAACGCAGCTAAAAACTAAATTATATATATGTATATAAATAAGACACCTCATGTGAGATTTGGTTTCCGCTGCCAAAAACTGACAACTTGGATAGGATGCAGTAAATATCTATCTAGATGAAGTATATATTCAAGGTTTAATTGTATATAATTTTCTCATATGATTTATTAAAGGGACCTCCTGTCATAAGGTAACTATTATTAGTGAATTTCTTTACGCTAATTCTTTACTCTAAATGGAACTCTTTGCTTTTTAGACTGAACAACCATATATGTCTGATAATTAAAATAGCAGTATATGAATATGTAAATTAAATAAATATGAAATAGATATAATATTAAATAAATGAAAAATCATAAGTGATGGACGAGAAATAGCCAAAAATCCCGCAACGTCTATTGCACTTTCTGAATCGATTTTAACTGAGTATTTTGCTCCTATTTTGTATACCTATTGTAAGGTGTAACCCCCTCCTAAATTCCAAAGGTATAGGTAATGGGCATAGTACTATGAATAGTGTTGCTTCCTATACGTGTAGAAAAAATAGTGAGTTATATGTAGAATTATAGAACAACGTGAAAGACCATTAATGGTCAAGGTGCTACGACTATTTGTTATTATATCAGGAATCACCAATAGTTCCTGATTAAGTGCATATGATTGTTATAATAGTTACAGTGATATATGTGATGTATCAACATGATACTGCTACAAGTACTAAAAGTAAATAGTGAACCTTATATGTGTCGAAGTGAGAAGAATAAATAAAATTAAAAGTCATAACATGTTACTATGTGCAATATGCAATGGATTATGTCCAATGTGAACTAGTATGTGCTTATATATGTGTACCTAATATAAAACTAATCCCTGGTCTAGGTTTATAATGCGTGTGTGATATATATAAAAAATTACCAACATAAATAAAATAAGGTGAGGTGTACACCAAAAATTATAAAAAGATTCAAGTTAGAAAGCCGCAGAGTCAATAACTTCGTTGAGACCGTCTGGAAAAAGTGATCCAAATTTGTGGATCCAAAAAGTCTCTCTTTGGCGAAGCTTGATGAATCTATTGTACTTGTTAGAGGGTAAAATGCTTTCAATGGGGGTGATTTTAAAACTACATGGTTCCCCCTTGTGTTCTTGTATATGGTGTCTTGAGACACTATGTTTATCAGATTCATATCGAATGTTTCTGAAGTGTTCACTCCATCTGGTGCGAATGTTGCGTATTGTGCGCCCTAGGTACTGTATCCCACATTTACAGGATAACACATAGATAACGAAAGATGAGCTGCATGTGAGGTATTGCCCTATCTGATATGACCCTCCTGTCGTATGAGCTGTAATCTTTTTTGCTCCATGAGTTATATATTGACACATATAGCATCTTGATTTGCCGCATCTAAAAACACCTTTACGGCCCATTTTTTTATTATTATTGTTATTATTCGATGTACCTTTAATTGCTTTTTTAGAGATGACTACCTTACTGGGCGCTAATGATTGCTTAATATTAGGTGCTCTCCTATATACAATGCTAGGGGTGGAATTTAAATTTCTTTTCAGTATGGGGTCCTTAAGCAAAATGGGCCAGTGTTTTTGTAATGTCTTTTTGATAAGTTTATGGTTAGAATTATATTGAGTAACGAACAGGGGTTGTTCTTTCATGTTATTATTCTTTGGTGTCTGAATATTATTGTTATTTTTAATGGGATTGAGTATTAAAGCTCTATCTCTCTCACATGCCTTCCTATATCCATTATTAATGATTTCAGGGGGATACCCTTTTTCTCTGAATCTTTCTATTAGAATTTGTGACTGTTCATGAAATATATCGTCTGAACTGCAGTTCCTTTTTATACGGCAAAACTGACTGAATGGAATATTATTCTTCCATTGGGAATAATGGTTGCTGGAATAATGTAAAAAATTATTGCAATCAACAGTCTTGAAGTATGTGCAAGTGCAAATATTATGATTTCTATCAAATGAGAGGTTAAGATCTAAAAATTCAATTCTATCTGGTTGCACACTGGAAGTGAACTGGATACCCATATCATTTTTATTTAAAAATGTACAAAAGGAATGTGCCTCCTCAATGGTCCCTTTAAAAACAAATAAAAGGTCATCTATGTAGCGGCCATAGTACACCAGGTTGCCCCACCAGTTGGAGTTATATATATATCTATTTTCAAAATAACCCATGAAGAGGTTTGCAAAACTGGGGGCAAACCTGGTGCCCATGGCCATACCTCTGATTTGTAGATAAAACTCATCTAAAAACTTAAAATAATTATGTTTTAAAATAAACTCAATAAGACTAAGCAAATATTCCTTCTGCTTAGCAGGCATAAATAAGTCATCCTCCAAAAAATGTCTCACTGTAGATATACCTAACTCGTGAGATATGTTTGAATATAGAGCGCTCACATCTGCAGTAACCCAAATGGAATCCTTATCACATTTAACCCCTTCAAGTTTTTGTAATAAATCCGTTGTATCACGAATATATGAAGGAAGGTTTTGAACATATTTCTGCAAGTAACTATCTATGTATCCTGATAATTTATCCGTAAGGCTATTCATGCCTGCAATAATGGGCCTTCCTGGAGGTTGTGCAGGATTTTTATGGATTTTAGGAAGATGGTAGTAGTAAGGGATGGAAGGATGTGAAGGAGTAAGGTATTTCCTTTCTTTAGAATTAAGTATTCCATCACTGCTACCATCTTCCAACATCCGCAAAAGTTTTTTCAAAAAAGTCTGTGTAGGATCCACCTCTAATTTTCTATAATATTCTGTGTTATGGAGAATGTTCTGTGCTTCGCTAACATAGTCTGTATAGTCTTGGAGTACTATACCTCCCCCCTTGTCTGCCTGCCTGATCACCAGAGTGGGATCATTGGCAAGCGATTGTAAGGCTCTATACTCGTGTGGCCAAAGTTTTTTATGTCCTTTGGGAAATTTAGGGATTTTCTCTAGATCCTCCATAACTAGCTGTTGAAATAGATCGATGTATGTAACATCATCCTTAGGTGGATTAAAGCTGGAAGGGGGAGCAAGAGAAGTATGGATATATCCCTCGAATAGTTCTTCCACTAACATGTCAGGTTCTACATATATAGTTTGCATTAAAGTCTGACTGTCCATATTGTTAGTGAGGATAGGTGTTCCAGTAATATTTTTCCTTTTTAGTGTTTTTAGCGAGAAGTATCTTTGTAAGGCCAATTTTCTTGTATATTTGTTTAGATCTACAAACAAATCAAAGATTTTATGTGGGTTAGGTGGACAAAAGGACAGACCTCGCCCTAGTATTCTTATCTCATCATCAGAAAGCTGATGTGAAGATAGGTTGAAAATACCTTTTGCTAATTTCTGTAGTTGCTCTTTTTTTGAGGAGTGCCCTCTCCCTCGTCTTCCCCGTTTGGAAAAGGTCTTTTCTTTTTTTGTGAATTTTGTGGTGGATTGAGTGTATTTTGGGGACCTGGGTTCCTCCTCCATAGTGGTGCCAAATTGCGCACCCCTAAAAAATCAGCATTAGATGTAGATGGTAGCTCAGCCCTTTGTTGATTACCATTCCCCTTTACTTTGGGCCCTGTAGAGTTATCGCAATGGGGACTCCTATAGTTATCTTTATTAGGATTACTCTGGAGTGACTCATATCTGTTATGTAGTGGAATGAAATTGGGGTTGGGAAATGATTTATCATTGTATGTATTGGTCCTATAATTATCATATTGATAATGATATTGATTTCCCTTTGTACCATGATAGAAATTACTGTTCTGAGGTTCATCTCTACTTCTATAATGACCTTGTTGTGATGTAGTTCCATTTAGAGTAAAGAATTAGCGTAAAGAAATTCACTAATAATAGTTACCTTATGACAGGAGGTCCCTTTAATAAATCATATGAGAAAATTATATACAATTAAACCTTGAATATATACTTCATCTAGATAGATATTTACTGCATCCTATCCAAGTTGTCAGTTTTTGGCAGCGGAAACCAAATCTCACATGAGGTGTCTTATTTATATACATATATATAATTTAGTTTTTAGCTGCGTTGCACATTGGAAGTGAGATTGAGAGATCTCACAAAGTTTTATCTATTGAAAGTCATTCTTAAGAGGGAAAATAATGATGTTTGCAATATTAAGTAGATAACTATATTTGTAACTTTGTATGAACATACCATTGTTTGAAATTTGGATTGTATATGTATCCATTCAAATCACGTTACTAAGTATCAGCTGGATGTTTGTCTATAGCCAATGGCTGAAAGCTACACGCCTATTGGGTCAGATGGGGGGAGGGAGGATTTGGTAATGAGCGGCAATATATAGCCGATTCAAATGTTTATACAAATATGCCTGAAGAAACGGCCCATAAGTAGCCGAGAAACGCGTAGCAAAGAATACATACCTGATATTCACTTGTGGAATCTGTATGGTTGTTTTTAATACTGATTAAAGTCTATTTTATACCATCGCATGTGATTCTATGACAAGTATATCCTCATTACCAATCCTTGGGAGTTAGTCCGTTACCAGTTCCTGTTGGCGTTGGAGACCAGCACTAAGGAGACACAGCGGATCAGACTCTGACGATTACCACAGCGAGAGAGTGCACCGGAGAGAGCTAGCTGGCTTGCTCTGATAGCCAGTCTGCGCCTACCAGCACATTGGTGTGCTAAGTCAAAGTGTGAGTACCCTGGGTATAGCATACTTGTGCAGGGGGGTCCATTATCACACTGGATACACACATTTGTCGCCTCTGTTTCCCCTCCACCCCTATAGATCTGCCTCCGGTCATTTAGGAGAGAAGAGTGCATTTACAGGAGGAGAGTGCAGGATTATCGGCAGCAACTGGTTCTGCTCACATCATTGGGACATTGGACATATGAACATTGTACACATGTTTGGGACTGAATATCAATAGTTATATCGTCTGTATGGTGAGAGTCCATGATCTATTCACAGTTTCTCATATATATTGTTTGCTATTGCTTTTATCACTGATTATCTTTTGTATTCCACCACTCAGTTGTTATAGCGCCCTCTTGTGTGTTTATCATACTTATATTTTTGTCTCGGATATTAGCTTGGGCTAAATCCAGCTCCTATCTAAATTCTGTGGTTTTTTTCCCAGGTATAGATATTTGGGAAGCGGATTATCTCTGTTAATCAAGCTTTACTTCCGGGAGAATGGTCTCTCTTACCCAGATATGTTTTTCAATTTTTCAGATGTGAGCATTTCTAGAAATAGATCTGTTGGCATCTCATCTGAATAAAGAACTTCCCAGGGGCCTATTCAGGTCCGGGGATCTTCAGGCGGAAGTAGTGTATGCATTGACATTTCTTTGGAATTATTTTTTTTGCCTATTTCTTTCCGCCTCTAGTTCTTCTTCCAAAGTGATTTCCAAAATTCTTATGGAGTATTTGTTTGTTATGCTGGTATCTCCAGCATGGCCTCTCAGGTTTTGGTATGCGGATCTCATTCGGATGGCCAGTTGCCAACCTTGGACACTTCCGTTTAAACCAGACCTTCTTTCTCAAGGCCCATTTTTTCCATCAGGATCTCAAATCATTAAATTTGAAGGGATGGAGATTGAACGCTTGGTTTTTAGTCATAGAGGTTTTTCTGACTCATTGATTAATACTATGTTTCAGGCTCGTAAATCTGTCTCTAGAAAGATTTAGTATTGAGTCTGGAAGACCTACTTTTCTTGGCATTCTTTTAAAATTCATAGAATTTTATTATTTTTTCAGGTTGGTTTGGATAAGGTTTTGTCTTCAGTTCTTTGTTAGGACAAATCTCTACTCTTTCTGTTCTTTTTTCACAGAAAGATTGCTAATCATCCTTATATTCATTGTTTTATACAGGCTTTGGTCCGTATCAATCCTGTCATTAATTCAATCTCTCCTCTTTGGAGTCTCAATTTGGTGCTGAGGGCTTTACAGGCTCCTCCGTTTGAAACTATGCATTTTCTGAACATTAAATTACTTTCTTGGAAAAGTATTGTTTCTTTTGGTTATTTCTTCTGCTAGAAGAGTTTTTGAGTTATCTGCTCTTTTTTGGGAATATCCTTTTCTGGTTTTTCATCAGGATAAGGAAGTGTTACTTCCTGATATTCATCATTTTGTTCAGGTTTTGATTCGTATAAAACCTGTCATTAAACCGATTTCTCCTCCTTGGAGTCTTAATTGGGTTCTGAAGGTTTTTCAGGCTCTTCTATTTGAGCATATGCTTGCTCTGGACATTAATTACTTTCATGGAAAGTATTGTTCTTTTTGGACATCTCTTCAGCTAGAACAGTTTTTGAATTATCTGTTCTTTCTTGTGAATCTCTTTTTTCTGATTTTTTTCATCAGGATAAGGTGGTTTTTGCTGTCCTCATTTCAATTCTTACCTAAAGTTGTAAATTCTAACAAACATTAGGGAGGAATTATTGTTTTCCTAAGACTTCTTTGGTGAGATTCTTACTTTCTTTGGATATGGTAAGAGTTTTTGAAATTCTATGTTGAAGCTATTCAGATTTCAGATAGACTTCTAGTCTATTTTTTATCTTTTCTGGTTTTAGGAAGGTCAAAAAGCTTCTGCCATTTATTTGGCATCTTGCTTAAGCTTTTGATTCACCATGCTTATTTGGAGTCGGGTGGATTCCCGCCTCGGAGGATTGCGGCTCATTCTACTAGGTAAGTTTCTACTTTCTGGGCTTTTTAAGAATGAAGCTTCTGTTGATCAGATTTGCAAAGCAATGACTTGGTCTTCTTTGCATACTTTTACTATGTTCTACCATTTTGATGTTTTCTCTTCTTTAGAAGCAGTTTTGGTAGAATGGTACTTCAGGCAGCTGTCTGTTTGATTCTTCTGCTTATAATTTCAGTTTTTTTCATTATAAAATTGAAACTTTTTTGATTTGGGTAGTGGATTAATTTTTCAGCGGAATTGGCTGTCTTTACTTTATCCCTCCCTCTCTAGTGACTCTTGCGTGGAAGTTCCACATCTTGGGTATTTATTATCCCATACGTCACTAGCTCATGGACTCTTGCTAATTACATGAAAGAAAACATAATTTACCACCCTTTTTTGTGGTGGTTATGATTTTTTTTTTTTTTGTATAAAGCACAATTATTCCAATTCCTTATTTTTTTTATGCTTTCGCACCTTTCTTATCACCCCACTTCTTGGCTATTCGTTAAACTGAATTGTGGGTGTGGTGAGGGGTGTATTTATAGGCATTTTAAGGTTTGGGAAACTTTGCCCCTCCTGGTAGGAATGTATATCCCATACGTCACTAGCTCATGGACTCTTGCTAATATGAAAGAAATTAATTTATCAGGTAAGTTCTTACATAAATTATGTTTTCTGTGTTTTAAGACTCCCATTGATTTCTCTTGTATCCGCAGTCTCAAGGGTGGTGGATTTAAAACTAAGTACACTGCGTTGGAATAGACGCGAGCGTACCTGTTAAATGTTTAATAAATTGGGAAAATGGTCAAATAGAGTCGAATGTGACTTTGAAACATCTGTAATGACGCAAGCATCGATCTGCGTCGGATTGAGATCGCGGGAGCGTATATTATGTCACAATTTTCAACATTTGACGATCTTGACATTTTAATAACTACAGCCGATCAATCTCGCGACAAATACGATGCGGGATTCAAGCATATTTTCAGTTGACGCTTTGATAAATATCCCCCATAGTCTCTGTATGAACACAGCACTTACTGGATTTGTATAAAACTTAGCTTTTATTGTGCAAGGTTCATAAAGTGTCCCATGTCTAGAGTTAATCCAGTGAGTGCTGTCTTTATAAAGAGACTATGTTCACTTTTTTAATTGAGCACCCTAGTATATGCCGCCATATTGGATTATATGAGTACAGTTACTTTTCCTTGCTTATATATTCCTTGCTGTATATATACAGTATATATATATATATATATATATATATATATATATATATATATATATAGTTTGTTTGTCTGTCCTACGAACCAAGATTCGCTTGTTATATTGATCAGCAAAATCAAGAGTGCCAGCAATTTAAGGCAACCTTGTGTATGAATAGGCGATTTTATATTAAAGGGACAGTCTACACCAGAATTGTTATTGTTTTAAAAGATAGATAATCCCTTGTTTACCCATTCCCTAGTTTTGCATAACCAACACAGTTATATTTATATATTTTTTACCTCTGTGATTATCTTGTATCTAAGCCTCTGCAGACTGCCCCTTTATTTGTTCTTTTGACAGACTTGCAGTTTAGCCAATCAGTGATGGCTCCCAGGTAACTTCACGTGCACGAGCACAGTGTTATCTATATGAAAAACATGAACTAACACCCTCTAGTGGTGAAAAACCTGTTAAAATGCATTCTTAAGAGGCGGCCTTCAAGGTCTAAGAAATTAGCATATGAACTTCCTAAATTAAGCTTTCAACTAAGAATACCAAGAGAACAAAGAAAAATTGGTGATAAAAGTAAATTGGAAAATTGTTTAAAATGACATGCCCTATCTGAATCATGAAAGGTTTTTTTTTACTAGACTGTCCCTTTAACTTAAAAGGACAGTCTACCCCAGAATATTTATTTTTTAAAAGATAGATAATCGCTTTATTACCCATTCACTAGTTTTGCATAACCAACACAGTTATATATTAATACACTTTTTACCTGTGATTACCTTGTATCTAAGCCTCTGCAAACTGCCCCTTATTTCAGTTCTTTTGACAAACTTGCATTTTAGCCAATCAGTGCTTGCTCCTAGGAAATCCACGTGCGTGAGCATAGTGTTATCTATGTGAAACACATGAACTAACACCCTCTAGTGGTGAAAAACTGTCAAAATGCCCTGAGCTGAGAGGTGGCCTTCAAGGGCTTATAAATTAGCATATGAACCTCCTAGGTTTAGATTTCAACTAAACATACCAAGAGAACAAAGCAAAATTGGTGATAGATATAAATTTGAAAATTGTTTAAAATTACATTCCCTATCTGAATAATGAAAGTTTGTTTTGGACTAGACTGTCCCATTGGACATTAAAAGCTACTTATGTTGCGCTGTTTTTTTTAAAAAAAAAGTTAGAGCTCCCATAGGCTCTCTCCCCTTTCTGACATGTTTTGCTGGGTCCTGGACTTTTTCAAAAGTGAGGCACTGCATTGACCACGACTACTTATTCTGTATTAGCAAATAGAATCCTATTGATATCTAAGTCATCTTGTGGTTGTTAGTTAATAAACTGCTGCTGGATCCACAACATATCAGTATAGTTTGGTACGGTAATGAGATACTTGCAGATAATGCCTTGATATGTCACCAAATGTGTAGATCCAAAGCTCCGTGTCTGGACTCTGTTGAGAAGTGGCACGTATTGATCCAAGTGCCTTAGGTGACTCAAAGAACGGTGATCCAGTAATCTTTCTTTGCTGAAAGATGCAGGGATAATGTATCACTGTAGTGAAACCCTGAAGATTGATTGCAGCGTGAGGTGATGGTTGCAGTCTGACTGCGCTCACGTGATGAACTTTCCTGATGAACTTTCCTACGGCAAGCTGGGGTGCTCAAAGTTAGCACTGATCTGTTGTAAATCCAAGTAACGATCCTTGACAGGTGTATTGCAACGCATTTCGGCTGACATAGCAGCCTTTCTCAGGCATACACCTGTCAATAAGTTAGGACAATTTATACCTATTTAGATTAGGCATTTAGGCAATTAGTGTGATTGGTTCAAAAGTGATTGATCTGTAGATCTGTGAAATTGTGATAACAGAATGCTTAGGGTATTACTATGCAGAGCAATAACATAACAGTTTATTGTTCAGATTATGGAAATATGCAAGATAAATAAATATATAATATTGGTAAATGAGAGCTAGAAACAGCTTGAGAAAAGATAATATTGAGAAATATGGCAACATATAATGAAGTATAATATAATAATATAGAGACATATTCTGTGCATATTATTCTGTATTATACAACTGTGTACATCAAGTTACATAGCGCAAATACTAACAGGGGTGCTCATTGCTCATATAGTATATATATATATATATATATATATATATATATATATATATATATATATGAAGTAAAGGGGGATACAAAGATTGGAGTTTTTATAAAAATTGGAATTTTTTAAAATGGGAATATAAAGGGAATATAAAAGGGATTATAAAAGGGAATATTTAAATATTTAAACATTTAAAAATTGAATTATAATTTTTTTGATACATATGCAATGAGTTTTTAATTATATAAATTATTTAAATTATCTAAAAGAAATATACAGTATCTGCACTTCTGAGAGGTAATTAAGTAATGTTCACCTCCTAGAGACTATTTTAAAAAACAGTTGAGATTAAATTCAACATTTAGGCCTTTTGGGCGTAATGTTTGTAACTCAAAAATCCATTTTGCTTAATTCTTGAGTAGATTATTTGATACATTTCCACCTCTTTTATAGGGAACAATTTTTGAAATGGCTGTGAAATGAACATTTTTTAAGATTACTATTATTACATGTTCTAAAATGTTTGGGCACTGGGAGGTCTTTAGTCCTAAAAAAGCTAAAAAAATCAGGGAGCGCTAATGAAAGTCGCTATAGGAGGGGTTAATATAAGGGAAGTGTGTGGTGAAGTACAAATGTACAGAGACCTAAAATTAAAATAGTAGTTACATTTAATCTTATACAAAACACATTAAAAACAATAGCATAAAATACATAAGATGTTATTAGATCAGTAAATACATGTAGCTACCGGTGATAAAAATAGTATTCCTATCCTCATCTGAATGTTCTATTGAGAGAATATGCTCCCCAATTCTCTCTCTTATAGTCCTTTCTGTTTCACCAGTATACTGTTTCCCAAATTTGTTACATTCTATTAGGTAGATAATGTTTTTGTCCGTACACCTTATAGTTCTCTTTATTTTAAATTCTTTGCCTGTTTGGTTTGAAATAAATTATTTGTTTTTGCAAATTCCACATGGATAAAATCCTAAAAGGATTTCTCCTGTGACTCTTTTTCTATTTTATGTGAGTTATGTTTTAATGTAGGTGCCAATATACTCTTCAAATTTCTGGTTTTACCATAAACGAATTTAGGGATTTCTGGTAAACTATTTACTATGTGGGGATCTACTTTTAAGACATCCCAGTGTTTTTTTAATGATCTTTTCTAATACTCCTCTGTCTTCACTATATTCTGTAATGAATGGGATGAATAACTCATTAGGATTAGTATTTGTTTGTGTTTTTGTCTGTACTGAAGTATATCTTTTCTCCTAGTTTGTTGTTTATTTTTTCCTCTCTGTTTCTATCTTATCTGTATCATAACCTCTCTCTATGAATTTGTCTTTCAATAATTGAGATTGGATTTCATAATCTGCATCTTTTTTGCAATTGCGTCTGGTCATTAGAAACTGGCCTTTTGGTATATTTTGTTTCCATCTGTGTAAATGACAACTCCTTTCATGCATGAAGTTGTTGGAATCCACTTCCTTAAAATATGTTTTAGTATTTATTTCATTATTTGCTATTTAAATTTCAATATCTAATTAGTGAACTTTATTTTTACTGTATTCTGCAGTGAATTTTAAATTCATGTAATTGATTCTCATTTGTTATAAGCATAATGTTAAGTCTGTTTCCCTGCCTTGCTAGATGAAAAAGACACTATTAATATATCTTTTGTACATTATAAATTTATTTTTGAACAGGGTATTTTCCAGGAATTTAGATTCCCATAGGCCCATGAACAAATTTGCGTAACTAGGTGCAAATTTTGTGCCCATGGCTGTTCCGCAAATTTGATCATAGAAATTGTTTTCATATAGAAAAAAAGATGTGTTATTATAAATTGTATGCCATCTAATATGAAATTTCTTTTTTCTTTTTTAATGTCTTTGTCAGCTTTGATGAAGTAATCCATTTCATTGATTACATTGTCGTGTTTAACACAAGTGTATAGGGACTGTACATCACAAGTGACTAACATATAGTCTAATTCCCATTTAATATGATTCAGGAGAAATAATAAATTAGGGGAATCTCTTAAATAGGATGGTAGTTGGGACACATATTTTTTACGATATCTATCTATATAGGCGGAAAGATTAGACGTGAGGGAATTAATGCCAGAAATTATCGGCCTACCTGGAGGATTGTCTGTGGATTTGTGAATTTTCGGAAGAGCATAAATGACTAGTATAATAGGATTGTTTGGAAATAGAAATTCTAATTCTTTCTTATTTATGATCTATAAGTCTTTAGCTGCTTCTAAATAGTGTTTCAGAAAGACTTTATACACTACGGCTGGATTGCATTTTTGATTTTTATATGTATCCTTGTCATTAATTAGTGATTTTATCATTTCATTATATTTAGATTTATCTAGATTCACTATCCCCCCTCCTTTATTCGCTGATTTGATTATGATATCTTTATTATTTTCCAGTTCTCTGATTAGATTCCTTTGTTTTAAACTTACATTATGTTTGATTTTCGTGGTCTGTTGTAATTTCGTTATATCTTCTAAGACTAATTTTTCAACAAATATACCCTTTTCTTCTTTAGGATAGAAGTTTGATTTATTTTTTAGGCCAGAATGTATACATTTCTCTGTATTGGGAATAGTAATAATTATATTTCTTTCTATTGGATTTTTCATAAAGTATTTCTTTAGAGTTAAATTCCCTTGGCGTCTATGTATGCATTAAATTTATCTAACTTTTTTGTGGGTGCAAAGGTCAAACCTTTAGAGCGTATCTCTATATGTTAATTTTCTAAAGTGACACTGCTGAGGTTGTATATTCCTTTTGTGTCACTTATCTCATTCTTTTTATTTTCTGATTGTGTGGTATTTGTTGTTCGCTTAGTCTTTCTCTTGTTTCCCCTTCCTCCATTTCCCCTTCTTCTGATAGATATCTTTTTCTTCTTGAACCATTGCTCGTGTGTCCTACCCCTAAAAAATGTGTCTTGTGTGTTTGATTTTTGTTTGATTATCTGATGATGTTAGGGGTTTTTGAGTAATCTTGATTTCCCTCTACAAAATTTTTAGTGGGTCAAACCTATTACTAAGCGTAACTTGTGGTCCCTCTTCTCTCCATGAAGTCATGGGGTTTACTTTATTGTATTGTCTATAGTATGGTTGTTCCTTGTGATGGTAATTTCTATTGTATGGTCGTTCCCCATATCTTGTGTTTTTGTTAAAGTGAGGTGGATATTCGTGAGGTCTTTTTTGATCTGCACGCTATAAATGTATTCTACTCTTTGCCAATTGGTTTTGAGGTGAGTGTCTCTAAAGTGATTTCCGTTATGTTGTGCCCAATAGTTCTCGTCTTTTTGCCAGGAAGGTCTTAAATTTGTATTGTCGTTATTATTGTCATTTATGTATCCTCTTGGTTTAGTGTGATTTCTATAGTTATAATTGTTTCCGCTCTCTCTATTGTCCTTATATTTTTTATGAAAATGCTGTTGTTGTTTATGTGTGTTATTGATACTATCATTTCTATATGTATGGACTGGGGTTTCTGTTTTTTTACCTGAATAGTATTTTCTGTGTTTCTCAGTTCTTTTTGTGGGCCCCTCCATTTATGACTAATATAGTGTTCTCCATTTGGGTTCTTTTGATGTGTTTCGTAGTCTTCTCTGTCTCTCTCAAATGTATTTAATTTAACATTTATTAAATCTTCTTTTGTTTCTTTCATAAGTTTTTTTAGGGATTCTTTTCTTTATTTTTATATTCATCTAGGCCTTTATATGCTTGTAATTTGGTTTCTAGTTCGTTAATCTCATTCCCTATGGTTATTAAAAATTCTTCTCTATGATCTTTTATGAGGTTCATTAGTTTAAATGAGGTGTCTTCTAATATGTCCATCCATTTGTCCTTAAAAAATTGAGAGTCAGTTCTGAATGAACAGTATACTGTTTCCCACATTTTTTACATTCTATTAGGTAGATAATGTTTTTGTCCGTACACCTTATAGTGCTCTTTATTTTAAATTCTTTGCCAATTTGGTTTGAAGTAAATTATTTGTTTGTTTTTTTGGCATATCTACATGCCTTGCAAATTCCACATGGATACAATGCTGAAAGGATTTCTCCTGTGACTCCTTTTTCTATTTTACGTGAGTTATGTTTTAATGTAGGTGCCAATATACTCTTCAAATTTCTGGTTTTACCATAAAAGAATTTAGGGATTTCTGGTAAACTATTTCCTATGTGGGGATTTACTTTTAAGACATCCCAGTGTTTTTATAATGATCTTTTCTAATACTCCTCTGTCTTCACTATATTCTGTAATGAATGGGATGAATAACTCATTAGGATTAGTATTTGTTTGTGTTTTTTGTCTGTACTGAAGTATATCTTTTCTCTTAGTTTGTTGTATATTTTTCCTCTCTGTTTCTATCTTACCTGTATCATATGCTCTCTATCGCCTAGATTTAGAGTTTTGTTGGTAACGACCCGCGTAGCTAACGCTGGCTTTTTTCTGGCCGCACCTTTTAAATACCTCTGGTATTGAGAGTTCACAGAATGGCTGCGTTAGGCTCCAAAAATGGAGCGTACAGGCATATTTACCGCCACTGCAACTCTCGATACCAGAGTTGCTTACGGACGCGGCCAGCTTCAAAAACGTGCTCGTGCACGATTCCCCCATAGAAAACAATGGGGCTGTTTGAGCTGAAAAAAACCTAACACCTGCAAAAAAGCCGCGTTCAGCTCCTAACGCAGCCCCATTGTTTCCTATGGGGAAACACTTCCTACGTCTGCACCTAACACTCTAATATGTACCCCGAGTCTAAACACCCCTAACCTTACACTTATTAACCCCTAATCTGACGCCCCCGACATCGCTGACCCCTGCATATTATTTTAACCCCTAATCTGCCGCTCCGTACACCCCCGCCACCTACATTATCCCTATGTACCCTTAATCTGCTGCCCTAACATCGCCGACCCCTATATTATATTTATTAACCCCTAATCTGCCGCCCCCAACGTTGCCTCCACCTAACTACACTTATTAACCCCTAATCTACCGACCGGACCTGAGCGCTACTATAATAAATGTATTAACCCCTAATCCGCCTCACTCCCGCCTCAATAACCCTATAATAAATAGTATTAACCCCTAATCTGCCCTCCCTAACATTGCCGACACCTAACTTCAAGTATTAACTCCTAATCTGCCGACAGGAGCTCACCGCTACTCTAATAAATTTATTAACCCCTAAAGCTAAGTCTAACTTTAACCCTAACACCCCCTAAATTAAATATAATTTAAATCTAACGAAATAAATTAACTCTTATTAAATAAATTATTCCTATTTAAATCTAAATACTTACCTGTAAAATAAATCCTAATATAGCTACAATATAAATTATAATTATATTATAGCTATTTTAGGATTAATATTTATTTTACAGGCAACTTTGTATTTATTTTAACCAGGTACAATAGCTATTAAATAGTTAAGAACTATTTAATAGCTAAAATAGTTAAAATAATTACAAAATTACCTGTAAAATAAATCCTAACCTAAGTTACAATTAAACCTAACACTACACTATCAATAAATTAATTAAATACAATATCTACAATTATCTACAATTAAACCTAACACTACACTATCAATAAATAAATTAAATACCTACAATTACCTACAATTAAACCTAACACTACACTATCAATAAATGAATTAAATACAATACCTACAAAAAACTACAATTAAATAAACTAACTAAAGTACAAAAAATAAAAAAGAACTAAGTTACAAAAAATAAACAAATATTTACAAACATTAGAAAAAAATTACAACAATTTTAAACTAATTACACCTACTCTAAGCCCCCTAATAAAATAACAAAGCCCCCCAAAATAAAAAAATGCCCTACCCTATTCTAAATTAAAAAAGTTCAAAGCTCTTTTACCTTACCAGCCCTGAAAATGGCCCTTTGCGGGGCATGCCCCAAAGAATTCAGCTCTTTTGCCTGTAAAAAAAACACATACAATACCCCCCCAACATTACAACCCACCACCCACATACCCCTAATCTAACCCAAACCCCCCTTAAATAAACCTAACACTAAGCCCCTGTAGATCTTCCTACCTTATCTTCACCATACCAGGTTCACCGATCGGTCCTCGGAATTGTTGATCCAAGCCCAAGCGGGGGGCTGAAGAGTGACGTCCATCCTCGGGCTGAAGTCTGGATCCAAGTGGCGGCTGAAGAAATCCATCATCGGGCCGAAGTCGGAAGTCCATCATCGGGATGAAGTCTTCTATCAAGCTGCATCTTCAATCTTCTTCGGCTAGTAGGCGTCGGTTGAAGAGGATGTTCTGCGTCGGCTTGGAAGAAGATGGCTCCGCTCCGCTCCAGAAGAAAGAAGATTGAAGATGCGGCTTGATAGAAGACTTCATCCCGATGATGGACTTCCGACTTCGGCCCGATGATGGATTTCTTCAGCCGCCACTTGGATCCAGACTTCAGCCCGAGGATGGACATCACTCTTCAGCCCCCCGCTTGGGCTTGGATCAACACTTCCGAGGACCAATCGGTGAACCTGGTATGGTGAAGATAAGGTAGGAAGATCTTCAGGGGCTTAGTGTTAGGTTTATTTAAGGGGGGTTTGGGTTAGATTAGGGGTATGTGGGTGGTGGGTTGTAATGTTGGGGGGGGTATTGTATGTGTTTTTTTTACAGGCAAAAGAGCTGAATTCTTTGGGGCATGCCCCGCAAAGGGCGCTGTTCAGGGCTGGTAAGGTAAAAGAGCTTTGAACTTTTTTAATTTAGAATAGGGTAGGGCATTTTTTTATTTTGGGGGGCTTTGTTATTTTATTAGGGGGCTTAGAGTAGGTGTAATTAGTTTAAAATTGTTGTAATTTTTTTCTAATGTTTGTAAATATTTGTTTATTTTTTGTAACTTAGTTCTTTTTTATTTTTTGTACTTTAGTTAGTTTATTTAATTGTAGTTTTTTGTAGGTATTGTATTTAATTCATTTATTGATAGTGTAGTGTTAGGTTTAATTGTAGGTAATTTTAGGTATTTTATTTAATTTATTTATTGATAGTGTAGTGTTAGGTTTAATTGTAGATAATTGTAGATATTGTATTTAATTAATTTATTGATAGTGTAGTGTTAGGTTTAATTGTAACTTAGGTTAGGATTTATTTTACAGGTAATTTTGTAATTATTTTAACTATTTTAGCTATTAAATAGTTCTTAACTATTTAATAGCTATTGTACCTGGTTAAAATAAATACAAAGTTGCCTGTAAAATAAATATTAATCCTAAAATAGCTATAATATAATTATAATTTATATTGTAGCTATATTAGGATTTATTTTACAGGTAAGTATTTAGATTTAAATAGGAATAATTTATTTAATAAGAGTTAATTTATTTAGTTAGAATAAAATTATATTTAACTTAGGGGGGTGTTAGGGTTAAAATTAGCTTTAGGGGTTAAAAAATTTATTAGAGTAGCGGTGAGCTCCGATCGGCAGATTAGGGGTTAATACTTGAAGTTAGGTGTCGGCGATGTTAGGGAGGGCAGATTAGGGGTTAATACTATTTATTATAGGGTTATTGAGGCGGGAGTGAGGCGGATTAGGGGTTAATAACTTTATTATAGTAGCGGTGAGATCTGCTCGGCAGATTAGGGGTTAATAAGTGTAGGCAGGTGGAGGCGACGTTGAGGGGGGCAGATTAGGGGTTAATAAATATAATATAGGGGTCGGCGGTGTTAGGGGCAGCAGATTAGGGGTACATAGCTATAATGTAGCTAGCGGCACTTTGCGGTCGGCAGATTAGGGGTTAATTATTGTAGGTAGCTGGCGGCGACGTTGTGGGGGGCAGGTTAGGGGTTAATAAATATAATATAGGGGTCGGCGGTGATAGGGGCAGCAGATTAGGGGTACATAAGTATAACGTAGGTGGCGGTCGGCAGATTAGGGGTTAAAAAAAATTAATCGAGTGGCGGCGATGTGGGGGGACCTCGGTTTAGGGGTACATAGGTAGTTTATGGGTGTTAGTGTACTTTAGAGCACAGTAGTTAAGAGCTTTATAAGCCGGCGTTAGCCCAGAAAGCTCTTAACTACTGACTTTTTTCTGCAGCTGGAGTTTTGTCGTTAGAATTCTAACGCTCACTTCAGCCATGACTCTAAATACCGCAGTTAGAAAGATCCCATTGAAAAGATAGGATACGCAATTGACGTAAGGGGATCTGCGGTATGGAAAAGTCGTGGCTGGAAAATGAGCGTTAGACCCTTTCCTGACTGACTCCAAATACCGGCTGTAGCCTAAAACCAGCGTTAGGAGCCTCTAACGCTGGTTTTGACGGCTACCGCCAAACTCTAAATCTAGGCCTATGAATTTGTCTTTCAATAATTGAGATTGGATTTCATAATCTGCATCTTTTTTTTGCAATGCATGAAGTTGTTGGAATCCACTTCCTTAAAATATTTTTTAGTATTTATTTCATTATTTGCTATTTCAATTTCAATATCTAAGTAGTGAACTTTATTTTTACTGTATTCTGTAATGAATTTTAAATTCATGTCATTGATATTCATTTGTTCTAAGCATAATGTTAAGTCTGTTTCACTGCCCTGCCAGATGAAAAAGACATCATCAATGTATCTTTTGTACATTATAATTTATTTTTGAACGGGGTATTTTCCAGGAATTTAGATTCCCATAGGCCCATGAACAAATTTGTGTAAATTTGTTCATAAGAATTGTTTTCATATAGAAAAAAAATATGTGTTTAATATAAATTGTATGCCATTTAGTATGAAATTTCTTTGTTCTTTTTTTTTTTTTTTTTTTTTTTTAAATATTTTATTTTTTATTGAAGGTTATGCATCATAACAGAGATTACATCAAAGAAAACGCTCAGTAAGTTCACTTGTATACACACAGCAATTTGTTGCATCATTACAATGAATATCTACATTAGTGGTAACACAAGACATCTGGGATGAGCATATCGGAAGTAAATAAAACATCAACTGCATAAACCTTATTTTCTATTATTGTGAACAAACCTAAATATAGGGACTAGAGTAATACTCCAGTCCCATACATAGACTCAACTTTCTAGAAACTACAGAAGGTCAGTTTAGACATGTCTGTTAGCACACTTCAACTAGTACTCATAATGTGCGTTCCCAGGCGGGGGAGGCCACCCCTGAGGGGTTAGAGAAGAGGGAGAGATATGGGCTAGGGCAAAGAGTAGGGCACATATTATAGGGGGGGGGGTGGGGAGGGGGGGGGACAAGATTAGAGAAGGGGAGGGAATGGACCTGGTTTGGCAGTAGATTCATTGAGCGGAATAAGGCTAGAAATGAGAAGTTAATTACGTTACTGGGGGTAGTCGGGGACTTTAACATGACTTCATGTTCAACTATGATTTCCCTGGTAGTTAAACCAAGGTTCCCAAATCTGCCAGTATAGGTCTTCTTTTTCCATGTTAAAATAGAAACTTTGTTCCATTTTGGCATACATCTGCATTATAGATGTAACCGCTGCAATATCTGGAGGCAGGACCTGTTTCCAGGCCCTTGCAATTGCCAGTTTCGTGGCTGCTAGGACAAAAATGATCAGTTTAGAAACGTGGGTTGGGACGTTTCTTGGAAAGATGTGTAGGAGAGCAATTGTAGGAGTGAGTGGAATAGAGAGCCCGAGACTGGCACAGAGGTCGGCTATCTGACTCCAGATGGGTGCAAGTTTTGGGCAATCCCACCATATATGTATATCTGAGCCTCTCTGCATGCAGTCTCTCCAACATGAAGGAGACGTTGTAGGAAACATCTGCGACAGTCTCGAGGGGGTGTAGTACCATTTCAAAAATAGTTTCATGTAGGCTTCTAAGGTGTTTGCACAATGAACCGTCTTTTTAGTCAGCTTCATAGCAGTATGTAGGTCCCTATCTGTAAGTGGTCTGGAGAGGTCTCCCTCCCATGCCCTTAGCTGCCAGGGTCTCTCTTTGTTAGTAGACGTCTGTAGGAGGTCATAGTGAAACGATATGAGTTTAGGAGTCTTGATAGGGAGCTGCCACAGTTTTTCCCATTTAGTCAGGGGTCTATTTAGGGTTTTGGTAAATCCCCAAGATATCATAAAAGCATATAGCCTCGAGTATTCAAAGGTGACCCAAGGAGGGGCTTCTGGGACAGCTGTTCCGATATTATGGGGAGTGAGTAGAGTGCCTGAGGAGTATAGGTGGGAAACTGATTTCAGGTCCCACTCACTCCATTGCAGGACATGTGTGTCAGGTAGGGCCGCCAATAGGGCTGGTAGGGAATGAATGGGGGATGGATGTGGGGCGATATCGCAAAGATTTCTAAGGCTATGCCAAACTTTCAGATTATCTCTGACGATGGCATTTTTTAGTCCTAAATTATCAAGGCAGTGGCAAGGAATCCAGGGTAGGTCTGCCAGCTTTAAGCCCGGAGGGAGGGTTAGTGCCTCTATGCTTTTCCATCCCTGCGGTTCTCCTTTGTTTGCCCATGCCATGATGTGGGAAAGTCTGGCTGCTTCATAGTAACCACGTACGCTAGGCATTGCAACCCCTCCTTGTTCATATTTTTTTTGGAGTATCTTCGCCGCAATCCGGGGCTTAGATTTACCCCAAATATATTGTTGTCCCAGGGATTGGAGCTTATCAAGTAAAGCTTTGGGGACATTGAGTGGGATACATCGGAAGTAGTACAGGATTTTAGGCAGGATCGTCATTTTGAAAGATGCAATGCGACCCAGCCATGAGAGTTCTTTAAGGCTCCAAGAGGAGGTGAGTTCAGTGACTTCTCTGATGAGACCTGTGTAATTAGCAGTGATTACTAATTTCGGATCCGGACCTAGTTGTACCCCCAAATGCTGAATAGTGGTTTGCGACCATCGGAATGGGTACGATGTGTGTAATACATCCAATTCAAATGTTGGAATGCATACTGGTAAGGCCTCGGTTTTGGAGACATTAACTTTGTAGTAGCTGTGAGCCCCAAACTTGGCAATAAGATCAAAAAGAGCTGGCAGTGAGCCTATTGGGTTCGTTAGGAATAGTGTCACGTCGTCTGCATACAATGCTAACTTCACAGCCTTCCTACCAAACTGGACACCTTGTATAGGGCGCGTTTGTCTAATAGCCTGAGCTAGAGGT
This sequence comes from Bombina bombina, assembly GCF_027579735.1. NCBI lineage: Eukaryota > Metazoa > Chordata > Amphibia > Anura > Bombinatoridae > Bombina > Bombina bombina. The sequence goes on along the minus strand of NC_069506.1, from coordinate 169,077,865 downwards.
TCAATGGCCATAGAGAAAATCAAAGGCGACAAGGGGCACCCTTGTCTTGTGCCATTAGTGATATGTATGGTCGAAGAAGCGAATCCTAGGCCCTTAACTACTGCAGAGGGACAAGAGTATAGGGCTTGTATCGCCATAATCACTACCTCTGGAATGCCAAATTGGGCAAGCGTGTGCCACAAGTATTCCCATCTGACCCTGTCAAACGCTTTCTCTGCGTCTAGTGACAGGGACAGCATGGGCAACTTCAGCCGGGACGCCTCCATAAGTATGTTCAGCATTTTCCGGGAGTTGTCTGGGCCCTCCCTACCAAACGTGAACCCAACCTGGTCCGTGTGAATCACCTTTGGGAGTAGGCTGTTAAGGCGGTTAGCCCATAGTTTTGCATATAGCTTTACATCGCCATTTATTAGCGAGATTGGTCTGTAACTCGTGCATGACGAGGGGTCTTTGTCTGGTTTAGGGATGGGCAAGATCACTGCTTGCAAGAATTCTTTATGGAATGAGCCTGCCTCTCGGGCTTCACAAAAAACCTTGAGGAGAATCTTGTGTAATTCTGTTTGGAACATTTTGTAGAAGGCTCCCGGGTAGCCATCAGGACCTGGAGATTTATTATTATGAGTATGTTTAATGGCTAATTTGAGCTCAGTTAAGGAGAATGGGGCTTTAAGTGCCTCTCTATCCTCCTCTGGGAGAGTTGGTAAATTTAGGTTCTGCAAAAAATCCATCACCTCTCGGGCAGAGGATTCTGTGTCAGTCATCGAGGGTTTAAGATGATACAAGTCAGAATAGTAGGACGCGAACGTCTCCCCAATGTCTTTGGGTGAGAAGACCCAGCTGCCGCTGTTCTGCCCTTTAATTTGCGAGCGAGTAGGGTCGAGGCCTTGTTACTTTGGCAGTACATCAGCTTTCTGAATCGAGCATAGGAGTCTTTTACTCTCTGTAGTTCTCTGTATGCCAATTGTGCTCTCAGCTCCACTATTTGGTCCGCAAGACGTGCAGTTGGAGAATCTTTATTCTCTTGTTCTGTGGAGCGCAGCTTAGCCATAAGAAGACCTAGGGGCAAACCTGCTTGGCGTTTTAGTATTGCCTTTCTTCTAATGCATATCCCCCTTATGTATGCCTTCAAAGCGGCCCATACTGTTTGGGAGGACACATCAGGGGTTTCGTTTATTCTCAAGAACTCTACAATAGAGGTTTGAAGGGAAGTTCTGAAAGCTTTATCTTGAAGCATTTGTTTCGGGAATTTCCAGCTGGGCCTAGATTCTGTGGTTAAATCAGTAGAGAGAGTGAACGTAAGGATGTCATGGTCCGACCATGAGCATACCCTGATATGTGACTCTATGACTCTGTTCAGAGTCCACGAGTCAGTAAAGAAGTGGTCAAGCCTCGAGTATGAGTTATGGGGTCTGGAGAAGTATGTATAGTCCCTGTCCTTGTGGTGAAGTGCCCTCCATATATCGTACAGATTATGTTGGGAGATGTAGTGTCGAAATTTATTGGCAGTAGTTATAGAGTATTGGTCAATTTGTTTCCCCTTTTGAACTTTCTTATCTAGTAGGGGATCCCATATCATATTGAAGTCGCCCCCTAGGACTGTCGTACCTGTCTTGTGTTTCTCAATTTTAGACAGTATCCCTTTCAGGAAATTAGATTGTAGTTGGTTTGGGGCGTATATATTAACTAGAGTGAATAGGGTACCATTTAGCTTACAGTTAAGCAGTAGGAACCGTCCTTGGTTATCTTTTTCTGCGTGGATGTGTTCAAAATGTAAAGATTTGTGTATGGCAATTGCTACTCCTCTTGTTTTCTCAGTATTAGAGGCTAGGACTACTATGGGATAATCAGGGGTTCTATATGGATTCTGAATTGACGCTAACCAATGGGTCTCTTGAAGAAACACAACTTGCATCCTCAAAGACCTCATTGTATTAGTAAGCATGCTTCTTTTCTCTTGGGAATTTAGTCCTTTGACATTTAATGTTGCAAAGGAAATGTTATTAGAGGCTGTCGCCATCTTAATCCTAGGAAGGGGGGGGGTGGGGGAGGGAAGGCAGTAGGAGGGAAGAAAGGGGGAAGGAACCAGGTATGTAACTCACCCCGCCTGGGTCTGCGCACCTGAATGTGGCCCTTGATGAGCGTAAAGCACAATGTTCGGATCTGTGTTTCACCTGAAATATAGTGAAAGAAATGCAGAAAACCAGGAAAAGTTGAACAACTGAATAGAAAAAACAACAATTAAATACAGACAGTACAATGTAGGATTATAGGTTTGATCAGGTCGTATTTGTATTGAGTAGGTGAGATCTAGGTATTTTAACCAATATGGTGAACCACTGGATCACCAAAAGGAGAAGTGTGTCTAATTAAAGAACTGACTTCTCCAGTCCCCGCAAGAGGGGATATCACAAATAAATTTGCGTATATGGGGGGGGGGGGGGGTAGTGCAAGTATTTAACTTGTAAATGTGGATTGACTGTCATTGGGGGAGTATGAACAAAAGGAACAAACCAGTGTCCTTACAACAAACTGAATAACATATACCATTTCTACAAGCATAGTTACATATATTGTTAGTGCTGTAAAATACATTATAGTTTCTGTTATTTCTAGAGACCATTCAAAACAGCAGCAGGTAAATATCTTAGGGAGATTGAATGGCTTGGATAAGTTAAAGGAGTGGGGAGTTCCCGTGAGTCCCAACCAAGAGGAGGTAATCAGTTAGAAAACAGAGTGGGTATCTTTGGGTAGACATCTCCTCCTTCACGAGGAGTCCCGGGTCCCCCCACTCCTTGTAGGCAATGAACATGTAACATAGGGTAAATATACTTAACAACATATATATTTTCATTAATTTCAAAAGTAGAAACAGCAAGGTAACAGGAGCAATTTGGTGTAAAGACCAGAGCTGTTTATTTTTCACTTGGCCGGCTTTTGAAGCCTAGGGGTGAAATCTAGGGCACTAGCTCGGATTCTTGTGACATGAGGGGTGTCAGTGTCACTGGTTTTTTGTAGTGATTGAGTTGTTTTTGTGGTTTCGGAGCGGTCTCTAGGGGTCAGGGAGTCCACTTCTGAGCGGGGTTTAGCTGTAGTGAGGCCCCAGTCCTGCAGCAGGTCAAACCCATCTTTGGGGGTAAAAAATTGTGCGAGTCTCACCATTTTTAGAAACTATGAGCCTTGTAGGGTATCCCCATCTGTATCTGATATTCTCTGTTCTCAAAATTTGAGTGATATTTCTGAAGGATCTTCTTTTTTGTAAGGTGTAACTAGAAATGTCCGGGAATACAGTAATATGTAGGAATTTATCCGGGAGTTGAGGTTTATTAACTCTTGGGCAATCCTGAGCTTACCTGTGTCTGATGATAAGCCTGCTCCTAATAAACACTCTATTTCATCCACTCTGAAGACTCCGCATTCTTTTTCTTCTTTTTCCTCATTTCAATCCTCTGCTTAGGTTGGCTGAGCGAGATTTTCAGTGTACACCCTCTCCGGGGGAGATTGCCCTCACTGGGCCAAGCCGGAAAAAGGAATGGGGGTATGACCTACTGTGTTGCGCACAGCAGGAAAGGGGTGGAGAGAGTGTCAAAAAATTGCAATATTAGGAAGCTACTGGTCTTTAGCACCTAATGGAGAGTAATACCTCTGGGCCTGTGCAATATTGATATATACTATAAGGTGGGGTGCTCCATTATATTATCAATTTGTATATAGGTAAACCCATATATTAGTGAATCTGTAAGGAGAGAATCAAGGTTAGTTTAAACAGTGAACATTGCAAACTAGATATGCAGTCTAATACATTTGTCTACACCACAGTGGTGGATATGGAGGGGTGCCTAGGTAGGATTCTAGTATTGGTTGATGGTAGGGCTTTTTAGCCTGAGAAATCTCCTGGCAGTTTGCTGTATACTTAACGCTTAAATCATTACATGTGTAAGCCTGTCAGGCCACGCTTATGTGCAGTATTGTATAGCTCGCTAGCGTTGGAGGAAAATAAATAAATGTTAGTGGGTGGACAATACATATAAGTGTTATGTCACTCAATGTCTAATGCAGCTAAACAGACTTTTTTTCCTGCAAGAAGAAATATGGGTTAAGACACTCCACTCTGAGCCTAGGCTGCAGAGACACACAGGCTGACGCAGCAGCTGAAAAACCTTGTAGTATTATTTTTATCACAGTTCTGAATAAATGTCAGCCTCTGAGAATGCAGATTAGGTCTCAGCGCCCCTATAGAGAGGCAGCACTTTGACACATAAAGTTTAAGCTTAAAGAGGTACTTTAATAACAAGCAGGCCTATTAATAAACACTGTGGTCACAGAAGTGGGTGAAGTAGCCCTTTGGGTATGCAGTTCTAGAAAATAAGGCTGTAACTTATTAGGGCACTGCTAGTACTGTTCTCTTATCCTTTCCTGCTGTAATGTTATGGTCTGTGTAATCACAGTTAATATAGATTAGTAGTGCCTAAGATTGGTCTTATCATCCAGACAACGGTATCATGCAACTCTTGGGGTAATGGAGTTTCCAGTAACAGGGGAGTCACTGTGTCTGTCAGAGGTTTTCACCCTTTTTATGAGGCCTGTTCGATTTGCAGGACTTCTTTTTAGGGACCAGAGTCACTTGTAGGATAAAGATGGTGGCAAACTGTTAAATAATAATTGTTTTATTATTTTCGTTCTTATTTAAATTAAGGATTGCCCTAGCTCCTAGAGCTTCAGAAGAGTATGGGAGGTACAGGCAGCTGTGGTGCGCTAACAGTCTCTCTTACCTCACTCGGTAGGGAACTTTGGTGGGGTCCGGGTTGGCCCAGCCACTTGCCGAATATTTGGGCCGCAAGATGGCGGCTGTTCGCGCCAAAGCACAAGCGGCGCAGCTGAAACCTCTGGGGTCGGTCACAAGTTCCACAGGACCCAGCGGGGGGTCAAACACAAGCCGGAATCGACTCCGGAATCACTCACCTCCCAGAAGCGGCTCAAGGATCAAAGGTGAGAAGGGTTGCGACTGTCGGCGGCGCAGGGAGACTTCGCTTCCCTAGAAGTCTGCGCGGCGTGAGACTACTGCACCGGAGCGGAGCCCCGACCCTCCGGGCAGCAGTGGCGGTCAAGCTGGGCTACTGGTAGTGCGTGCTCTGCGGCCAGGTGATAATTGCAGGCTAGGTCTTCAGGGTATTCTTACTGAAGCGTGACTGCACTGTGATAGTATGTTGGTGCTTGCACAAAGCACGTCTGTGATTGCTCCTGTTTGAGAAAAGTAGCTTCTGAATTTCAGCTTCCCCTTAACGAGGCTATAGTAAGAGATGTTGAAATAAGGTGCAAATTTTATATAGAAAAGTGGTCTTAAATATATCAAAAAACCGTTGATTTAGAGAGAGCTCCACAAGGACACGTCTCTCCTGCTTGATGGCTAGCTCCGCCCCCTTCTTTGTTCTTTTTTAATGTTTGTGTTAGCTTTGATGAAGTAATCCACTGCTTTGATTCCATCGTCGTGTTTAATGCAAGTGTATAGGGACTGTACATCACAAGGGACTAATATATAGTCTTGTTCCCATTTAATATGATTCAGGAGAATTAATAAATTAGTGGAATCTCTTAAATAGGATGGTAGTTGGGACACATTTTTTTGAAGATATTTATATATGTAGGCGGAAAGGTTAGACGTGAAGAAATTAATGCCAGAAATTATCGGCCTACCTGGAGGATTGTCTATGGATTTGTGAATTTTTGGAAGAGCATAAATGACTAGTATAATAGGATCATTTGGAAATAGAAATTCAAATTCTTTCTTATTTATGATCTCTAAGTCTGTAGCTGCTTCTAAATAGTGTTTCAGAAAGACTTTATACACTACGGTTTGATTGCATTTTAGTTTTTTATATGTATGCTTGTCATCAATTAGTGATTTTATCATTTCATTATATTTAGATTTATCTAGAATCTCTATCCCCCCCTCCTTTATTCACTGGTTTGATTATTATATCTTTATTATTTTCCAGTTCTCTGATTAGATTCCTTTCTATTAAACTTACATTATGTTTGATTTTTGTGGTCTGTTGTAATTTCGTTATATATTTTAAGACTCATTTTTCAAATGTTTCAACAAATATACCTTTTTCTTCTTTGGGATAGAAGTTGGATTTATTTTTCAGGCCAGAATGTATAAATTTCTCTGTATTTTGCTCTGTATTGGGAATAGTAATATTTATATTTCTTTCTATTGGATTTTTCATAAAGGATTTCTTTAGAGTTAAATTCCTTATAGATTTATTGGCGTCTATGTATGAATTACATTTATCTAACTTTTTCGTGGGTGCAAAGGTCAAACCTTTAGAGAGTATCTCTATATGTTAATTTTCTAAAGCGACACTGCTGAGGTTGTATATTCCTTTTTTTTGTCACTTATCTCATTCTTTTATTTTCTGATTGTCTGATATTTGTTGTTTGTTTAGTCTTTCTCTTGTTTTCCCTTCCTCTATTTCCCCTTCCCTTTTCCCCGACCTCTATTTCCCCTTCCACTTTCCCCGATCAGTACTAACTTTGAGCACCCCAGCTTGCCATAGGAAAGTTCATCAGGAAAGTTCATTATGTGAGTGCAATCAGACTCCAACCATCACCTCACGCTGCAATCAATCTTCAGGGTTTCACTATGGTGATACATTATCCCTGCATCATTCAGCAAAGAAAGTTTACTGGATCACCGTTCTTTGAGTCACCTTAGGCACTTGGATCAATATGTGCCACTTCTCAACAGAGCCCAGACACGGAGCTTTGGATCTACACATTTGGTGACATATCAAGGCAATATCTGCAAGTATCTCATTACCGTACCAAACTATACTGACATGTTGTGGATCCACACAGATTCAAAGTAATAGAGACAGATTTGTGACTACATTACCTTCTTAGCATTACATACTATGATTGCCAGCACGTTTACTATAAGCACATTTATATAGGAATGTTATGTGCCTAAGGATAAGCAAATAATGTATTGTTGATTTCCTATTTAAAACTACCAATGTTTATGAGTGAATACATATTTTAGATCACTTTGGCTGATCTTTAAATTCTAAGAAAAACCCCCATATTTTATCCATATCCTAACAGGGCCACATATATTTAGTCCTTATATCAATCCACACTCATCACAGAGGTCAGATTGCATAGTCTTTCTAATTGGTACACCTACCTCTCTGCAGATTGATAGTCCCCAATACTTTTCTATCGATCTAATGCATTGGTCTAAAAATCACTTCACAAAAAGTTTTTTTATAAACTGACGTTTTTTATACACCGCCTTTTTTAACATATCTGTATTTTAGTACTGTAGTACTCCACTAGGTTGTGGCTAGGATGCATTAGAGGCATTTGTTTTAGGCAGGCGCTGCGTACCAAGTACGTAAGAAGGTGAACAGAGAGTTGGAGAAGACCATAGTCGCATCAGCAGATGGAATGAGCTGATGGCTTCCTTGTGTTGATTATGAGGGCACAGCAGGGGTAGGGTTAGTCGAGCCAGCCTTTAGTAAGTCTGTGCATTTTTTTTTTCATTTTTTTTTATTGAGGTTCAATTGAAGGCATAGAAGGCAGGAAATGTCCAGAAACAGTAAATGAAAACAATAGAGATATTTTACGTGACATAACAAAATCTTAAAGTATACATTGTTTGCCCTTTAAACTGTAATACCCACTGAATGGTATAAGAGGCCGCTCTTGGACCTCACCACAATGTAGAACGATACAGATATAGTGGGTAATCTCAGACACAAGGAAACCACTTTGGATCTCAAATGAAGAACCTCTTTTTTTTGTCAGTAATTTGATATATGAACTTTCAAAGGGTATAATACACGTGATAGGGTTACTGTAAAATCTTAATAGAGAGCATGGAAGCTCTTTACCATATTGACTAGTGTAGCTCATATCAGTCCTGTGGGATAAGTTGTGGGAGTAATAATTGGGAATAAGTGCAAAATTGAATATCTGGATATAAATATGTTTAAGTTAATTAGGTAGTGGTCCATAGCTGGTTTTATGTATATGTAATCTTCGGACATAAGACATTAACTTATCATATTAATACGGTCATTGTCAGCTGACTTCTTAAAATCCTTTATCCTAGTTAGGAGTTAGCCTGGATATGTTGTATAGAGATAGTTTCTGCACTAGGACTATAAATCATATTCGTGACATATTAAGCCCTAGCCTAGGTTAAAAGTAGGAAATAACAATTTGCTTCCTTCCCAAATTTTAACTGTACAGCCCACGTTATAAATCGGGCTTTATCTTTAGGACTCTGAAATATTGGTGACTGCATAATGTCAACCAGATTGCTAGGTAATTTTACTAAAATAGTGTTATAACAAAACAAACCCCCTTATAAAAATGAAACAGCATAGTACCATATATAGAACAAACAGATAACACTAACCTATAAGGTGGTACTGTTGGTTTGATATGTAGGTTGTCTAGAAATATATGTAGGGGCCAATATACTTATACTAGGTATTGGGGATAACCTCAATGGTTGGGGCACTGTAGAATGTCACTTAGGGCCATGTACCCCTAACTCATATTGCGAGCATCCGGTTGCTTTTAAGCCATTCATAATAGAACTGGTCATACCATTATCAGTAGAAATGAAAAAGTAATAGTTGGGAATAAATATGTGATGGAATCTGTCACAAGAGTATGGGCCCTATACCCCGTGACAATATATTCAAGATTCCCATCCCTGGTTGGTTGTATTATATAACTAATGCACTGAGATGGTTAATATCATTTTAATATTTACTATTCTTAATGAGAGTTGGCCTGGAAGTGCAGTAAAAAAGGATAATTCCTGTGTCAGGACTAAGAGTTGTAACAATAGCTCCTTATATCCCAAACCAGAGCATGGAAAAGCAATCGGCCCACTTCCTCGCCTATGTTCAACCATACCGCCTATAGCATAATTAAGATATTATCTCTGAAGTTCTTATATAGTGTTGTCCCATCAGTAAAACCTAGTTGTTAGGCAGTCTTTTTGAGTTAGCATACAATGGAACAGAGCCCCTTCTGAAAATAAAACAATATAGTGTATGATGAATAAAACATAATGAGATACATATTTGCATATCTATATCATCAAACAATAAATGTTGTCATAACTGGAGCAACATATAGGGAAGGCCTTATAACCAATTAAACAGGTACATGTATTAACCAAAACCTTCTAAGGGGAGTAATAGCAACATATGGTAAAGTCTCTGTATATTATAGGTAAGTACAGTCATTGGTGAGGTATCACGAAGTTAAACAGTCTTGAAAGGTATACTGTTACAATGAGGGATTCCTCCATCCAGGCTTTATGTGCTTACCCTACTCCATGTTTCATCTCTCTCCTGGTACGTAAGCCTGAAGAGGTACTAACAGCTATGCAATTATTCTCCATGGAGAGGACTTCTGACTGGCAGCTTTTAGCAATCAGAGTATAGCTCTGAAGTCGGCCGTGATCGGAAATAGCCTGTGCGATGCTGCAAAGCTGAGCGGTTATTCTGCTGTAACTCTGCGGAAAATTTGCCCTCCAGGCTTTCAGAGAAGGAATCGGGGCAGCCGGTAGTATGTGTAATAGGCCATCCAGTAGCTGGCAACCACGGATCCCCTACAGATTCACATCTCTACCCCCACTGCGCTCGATAAGCTGCTTGATCTGTAGTCTCACAGGACATCATGGTAAACAAATTTTTGTGCGGCTCTAACGCGGAGCTTCTGCGCCATAAGAGGAGCCATATATCTCCGCCTCCATATCAACTGTTGCACTGGGTAAGACATCAGTCGGTGCCACCGGGTTAGGATTTTCTGCATCTACAGTATTTATCAGAGATTTTAATCGTCGCTCTAGGTCCAGAAAGTATTGCTGAATTAGGAGAGTGATTTCCCTTTCCCACTTAGCAACAGCAGCCATGATCGGAGGTGACCCTATCTCTTTGGTCCGATTTTGCAGATCCATACCCCCACTTAACAGATTTAGACCAATTATTACCGGTCTTGCGGTGTCACCCAGTTTACTGGGGGGGGGGGTATTTGCCCGGCAGCCTAAGACTTGACTGTTGTAGATCGTGTCAAGTAGATATTTGTGGCCTAGTTACAGGTCTATATTATCAATCACCTCGTGGCTTCACTGAAGAACATAGGTCAGGGCAGTGATTTTAGGGGTGTTCCGATTGTCCAAAAACAACCTAGGACAAGGCTGTGTAGAAGAATTTATTGTGGAGTCCTGGAATAGGGCAAGGTTTCGTAGAAAAACATACATATAAAAAAATTCTTCCAGGAGCTCCTGCAAAACACGTCCTGTCGCTTCAGTGGCCAGCTCCACCCTGTCTGTGCATTTTTAATTTTGTTTCTACACCAGTCTCTTATTCGGCTTGAGCGGCTGTCAAGAACTGGGCCCCTTAAGGTTAGGAATATGGTTCGCTCCAGTGGCAAGAGGTATTGGCCTTGTTTTCAGTTTTGGGGTTGAGTGATGGTCAGGCTGGTAGGATTGGGGACGACACTAGGTGCAGGCCTAGGGTGCCTTTCCTCACAGTTAGGCAGGCCAGGAGAACTTCTTTTACCCCCTTTTCCTGCAATATGGTTGGGCGGAGCCATCCGGGGGGCTCCACCATACCACTTATTGAAATTAGGTCATGTAGGAGTAAGTTAGAGACTCATATCCACCACGCATATTTAAGTAGACAGGTTGGTTAAAGTTAACCTTCCAGATACTATATACACTAACAGGCCACTTTATTAGGTACACCTTGCTAGTACCGAGTTGGACCCCCTTTTGCCTTCAGAACTGCCTTAATGATTAGTGGCATAGATTCAACAAGATGTTTGAAACATTCCTCAGAGATTTTGGTCCATATTGACATAATAGCATCACACAGTTGCTGCAGATTTGTCGGCTGCACGTCCATGATGCAAATCTCCTGTTCCACCACATCGCAAAGGTGCTTTATTGGATTAAGATCTGGTGACTGCAGAGGCCATTGGAGTACAGTGAACTCATTGTCATGTTAAAGAAACCAGTTTGAGATGATTTGAGCTTTGTGACATGGTACATTATTTTAGGGAATAAAGTGCTATACACTGACGAATACTGTAGGTAAGCTGTATTCTCTACTTGTCTCTCAACAACTACAAAAGTGGATTGATACAAATAGTGAGAAAATACAGCACTCGAGAAGCTTAAAACTATAAAAGGGAGTATTCTGTAAGGAGGAAATCACTGACAGACTGCCTGTAAGCACAGAAACACAGAGGGAAACAAAGCAGTATCCAGCTTGATAAAGATTGCAAAGACAGCCGAAATGTGTTGCTTGGATACTGTTGTTTGGATACGCAACTCCTGACTCTTTCTGTCCGAGAAAGGACACCACACCTGGGGAGAGCCGTAGAGCTGGAAGTATACCCACTCAGGAAACCACGGACGTCTGAAGCACAGCGGACAGGGTACATTCCGCAATCCAGCTCCAGTATCGGTCTACCTCAGACGTACCAGGCTGAAAAGTAGGTGATATATTGCACCCCCACGATTTGGATTACAGAAAAGACTTTTAATGACTTTCTGCAAACCACTCCATAATAAGCCTAATTCCAGGCATTATTAGATACTATATCAGGTCCCTATCTTGTAGAACACTGACTCCTTGCAAATAGCCTTATGGAAATATTCCCGTTGGAGTTTTATTCAGGACTGCTCCTGTTGACATTTAATCCAGGAGTGTTTTATTCAGGACTGTTTTATTCATGCTTGAATCACCATGTTACAACTTTCAATGAAGTAATTTTTAGGAATGATAAACCGTTATTTTTGCATATTCCATAATAAATTATTTTACTATAGCTATCTTTGAATACTGAGGTTGACCAACCTAATAGTTTTCTAACTTTACTTATAGTGCTTTTTTATATGTGTGATATCTTAATAAATAAATTATTTTCAGACATCTTTTTGTTATAAATGTATAAGAGACAGTTGATGTATTCTGGAATAGACATTCAAATTGACATGGTGCATTATCCTGTTGGAAGTAGCCATCAGAAGATGGGTACAATGTAGTCATTAAAGAATATACATGGTTAGCAACAATACTCAGGTAGGCCCTGGGGTTTAAATGATGCTCAATTGGTACTAAGGAGCCCAAAGTGTTCCAAGAAAATATCCCCAACACCATTACACCACCACCACCAGCCTGAACCGTTGAAAAAAGGCAGGGTGGATCCATGCTTTCATGTTATTTACACCAAATTCTGACCCTACTATCTGAATGTCGCAGCTGATATCGAGACTCATCAGACCAGGCAACGTTTTTTCAATCTTCTGCTGTTTAATTCTGGTGAGCCTGTGCACATTATAGCCTCGGTTTCCTTTTCTTAACTGAGAGGAGTGTCACCCAGTGTGGTCTGCACGTGTTCTGCATCACTTGGTTGTAACGAGTGGTTATTTGAGTTACTGTTGCCTTTCTATCATCTCGAACCAGTCTGCCCATTCTCCTCTGACCTCTGACATCAACAAGGCATTTTGGTCCACACTGCCGCTCACTGGATATTTTCTCTTTTTTGTACCATTCTCTGTAAATCCTAGAGATGGTTGTGCAAAAAAATCCCAATAGGTCAGCAGTTTTTGAAATACTCAGACCAGCCCTTCTGGCACCAACAACCATGCCATGTTCAAAGTCACTTAAATTCCATTTCTCCCCCATTCTGATGCTCGGTTTGAACTTCAGCAAGTTGTCTTCACCATGTCTAGATAACTAAATGCATTGAGTTGCTGCAATGTGATTGGATGATTAGCAATTTGTGTTACCAAGCAATTGAAAATGTGTACCTAATAAAGTGGCCGATGAGTGTGTGTATATATATATATATATATATATATATATATATATATATATATATATATATATATATACAGTACATTAGGGCTATGGGATATGGGAAAAAATTAAAATTGCAATTTAGGCCATGAAATATCTCGATTGAGATTTTAAAAAATAATTGTTAAACATACATTTCTGTACAGAATCTTAAAGTATTATTCAACCTTATAACCAATTAATTGAGAATTTAGTTTAATATAGAAGCCAAACTAGGATTTTTTTATACATTAAAAAAATTATACCCATAAATAAAAATCTAAGAATTGTATGACTCCCTGGATTTGTCAAGTCCAGGCACAACCAACTGTGGGCTAGAATACAAGTGAGGCGCAACATATTTTGCAATCCATTTTTCTATAGCCGATATTACAAGTCGGGAGAAATCGCAATGGTGATACCCTTACAAAAAAATAACAAACAAAATTACTAAATAATAAAAAAAATATTCCTTTTCTAATACCCCTTAAAAAAAATAAAAGCCACCCAAAATAAAAAAAACAATTCTAAAAAACAAAACTACCCTTAAAAGGGCCTTTTGTAAGGGCATTGCCTTAAAGAAAACAGCTCTTTTGCATAAAAAATACAATAACCCCCTAATATTAAAAACCCCCACCCCAACCCCCGAAAATAAAAACTAACTAAAAAAAAACCTAAACTACCCATTGCCCAGAAAAGGGCATTTGGATGGGCATTGCCCTTAAATTGGCATTCAGTTCTTTTGCTGCCCAAATAAAATAAAAAATCCCTAATCTTAAAAAAAAAACCACCCCAAAAATAAAAAAAACCTTAAGTCTAACCCAAAAATTGGTACTCACCGATGATGATAGGCGGAGCTCTATCTTCATCCAGGGGGCACTCGATCATCATCTTCCATCGGCGGTCCATCTTCTATCTTCATCTTGGAGTTGGTGGCGAGGTCAGTGGCGATGGGGGCGGAGACGTTGGTCCTCCTCTTCAGACCATTGACACGGAGGTCCTCTTCATGCAGTCTCCAGCTGTACACAAAAGATTGAATGAAAGGAACCCCTTTTATATAGGGATACCCTTAAATTTCTAATGGCTGATTTGATTCTTAAAATTCAAATCAGCCAATAGGATGAAACTATTCTAAAGTCCAAAGTTTTTCTGGTCCAAAGCAGTTTGGATAAACTGCTTTGTACCAAAAGGGATATATAGTCAAACATAGCTAATGATACTGCTATTACATGTTAGTTACCTGTATAAATACAGGGATAGGGTGCATTTCAAATTTAAATACACTTCCATTAGCAAAATGCTTCTAGTAAAAGTTATTTCTGTTTTTCAGCGGCATACTTACATATGCTGTTACTTAGGGCCCATGCACCAGTATTCATATATACCACACCTTTTCAGAGATTCAGCAGTGACTTTTTTTGACACAAATGAAGTATTCAAATGCACAATACACAAAAACACCAGCTCTCACAGCATATGTACAAATGCCACTGAAAAACAGTAATAACGTTTTCTAGAAACATTTTTGCTAATGGTATATGGAAAAATGATTCTATTTAAAAATGAAGTGCATCCACGGACATTTCAATGTTGACCTTTCTAAGCCTTTAATTCACTGGAACAAATGACTTGGAAGTTTATTTAGAAAATTAATGGCTCAATGGATTTAAACACCATAAGTATTTAGTTAGAAGCACACACCCATAAAACTAACAGAGATTACCCTTTTATTGTTCCTTGTACCAATCTGCATAATTTCACAAAAAGCAGAGGTCAAATGAATCAGGGTTCAGGAAGTTCAGTTTTTACAACACAAACTTCTAGATATCACCAAACTGTGAGATATGTGCTGACAATGCAGGCACTTAGCTAAGAAAGTATTACTAAACTGCTGACATGTCTCTTTGACCGTCTGGGTTATAGAATGACCTATACGGTAATACTATAACTTTTATTGTCTTTAATGTGTGCGCAAACAGGAAGAAATAGTACGTACACAGATAGTAAACACACACATCTTTAAAGCTTGTTTAAATGTATGTAACTTTCATTGCTGTATGCCTGGATTGCAATCCAATCTAATGCCTTCAGATGGGTAATGGGGAAGTTATTACTTTTGGGAAAAAAATTAAGCCAGCACACAAATTACAGTTATAGGGGCCGAATTATCAAATGGCGGGCGGACATGATTCACTGTCGACATTTCTTGTGAAATGCTTGTGCAATGCTGCCCCCTGCACATTTGCGGCAAATTGGCCGCTAGCAGGAGGTGTCAATCATCCTGATCGTATAGGATCGGGATGATTGCAGGAGAAGGTAAGGAGCAGCGGGGATAGATTGCAGCATCCGCTGCTTAATAAATCAACCCCATGGAGCGCTGTTCCCCAGTGTTAAAGGGACTTTAAACAACTTTATCTTTGTATAAAAATTGTTTTAGCTGCTGCCGGGGACGGACTTGGACCAAAAATAGGCCCAGGCAATTTAGGGCAGAGCAGCCACCCCCTCCTCCACCCCCCATACACAAGATATGGCAAGTATAAGATACTAGTTTCAACGTTTGTAACACGCTTGTACATATAGTTCACCATCAGTAGAACATATTTATTTATTTTCATGTTTGAAATACAGTATTTTTTTTACACATAATAGAATATTAGTAGTCTACCATTATACATTTTAAAAAAAGTTTGTTTCCAGAAATCACACAAATACACACAATTATATAACCATATATACCATATAACATATATATATAATATAAATACACAAAATAATTATTGAGGCCTGGCACTCAACATCAAACATGACAACTTCTTGTTAATTAAATATACCTGTGAGTGCCTTTACTGTTGTGGGATTATATATATAATCCGTGTGGGGGATCCAGCACTCACTTTATCCAAACATAGCATCTGCCGGGGTGCACTTCAAAGCTCACAATACAATAAATCCCATCAGGATAGCACTCTCTGTTTTTACAAATAATGTTTTATTGCAGTTAACATTTTCGGGGTCTCCCACGTCCTCAAACTGATAGCATAAAATCAATTCCACTAACCACCATAAAATAGTGCTCCCACCACCGGTATCAAACCCATCAGACTCCCCTGGCGCCCTTCAGGTGCAACTGCGCATGCGCCAAAGACCATACGGAGCGCTGAATGGGCAAACTTCTAAAAAAAAAAAAGCAACCCAAACAAAACAACAGTGTTTCAGTATATTAAACTCCACTGTACTTCTTGTATTTCTAACTATACAGTAAGCAATCTACTACTTATATGGCATAAACAAAGAAACGGTTATTAACCTTGTCATCTACACTGCCCACAATATTACTATGTTATACTAACACTATTCCTGTTAATCTTACGGAACCATCACTGCATCAAACATATTAGTCAGACTAAAGAGGACATACTTTTTACTCTTTGTCAAGACTATGGGGCTGATTTATCATTGTCTGTCGGACATGATATGCTGTAGCGTATCATGTCCGACAGACAATGCTGAATGCCGAGAGCATATGCGGTCGGCATTTAACAATGCACAAGCAGTTTACCAGAACTGCTTGTGCAATGCCGCCCCAGAAAATTTGCGGCTAATCGGCTGCTAGCAAGGGGGGTCAATTAGTCCGATCGTATAGGATCGGGTGGATTGCAGACCACAGCCTTAGAGGCAGCAGACCAGTTATGGAGCAGCGGTCTTTAGACCACTGCTTCATAACTGCTGTTTCCGGCGAGCCTTAAGGCTCGCGCTGAAACAGGGTCATCAAGCTTCATTTGGCCCCCAGGTGTTACCATCTCAAATATTTACATTCTGTCACTTTACCTACGTTAGTGCTATTACATGTTACTCCAAGATAATATCTTACTCAGCATAAGTTTGTGTTTACATATACTACCCTAACTCATCAAAAGGGCCAATATGCAAATATAATGACAGCTGCCAGCTACAAAAACCACTGGAAATCCAGATTTTACTTGGGAAACAATGTATTTAAATTAAATATCCACTGGGACTCCCTTTGTAGCAAGCTTCTTCGTACATCGTACAAGGAGTACAGAGGAGGTTAATATACTGAAACGCTGTTGTTTTGCTTGGGTTGTTAGTGGTGACACGTAACTTATAGTGTTTATTTTTGTTTTTGTTTTGTTTGGTCTTCTGCGCTGTTGCGCCTGAAGGACACCAAGGGAGTCTGATGGGCATGATACTGGTGGTGGGAGCACTATTTTATGGTGGTAAGTAGAATTGATTTTATGCAATTAGTCTGAGGACAGGGGAGACCCCAAAAACATTAACTGCAATAAAGCAATATTTGTAAGGTTGATCATTTTAAAATTACATGTTCTAACTGATTTTTTTTAAACTATAATTGGCATTTAAGTCTAAAAGTCAAACACCCTACCCATGATCAGAAGCCCTTTACCTGCCTGCACCCACACTACCTGCTCCATAAGCCTTACGTGCCTACAACCAACTCTAGGCTTGTCTTATTGCTTCCAGTCTCTCCTCCTGCCCACTCCCTCTTGTAGTGTGTGCCTTCAGATGTATGTGAGCTCTATTGTCTAAATGAAGTCTTGCTCTCTCTCTCTATAATTTATATATCACTTTCTGCAATATATTTTTCTCAGCTAAAATCTTTCTGAAGGTCAATTTGAAATTAAAATAGGTGCTTATTAGTATGTGTTTGGTGATATTGTAAGGGGCTTCAGGAGGATCCTTATGTACAATTTTTGGGATACAAGTGGTACCAAAATATTTAAAGCCTGTAGTATTCCATACACACATAGAAACACATACACAGGGCTAGTTTATGAGTGGCACGCTAACTGTTGCACGCAAAGGAAAATGGGTTTATTTCAGCTCTTTGCACACTTTGGAAGTAGCGCATATATTACAAGTGGATAACGCGACTTCAGAGCTCTTCCCGCCCTTAGGACGTTCTATGCCGCCCTAACCGCACTGGGCTTTAACTCCCTTAGGACGGCATAGAACGTCCTAGCCTTTTGGCTGTACTTAAGCCAAAGGCGCTCCCTGAATTGGATTGTGGGCTGGAGGGCGTGCCTAGCCTCATAGGCACTCCCCCCAGACACAATCCCATTATTGCCTGATTTCACTTTATGACTTGTTTACATCGGAACTTTGACAAATAAGTCAGGGCGGGAAGGCGTTATCTGTTACACTCGACAAAAAAAGTTGAACATAACACATTAAAATTAGATTTAAAAGTATAGTTACACTTATAATAACATTGTCTAATAAAAAATATTTAAAAAAAAGTCATAATAGATCAAATATATGAGGTCTCAGGTGTTAAAACAAAAAAAAAGGCTGCAAAGGGCTTTAACATAGAGATACATACATATACATGTCTAAATATGTATGTGTATCTATATATATATATATACACACATACATATACATGTCTAAATATGTATGTATATATATATATATATATATATATATATATATATATATATATAAAAAATTATATATATATATATACCCTATATATATACATATATATATTTTATGTTTGTAAAAATGTATTAATGCATTTATATGTGTATATATGTATTTAAGCTTAAGGTTCCCATAAAGAACAACACCTGCTCCAAACCTCACTGCATCAGAATAGTTGGCAAATCAGCTGGAAAAGTTACAGCATAAACGGAATGGAAACAATTCGCCACATAGTGTAAAATCAAAAAGGCTTTATTGTAGATATGTTAAAAAACATCATAACAGTCTAAGGGGTGCTGCAACCCAAGGACACATGCATACAAGTAACATAGCACAAAGCGGCTTACACGTTTCAGCTTAAAGAAGCCGTAGTCATAGCCTATCCGTGCATAGATTCACACAAGTTTAAAAAGACCTGGCCGGCCCCTGATTAAAGAAGGGAGGGAAGGCACAAACATTATTGAGTGGTCTAAATGTCCAGACCACTCAATAATGTTTGTGCCTTCCCTCCCTTCTTTAATGGGAATTTATGATATGCCCACTCAGAGTTTAGTGATGGAACCTCCCTGATATAGTTTAATACCTCTTGTGCATATGTTCGGCATGTAGGTATGTGATCCCTTCCCTTAGTGTCCAGAATTAGGTTTTATACATTGAGAGAACACTCTGACTCAGGTAACAGGGAACCAGAGATATGGGTTCATATCCACACTGTGAGCAGTATCGAGGTTAGATGTATTTATGTACACTATAGTCACTGTATCTTTTGCTTTTGCTCTTGAAGTAGCGATATATTATAGGTATTATTTATATCAAATATATTTTCTTCACAGCCTTGTATATCTAGGGCTATTTGGCATTTAGCAGGTGTTCTTGTATCATCATCATACGATACATCAAATTCCAGGACACTAAGACCAAGGAATAGGGAACTAAAATTACCAGTTCCTCATAATTAGTGCTAGTAGTACCTGGTCAGGGATGCACTTCAGCACTGTCAGGGTGCCAGGAATCAGACTGAGATGAGAAGTGCAAAAATAATGATGATGCACAGCAGGTGAGTAAAATGGCTGCCAGCAGCACATGGCAAAAAAAACAGGGAAAAAACCCTGTCAGTACCTTCCCCTCAATGACCCCTCCCCCGCGGGAGGACAAAATGCTTATTGAAGAAACAGGCATGGAAGGAATGGAGGAGGGCGGGAGCATGAACATCAGAGGAGGGATGTAAAAAAAGAGAAAATTATTCCTTTGTGTTTTGCTTGAAAATGACACCAGAGCTGAGTTTAGTAAAAAAAAAAAAAAACAACTTTATTGTAGATCCATGAGATAAACAAGTGCTCCTATAGAAGTTAAAAGATGAGAAAAAGAGTTTGACCGGTTTCGGTCTCTGGGACCGTAGTCATAAACTTAAAAACGACCTGCTGTACAAGACTTTTAAATGGAATGGTATCCTCCTATTGGAGAATCCAATACCTCCCATTTTTTAACTGTTTGTTATCTTACTTAAACAAGAAGACACATATATGCAAATAATTTATAGGTTTAAAGCAGAACATTACGTATATGTTTAAAAACCTAATACAAAAAATGGTCTATTCATGTGTGGAAATTGATTATAGCAATGTACACAAGAACTATATATAAGAAATTAACCCTAGTAATTAAACCCAACACTAATAATAAAATGACCATCTATATCTATTTAACACATGTGTTTAGATATGTCATAATGCACTTAAAATGAATAAACCATACCAATAAACACATAGTTGATTCTGATGTCAGAGGAGGGAACCCAAGAATGCTCCTCTGGACCGTAGCCCCTTCAGTGAACCAAATACTGTACACCGCCCCTGGACATACGAGAGTCAATAATGCTGCTGACCTCATACTCCTCATGTTTGTCAACAAAGATAGGACGGGGACGAGGCAACACAGTGGTAAACCGATTACAAACCAATGGTTTCAAGAGGGAGACATGAAAAACATTGGAGATGCGCATACCAGGAGGAAGGTCAAGAGCGTAGGCCACAGGATTAACCCATCAGAGTATTCGAAAAGGACTAACATAACGGGGAGCCAATTTATTGGAAGGCACACGAAGGTTCAAGTTGCGGGAGGACAGCCACACTCTCTCACCAACCTGGTAGGAAGGTGCGGGCAGACGCCTAAGATCAGCCTGGAACTTTTGGCACTGCATATAATGATGAAGGCAATCCTGAATCTGCACCCACGTGGAACGGAGTTGCCAGAGATGCTCCTCCAAAGCTGGAATACCCTGAGACATGAATGAATTGGGCAACAAGGATGGTTGAAACCCATAATTCGCCATGAATGGGGATAACTTGGAGGAAGCATTAATAGCACTATTACGAGCAAACTATGCCCAAGGTAACAGTTCAGACCAATTATTGTGGTGATCTGAGACATAGCAACGGAGGATTTGTTCCAGAGCTTGATTAGACCGTTCCGCAGCCCCATTGGATTGAGGGTGATATGTCGAGGAGAAGGAAAGCTGGATCCCCATTTGAGCACAAAAGGAACACCAAAATCTGGAGACAAACTGGCTACCCCGGTCCGACACTATCTCCTTGGGTAACCCATGAAAACGGAAGACCTCCCGGGCAAAAATTGAAGCAAGCTCCTGAGCGGTATGCAGCTTCATCAAGGGAATGCAATGTGACATTTTAGAAAAACGGTCAACCACCATAAGGATAACAGTATTGCCATTGGAAACAGGGAGCTCGACAATGAAGTCCATGGGAAGATGTGTCCAAGGACGCTCACCATTAGCAATAGGTTGAAGAAGACCCACAGGAAGACGTTGAGGAGTCTTATTCTGTGCACAAACTGAGCAGGAGGCAACATACGCAGCAACATCAGAACAAAGACCTGGCCACCAGAATTGTCGAGTGACAGACCAAATCATTTGGTTCTTGCCTGGGTGACCTGTGGCTTTAGGATAGTGGTAAGTGTGCAAAAGTTTAGTTCTAAGATTCTCAGGAACAAAACACTTACCACTAATTTTCTCAGGAGGTGCATTGGTTTGTGCAGCCAGGATCTCCTCCCCCAAGGGAGAAGTTAAATTAGTATGTATGGTAGCCAAAATATGATCAGGAGGTATAACAGAAGTAGGTACAGACTCCTCCTTGGACAGAGGCGAAAATTGTCGAGAGAGGGCATCAGCCCTAACATTCTTACTCCCAGGCAGGTAGGAGACCACATAATTAAACCGAGACAAAAATAGCGCTCATCTGGCCTGTCGGGCGACAAACGTTTTGCTTCAGATAGATAAGTTAATTTCTTGTGGTCAGTAAGAATGAGCACTGGCACGCTAGTACCCTCAAGAAGATGCCTCCATTCCTTGAGTGCCAAAATTATGGCCAGTAATTCCCTGTCGCCAATTTCATAATTGCCCTCCGCTGGAGACAATTTCTTAGAGAAGAAACCACATGGATGCAAGGAACCGCCAGGCATAGGACGTTGAGACAAGAGGGCACCTACTCCAGTCTCAGACGCATCGACCTCAAGAACGAAAGGCAGGACAGGGTTAGGAGGAGCCAGAACTGGAGCGGCAGCAAAGGCAGTTTTAAGACTATCAAAGGCCTTAATGGTAGTAGGTGACCAATGGAGTGGATCATTCTCTTTACGGGTCATGTCTGTGATAGGTTTGACCAAGGAAGAAAAGTTTTTAATAAACTTTCTATAGTAATTGGCGAACCTCAAAAAACTTTGAATAGACCGAAGACCAACTGGGCGAGGCCACTGCAGAACTGCAGATAACTTGTCAGGATCCATGGAGAACCCTGTAATGGAGATAACATAACCTAGGAAGGTTACTTGAGTCTGATGGAACTCACATTTCTCGAATTTACAAAACAGGCCGTTCTCACGCAGTCTCTGAAGAACCCGTGTAACATCAGAACGATGAGCCTCAAGTGTGGGTGAGTGTATGAGGATGTTGTCTAAATACAGCACAACACACTGTTGCAACATATATCGTAGGACATCATTAATAAATTCCTGAAAAACAGCAGGAGCATTACATAGGCCAAAGGGCATTACAAGATAATCATAATGCCCGCTCCTGGTGTTAAATGCTGTTTTCCATTCGTGGCCCTCCTTAATCCTAATGAGATTGTACGCTCCTCTCAAATCAAGTTTAGTAAAGACCGTAGCTCGCTTGAGGCGGTCAAAGAGTTCGGTAATGAGCGGAATAGGGTAAGCATTCTTAATGGTAAGACGATTAAGACCCCTATAATCGATGCATTGTATTAACTCGCCACCCTTTTTCTTCACAAAGAAGAAGCCAGCCCCTGCAGGAGAGCAGGATTTGTGGATGATCCCCCGCGACAGAGCATCAGCAACATACTCCTCCATAGCACAATTCTCTGCAACAGTTAGAGGGTACACCCGGCCCCAAGGAGGAATGGCTCCGGGTTGCAGGTCTATGGCACAATTGTAAGACCGGTGAGGAGGTAACGTACCGGCACGCACCTTGTCAAAAACGTCTAGGAACTCTCGGTACTCCTCTGGCAATCGAGATACTGAAGAAGTGCACAAGTCTTTAAATGGTTTCCGAAGACAAGTGGAAAAACATTGCAGGGACCACAACAAAATTTTGGACCTGCGCCAGTCGAGACTGGGATTGTGCTTTTGGAGCCAGGGATAACCCAGAACAACCGGAAAATGTGGAGAGTTTATCACCTGGAACTGGAGGGTTTCAAAATGGAGAGCCCCAACAGCTATGGACAACGGAGCAGTTTCGTGAGTAACAAGTGTGGGCTGAAGGGGCCTGCCATCAATGGCCTCAATAGCAAGCGGAACGGACCGAGGCAAAACAGGAATGGAGTGCTTTGATACAAAAGCACTGTCAATGAAATAGCCCGCAGCACCGGAGTCAACAAGAGGCTGAGTGACTATGGAGGAGTCCACCCAGGAAAGGACAACCGTGACCATAGGTTTCTCCTTAAGCAGTTTCGGGGACAAGGATAAACCACCCAAGTTTTGCCCCCGACAGGACCTTAGGTGTGAGCGTTTCCCGGCCGTGTAGGACAAGACTTCAAAAGGTGGCCTTGTAACCCACAATAGAGGTAGAGCCACTCCCGCCTCCTAAAGGCTCTCTCCGCTGCAGAGAGACGCATGAATCCCAACTGCATCGGCTCAGCAGTACCTGGTGACTCGGGACCAGGAGGCATGGGAGGAGAGGGAGGCATGGGTGGGAATGAACACATAGGAGACAATGGAACAGGAGGCTTCCGCAAGCGTTCCTTGAAAGAGGGCCTGTCTCTGAGTCTGATGTCAATTAGGATAAAAAAGACACCAATGCCTCGAGATCCTCTGGTAAATCTCTGGCAGCAACTTCGTCTTTAATCGCATCAAAGAGCCCATGAAAGAAGGCGGCAACAAGGGCTTTATTGTTCCAACCTACCTCTGCCTCAAGCGTACGGAACTCAATAGCATACTGAGCAACATCTTGTACCTTGCTGAATGGACATGAGTCATTTAGCAGCAGAGGAGGAGCGACCCAGAACATCAAATACCCTTCGAAAGGAGTCCACAAATTCAGGGTAATTTGAAATCACAGGTTTATTAGTCTCCCACAAGGGATTAGCCCAGGCAAGAGCTGTGTCAGAGAATAACAAGATGAGAAATCCCACCTTAGCTCTGTCAGAGGGAAACGCCTGAGGTAACATCTCAAAGTAAATGCCCACCTGGTTCAAAAACCCTCTGCACTGAATAGGATCGCCTCCATATCGCTGAGGTAGAGGTGCAGAACCAGGCATGCTCCTGGTAGGCATAGGTGCAGCAGCAAAACAGGAGCAGCCATAACTTGCGGGACACTTTGGTCCAAATGTGCAGTGAAAATTGATCCAAGCGGTGATCCTGTACATCCATCCTGGAAATGATGGCAAGTAAAGGAGGATTATTAGCACCATCAGGATTCATGGCCTTTGCATAATGTCAGGGTGCCAGGAATCAGACTGATACGAGAAGTGCAAAAATAATCACACCTTTATTAATAGCAAAAAATAATAAAAAGTTCACAAGTCAAATAACAAGCCAGGAGTCAAAACCAGAGCTGGTAGTCAGACGAGCCAAGTCAGGAGCCAAAGCGAATAGTCAGACAAGCCGGGATCAGGAACAAGGAAAACAGCAGAGTCAGGAACAAGCCAGGGATCAGGAACCAGGAAGGATGTCAGGCAGCCAGGTAATACACAGGAACTCACACAAACAGGTCTGAGACAACGCAAAGGCAAAGCATACTGAACAGAGGCCCTTTAAATAATAAGTGATGACATCACAATTCTGAGACTGCATCCTGTCTCACACGGATGATGCACAGCAGTCTGGTCATAAAAGGAAGTGCAGGAAATGAGCAGCATCCCCCACAATACACCATAGTCAGGAAGAGAGGTGAGTAAAATGGCTGCCAGCAGCACATGGCAAACAAAACAGGGAAAAAACCCTGAATAGCACACCTTAGCTAATGTCTACTTAGCTTCTGCAACAGTGATATATCATAGGGAGTTACAGTCCCATAATATTTATCTGGGGCCATTATTTATTCCGATTCCACTCTGTCATATATATATAACATCAGCTGTTGTATAAAGTACTTGACAGGTAGGTTTATCTAAATAGGACTATGCTAGTGAGGGCATTGTTTCTGTTATCCAATCAGGGGCCTGCCAGGTCCTTTTAAACTTGTTGTGATTCTATGCTTGGATAGGCTATGACTATGGCTTCTTTAAGCTGAAATGCGTAAACCGCTTTGTGCTATGCTACTTGTATGCATGTGTCCTTGGGTTGCAACACCCCTTAGACTGTTATGATGTTTTTTAACATATCTATACTAAAGCTTTTTTGATTTTACACTATGTGGTGAATCATTTCCATTCCGTTTCTGCTGAAACTTTTTTAACTGATTTGCCAACCATTCTGATGCAGTGAGGTATGGAGCAGGTGTTGTTTTTTATGGGAACCTTACACTGATAGGAGGGCCAAGATCCGTTGGACGTCAGCCACGCTGAAGACACTTAGACTTGGCAGATGCACTGGCCGTGTCTGGAGTATATCAGCAAGAGAACTAAAAGACGAGAGGATCAATGGAAAAGTATTTACATCCAGTCGGATCCATTCAGGAACAGAGTGAATAAGCTCACTATGGTAGGAGGTAGGAGGAGTTACCCAACTAGAATCCACGAGGACGCTAGCCATACCTGAGACACTTGGAGCAGCCTCAAGTGGGGCCGTGTCTTGTACATTTACCGGTAACAGGCTATAGAACTAGTGGACTTAAGTAAAGGTAACTTACCCGGAGGAATTCCCTCAAGACAGAGGTACTCCTTTATTCTCATTAACACCTATGGGACTGTGTATTTAACTATTAGTATTGCTATCATACTTAGTGGCCCATTTATCAAGCTCTGGATGGAGCTTAAGGGCCCGTGTTTCTGGTGAGCCTGCTCCATAACCCTATCCGCCTGCTCAGAGCCATCTCCAAAAATCAACCCGATCAAGTACGATCAGGTTGATTGACATCTCCCTGCTGGCGGCCGATTGGCCGCGAATCT
Source organism: Bombina bombina (assembly GCF_027579735.1). Lineage (NCBI taxonomy): Eukaryota > Metazoa > Chordata > Amphibia > Anura > Bombinatoridae > Bombina > Bombina bombina. Next base: position 169,051,950 of record NC_069506.1, on the reverse strand, counting down.
GCAGGGGGCGGCGTTGCACCAGCAGCTCACAAGAGCTGCTGGTGCATGCTGAATACGGAGAGCGTGTTGCTCTCCGCATTCAGCGAGGTCTGGCGGACCTGATCCGCACTGTCTGATCAGGTCCGCCAGACCTTTGATAAATATTCCCCTTAGACTGTATAGTCAAGAGTATATTGATTTTCCTTTTTTTACTGTGTATATGTATTTATTTATGTACACAGCTCCACAACACCGGAATGAAGAAAGAAGATGGCCCTGCGATGGATGAAGATGTCGCTGCCTGGATGAAGACTTCTCACCACCTGGAGTAAGATGGATGTCCGGACTTCAGGAACCGTGAGCAGATTTTATGGGGTTGGTGTTAGTTTTTTTTTTTTTAAATGTGGGTGTTTTTTTTTAGATTAGGGATGGGCACTGTAAAAGAGCTGAATGCCCTCTTAAGGGCAGTAAAGAAGGTGAATGACCTTTTAAGAGCAATGCTCATACAAATGCCCCTTTAGGAGCAATGGGTAGCTTAGATTTTATTTAGACTTAGGATTTTTATTTTGGGGGGTTGGTTGGGTGGGGGAGTTTTACTATTGGAGGAACTTTGTAATTTTTTGTCGGTAAAATAGCTCTTTAATTTAGGGCAATGCCCTACAAAAGGCCCTTTTAAGGGCTATTGGTAGTTTATTGTAGGTTAGGGGGTGTTTTTATTTTGGGGGGCTTTTTATTTTTATAGGGCTATTAGATTAGGTGTAATTGTTTTTATTTTTGATAATTTTGTTTATTATTTTTGTAATTTTAGTGTATATTATTTTTTGTAATGTTAGATTTTTTATTTTTTTTCGTAGTATTAGGTTTTTTAAAAATTTTAATTTGTTTTTTATTTTTTTGTAGTGTTAGTTTTTTTTTTAGTTTTTTTTAAAATATTTTTTATTGAGGTTGTGTAAAATGTTACATGACAGATTCATCAGTAAACAATAATAACATTGTAATGAGACATACATTTGTGACAAATAAACATAGCAGAGAAGCATATCAATAACAAATCTAGGCATACCTTCTAGAAATCTCTCAAAAGGTATAAGTACTATGCCTATAGAGTAAATAGCTCAGTCTATTATTCTACCTGTCTGTAAGTGGATAATGCAATCTACAATAAAGAACTAGCAGGTGGGAGCAAGGGTCTAAAATAAATCGGACTAGTATGTCTATAAGAATCTTGCATAAAGGATAATGAAACCTCGATTTTGTATTATATGAAGTATAGATATGGTCCCCACATTGCTATAAGAAAGCTTTCATTAGGTTATCCATTCGAAATAGATTGGGGCAAAGGGGAGTAGGCGTTGTGGTTTTTGGGGAAAGGAAATTCAGTGGGCGAGAGCCGCTCCAAATGAGGTGAGAAGGGAAATGGATGGGGGGAGGGGCGGAGCCAGTTAGGATGCCAGACTAGCAAAACTTTTGGGCCTCTAAACTTTGTAGTGCAAAGAACTCTAAGATGTAAAGTGAGTAGGAATGCCGCTTTAATCAATAACTCTTGGAAAGCTGGCAAATGAACCATGAAACTAACTACTAGTAGAGCATATTGCTGTAATATCGTCAAACTAGCCCAGTGGGCACAGGGGCCTCATTAATAAAACAGGATTATTAACCCGCATATCTAGTGTAGATACCTCGGGTATATATTAAGAAATGGCCGAACCTAGTGATTGCCGTATACACAACATTAATTTAGTTATTGATAACAGTTTGAACCAGGCATAACATATGTGTAGCATCTGCAGCATTCAACGCACAACTATATGTAGTAAGGCTTGCTAACAAAATGAGTAGCCCATAATCTGGGTGAAATGTAAAAGTAGTAATATATATACATGTTATTGTAATTGCGAGGTGAGAGCTTGTTTAAAATATTTGTAAAATCGTAATATAGGTCCTGGATTATAGCAGTGCTTAAGAGAAGATGAAGTAATTAATCAGAACAAACAATAAACATACATATAAACTTAGAAAATAAAACAGTAATAAAGAGTGATTCCTTATATAAGATAAGGTAAAAAGAAGTTCAGAACGGAGGGTTCTAACTATTATCAGGGCATCAACAAAACCTTGCCACAGGCAGAAGAGAAACGCACCCCATCATTGTGTTTCTGACATATCCTATTCAGCATATGCTACAGGTTATGTTGCCCCATACACTGGCAGCATCTCCCTCAAAATTTATATAGGATAGCAGATTGAATAGAGTTAAACACTCATCTTATATGGGTACTCATGAAGGTGGGTAAAGTTAAGACTTATGAGGCGGTCAAAGAACCCCTGGTTATATGTGACCTGTAGCGTTAATTAAGGCACCTCTCAGATATATGTAATATATGTGTAGTTGGCTACTGTGATAACAATGATATAGATCATGAATTAGGAAGCAACGGTAAGGTGACTGATTGATAATGGGGTTAGAATGTAAGGTCTAGTGGAATAAAGACATACATATCACAAAAAAAACATTTTCAAAGGAGGTTAGAACATCCCATAAAGTCATAAGAGACTAACCAATATTAAAAATGCAAATGGATGCCTTCAAATTAAGAAATAACATAAGATCAGGAATAACAAAGTATAAGGATGCAGCAATATTGTTAAGGCTCATAGTAATGTCTCACTTGAGGTCTAGCTGGCGATATACATTAACTTCTGGCATTAGAACGTAAATACAGCAATATGGTTTAATTTATTGACCCTTTTTAGATAATTCTATAAACATGCTGACATACTGGGATAGGTATCCATATGGGCCAACGTCAAAACGGAACTATCTCCTCATTAGTGCCTAAGGTAGTTTAGTGCTGTGTAATAGGGTCCCAAAGCATAGAGAAAGACTATTAGAAAGACTGCTATGTATGGACCTATAACAGAGGATGTTATAAGTTCACCTATGAATGGGTGTAGGAACTTAGCAGCTTTGTGAGACAAGGAGCAGAGCCTGGCAAGAAGAAACTCAGTCACCCAATTAAGGCATTTTTATGGTTAATGAAGATAGTATGTTTCCCCTCCAATAACTACTGAGAAGAAAAATGGTTGGAATGTGGTGTAAGTAGTCCTCCTGAGGTGAACTATGTAAATTAGACTGAAGGCGGTACCCGTGCATTTCTAACTAAAGGTGGACTCTGCAAGGAGTTATATGAGTGCCCAAAATACTGACAGAAACACACACAGATAAGTATAAATATAAAAGGTTAAGCTCTTCGGGGGGGGGGGGGCAGGGGTAACAGCAGGACATAAGAGCTTTAGTGTATGTGTAAGATATGTCAGGTGTCCTTGTGAAAGAGTAAACCATAACTTGGTATTCTAGGTGGTTAGAGGTAGATCCTGTGCTTTAGTTACTACTCGGAACTGAGTATAGTGAACTCCAATGTCTCGGCCGCTGACAGGAGAGTATCCAGTATCTAAACAGGAAACATACAAAAGCTAATACAGAGGGTATATACCCCATGGGAACTCTTATATATGTATAAATATATATAACAATGCTGCATGTATATGAAACATAGAGTGCTGCAAGCTATAAGAGGTGGCTAGAATACATAATAAGGCAATTTATAGAGATACATTTCTCAATTAACATGTGATGACATTCATAGTGAGGAGATTATACACTATAAATGATTAAATTGGTAAAGGTAAGCCTCTAGTTCCACTGATCGTATTCGTGTAGTTTCATTCACACTCACTGATCCCCATAGTGACTAACAGTCTCTAATGCTTAAAGGGACAGTCTACACCAGAATTTTTATTGTTTTAAAAGATAGATAATCCTTTTATTACCCATTCCCCAGTTTTGCATAACCAACACAGTTATAATAACCTCTGTGATTATCTTGTATCTAAGCCTCTGCAAACTTCCCCTTTATTTCAGTTCTTTTGACAGACTTGCAGTTTAAACAATCAGTGCCTTCTCCCAGATATCTTCACGTGCACAAGCACAGTGTTATCTATATGAAATATGTGAACTAACACCCTCTAGTGGTGAAAAACTGTTAAAATGCATTCTGAAAAGAGATGGCCTTCAAGGTTTAAGAAATTAGCATATGAACCTCCTAGGTTAAGCTTTCAACTAAGAATACCAAGAGATCAATGCAAAATTGGTGATAAAAGTAAATTGGAAAATTGTTTAAAATTACATGCTCTATCTGAATCATGAAAGTTTATTTTGGCCTAGACTGTCCCTTTAAGTATGTATAAAAAAAACATGTAAACCCAATCTGAGCCTAGGTGGTTTAAAAACGATATGTGCTGCAGAAAATTGGAAGTATGAGTATATTGTGAACTACACGGCTCACAAGAAAAACTAGTGCGGCTATACATATGTGACATTAAAAGTTCAAGTGGAAAGAGGGGCTAATTCCACTTATCAAAGAGGGGCAGAAAATGCTTACTCAACCGACAGAGATTAGAGAGGCCTTCCATAGATATTATCAGGAATTGTACGCGTGTAAGGATATAGATAAGACAAAAATGTCCAAATTTTGGCAACAGATCAGTCTCCCAACAATAGATAAAAAAGAATTAGAACAGATGAACTCCCCGATAACAGAGGAGGAAGTCCTAAATATGATAGATAGAATTAAAACAAACAAAGCTGCGGGGCCTGATGGACTCCCGGCAGAATTTTATAAAATTATTAAGAATGAAATCTCGGGAATATTAGTAGAACTATATAATAGCTATTTTATACATGGGAATCTGAAATCACCTTATTTCACTGACTCTACAGTGACCTTAATCCATAAGAAAGGGAAAGCCACAGAGGAACTGGGGTCATACCGTCCAATTTCGCTCCTGAATCAAGACTATAAAATCTTAACGGCTATTATTTCAGACAGATTAAAAAAAGGGATGGATAAATTGATACACAATGATCAATCTGGATTTATTCCAGGGAGAAACCCGGTCCAGAATATGCGTAGGGTGCTAGTTAATCTAGATTATTATTATAACATCACACAGTCGTCAAATAAAAAATCACAAATGGATATGGCTATGCTTACGATCGACGCAGAAAAAGCGTTTGACGCTATAATCTGGGATCATTTATTTATGTCACTTAATAAATTAGGTTTTGAAGGGAATTTGATTCAGTTAATTAAAAAGATTTAAACCAATCCTAGGTCCCAATTGTTGGTCAATGGTGAACTTTCGCAATTCATAACACTGCAAAGAGGTACCAGACAGGGGTGTCCACTGTCACCCCTGCTATTTGATTTAGCACTGGAACCATTGGCGGTTCAACTCAGGAAAGAACTAAAGGGAATAGAAGTTGGGGAACACAATGTTGTAATCTCATTATACGCAGACGATATGATGTTGTTCTTACAACAGACAAAAAAAAACATACCTAAATGTTTGTCAATTATCAGCAACTTTACTTCATTCTCTGGATATAAAATTAACAAGGAAAAGTCAGAGTTGCTCTGGATTAATCAAACCAGAGAGAGCTTGTTACAACATGGATTTAAAGAAGTAAAATCGTTAAATTATTTAGGTATTAAAATAAGTAAAAACCCCAAAGAATGGTATAATCTGAATTTTTCTGAGTTTTTTGAGAGTCTAGAAGGAAGTCTAAGAAAGTGGAACATACAATTTCTATCACTTTCTGCAAAAATAGCTGTGATAAAAACAATTGTTTTCCCACGTATACTGTTCCTAATGCAAAACTTGCCTCTATTGATCAACAAATGAGATATAGCAAGCTATAATAAAACATGCGCACAATTTATATGGGGAAAGAAGAAAAGTCGTATAGCTACCGAGAAACTTGTTCAAAACAAAAGATATGCAGGGCTTGCCCTGCCGGACATTGCAAAATATAATTTAGTGGCCTTAATGAAATTTGGAGTAGATTGGTTAACGGAAGCCAATAGTGTGACCTACTATGACATGGAAGCTACACTGTTAAAACCTTTTGATCTCAAGGCAATTCTACACCATCCTTTTAGGAGGTTGCCCAGCAATGTTAGTACGCTTTTAACTTTTGCTAATGTGGTTCGTGCATGGCAGAAATTCTGTGGATCAGTAGGTCAAGAGTTTTACATTTCTAAATATCTGCCATTTATCGGTACTCCCGATTTTATATCTGGGACAAACAATAATGCGGCCTTTAAAATTTGGTCACAGAAAGGGTTATGTTATTTTCTCCAGTTAGTTCAGGGTGAAGGACAAGTGTTACAAACATTTGAAACACTATCCGAACAGTATCAGTTACCCAAACATACATTCTTTGCTTATTTACAAGCCCGAAGCTATCTCCTAAAAATCTTGCAAACATGTAGAATGGTCTGGGATCCAGGAATTGATTCAGGAGTGAAATTGTACGCGGCGGGGAAAAGATCCATATCATACTGGTATAAATTATTATTAAATATATCAGGGGAAGAACAAATTAAGAAAAGGAAAGTGTTTCTTACTAAATATATTACTTCAGTGCAAGGTGAAAATATTGAAAGAAGCATTAAACTAGCAGACGCCGCCACAAGAGTAGTAAGCTGGAAAGAATCGCAGTTTAAGCTTTTAAATAATTTCTATTTAACCCCAAGGATTATGAGTAAATGGGACCAATATGGGGATAAGAGGAATTGTTTCAAATGTCAGAAAGGAGTGGATTTGCAACACTGTATTTGGGACTGCCCTAAAATCCGACAATTTTGGAGTAGAATACAATTCTGGGTGAACAGGTTTTTACAAGAGGAGTGTGCCCTCCAATTAAGTTATATCTTTCTTTTAAAGGAATACGGGTGATATAAAGGGGAGGGACAATTAATCAACATGGTTATTCTGGCAGCCCGTCATTTGCTATTCTGCAAATGGGAAACTCGTGAGGCCCCTACGGTAAACAAACTCGTCAACACTATTAAGCTACAAATGATTAGCGAACGACAATCTCTAGTTGGGGGATCGGAAAAGGCTTTCAGGCTCTTCTTTGATAAGTGGAAGAGGGTAATTATTTCTTGGCCCCAACAGGCCCAGATTCAATTTGTCTCACCCCTAAAGAATAATAATCACTTTATGATGATGGTGGCTAATGAGGCTCTCCCCGCATTCTGGTTGTAAGACGTTAAACTCTGAGTGGGCTCATTTCGGTGTCTTCTTGGTGGTGGTACTTCCATCCTCCCTTTTTTTTTTTTTACCCCCCCCCCCATATAGGAATGCCGAGAGGGTCAATGTATTTATGTATGAATAGGTGTCATAAGATGCTTTCATTATAAGACTCGGCACAAGCGGTGGCTTCCAATCTGTTTGGATAATATGATTTATACATGTAAAAAAAAAAATGGCTGATTTGATTTGGTTGTTGTGATGTGTGAAGTTCTCAATAATAAAAAACTTCTATTAAAAAAAAAAAAAAAGTTCAAGTGGAAAACAGAACATGAGTTACACTAAACACTTAATAGTAACTTATTGGCTTCGGTCTGCGGTGAGCTTCTTGTTACAGGAACTTAGGGTTGTATATGGGTCTAGTAACATTAAAGAAACCTCCCAGGATCCCATGAAGATCTCCCTGAGGTGTACCGGTGGAGAAAACACAACTCAGTCATCTTTATGAAATTGTCCGTCGGCGAGAATTGAGAACATGAGCTGCTTGTCTGATGAAATCCTATACCCAAAGTGATGGCTGTGGCAGGCTTCTGTTGCACATCGTAACAGGTCTTGATATAGCAGGTAGGGAGTCGTGCAACGGTTCCTCCGTTGCTAATCTTACTGCTCATTTCCTTCTGGATAACGTTATACCCTAAGTACGTTGGTCTCTGCTCCATCTTAGGCTCTGAGATCTCGCTTGATAGAGCCTTAATAGCCGCCAAAGAGTCAGTCCCTCTAGATCTCGGGGAAATTCTTCCGTCCATTGTGGCGGGTCTGATGCAAGCCGACCTTCTTCCTCCGTGACTTCTCTTGTCAGTATTATAGTCTGCAATGGAGCCATATGATTTCTCAGCTCTGCGACAAGGTCCTGCTGATTGGAGTCCAAGGAACGCATCAAGTCTTGTAGCGCAGATAATATACGCTTCTCCATTAGAAGACTTCATGTGCAGTTAGAGTATAAGCTGAGTCTCCGTTAATCAAGATGGTGCGTAGATATCCACAAATATGGCGGGTAACTCTGTGTCATGGTCTTGAAGAGATATAAGGCCTTTGTACAGATGTTAGGCAAATTATTTAGTCCCTCTGTCCTAAATCATGAAATCTATAGTTCAGAACATATTCAAAGCCAGAAATAGGAGTAAATAAATTTTTAACATGCCCTAAAAGTGCTAATTTAGTGACCCGGTACTAGGAGCTCTGAGATGGCACGTCTTGTTGCTTTGGCAGTTGGCTCCGCCCCCCATGTTAGGTTTTTTTTAATCATGTAATTTAAATTTTTTAATTGGTAGTTTTTTTAAATTTTATTAGAATAGTTATGTTAGGTTAATTTATAGTTTAATCTTAGTTTTTTTTATTTCACAGGTAAGTTTTTATTTATTTTAAGATAGTTATATTGTAACTTTTAATTTAAAGTTAGGGGGGTGTTAGGTTTAAGGGTTAATAGTTTAATTTAGTGTTTTGCAATGTGGGGGGCCAGCAGTTTAGGGGTTAATTGGTTTAGTTTATTAGTTACAATGTGGGGGGCCGGCGGTTTAGTGGTTAATAGGTTTATTTTAGTGTCAGCGATGTGGGTGGGCGGCAGATTAGGGGTTAATATGTTTAATATAGTGTTTGCGATGTGGGAGGGTCGCGGTATAGGGGTTAATAGGTAGTTTATGGGTGTTAGTGTACTTTTTAACATTTTAGTTTTGAGTTTTGTGAAACATTTTTGTTTTGCAAAATCAATAACTACTGGTCTCAGATTGCGGAATGGATCTTGTTGGTATAGGCTGTAATGCAAGCATTTTAGCCGGACCGCACAACTTATAATACAGCGCTATGGAATATGGAGGGTTGCGTTAAGGCTAAAATGCTTGCATTACAGTCTATACCCCCGCGACTCGTAATATGCATTACCGGCCATTCCACACGCCATGGACATTTTTTCAGCGGTATAGCCATACCGCAAAACTCGTAATCTAGCCAAAAGTGTTTTACAGTGTATTTACTGTAACTATTTCACATTCCAATTTTCTTCAGATAGGGGAACATGTATTTTTAAACAGATATTCCTATATATAATCTGTGTGTACATATATATATATATATATATATATATATATATATATTATATATATTATATATGAATAAATAAATAGAACATATTCTGCTATGTGGAGAACATTGGAATGTAAAATATAAATATTCCCTGTCAGGTTAACACACTTGAGAAAACATGATCAGGCTTGCATGACTTTCTGTTTTTTTTCCACATTTTACGCTCCATTTAAATCATAGTACGAGTGGACATGATACGATGTAGCATATCATGTCCGTTGCACATCGATAAATGCTGACAGCATACGCGGTTGGCATTTATCATTGCACCAGCAGTTCTTGTGAACTGCTGGTGCAAAGCTGCCCCCTGCAGATTCTCGGCAAATCGGCTGCTAGCAAGGGGTGTCAATCAAACCGATCGTATGCGATCGGGTTGATTTCTTTTCGCGGCCTCAGAAGTTCATATTTTCATCAAGATCCATGCGGAGCTTGATAAACTGGCCCCTATGAGGAAATGCGGTCGTGCTATTCCAAGTTTGGCTTTTTGCGCACATCGGGTTAGTGCTTGTTCAAAAACGTTTTTCTTTCAACTTGTAATACACGCGATACCTAACGCACGCAAAAAGCCTACTTCTAGTGAAGTTAACATGCGAGCAGGAGTGATAAATACTGCTCTACTTGTAATCCAGCCCACTGTTGAGTTTTAAACATTGCCCCTGCTATCTTCAGCATATTCACAACTTCTCTAAAACTTTTTTGTGAGTGAATTAAAAAGATTAAAGTCATTTTTTTAATATATGTATAGTAGGTATCTAACAAATATATTGTACGAGGTGTGAGTAAATGAAGTAAGTAAAGCTAAACACATAATAATCATACGGTACCTTCTGCGGCTTATTGACGGTCAGATATTGCCTTCACAAATAGGTAACCTAAGCTTGTGAAGAGCTGTTTGCAGATATCTGCCGGTTTCACAAGCTTTGTTTAGCATGAATGCTGTAAGGTTTACAGTTACAGCATCCACACTAAATGGATCTTATGAAACCGCTTCACTGTGAAGGGAGTTTCTGTGAATGATCAATAAGCCACAGAAGAGTCAAATGGCTCACTTATTAAATAAATCCATATTGGGGTTTTATTTACTCAATGATATATAATGGTTCCAAACGTAAAAAAGAAATCCACTAGTAGAACGATTTCTGCATGCAATTCTGCCTCGGCAAAACATTGTTCTCAGGGCCTGTAGTTGCCTTGTGTGTGGCCTGGAATGTATCCAGACTCAATTCAGGTGCAGCTGGAAAGGGAAATGGCACTCAGCATGGAAGGGGGGGGCACTTGAGGGAGAAAAAACAGGCACAATGGGTTAATTTAAAAGTACCAGTGGTGTTCAGGCACCCCGTTCTTTCTGCAGACATGCAGATTGCAACATGTTCAGCCTTGGGGATCCTCCAGTACCTTGTAAGCTGTACTCTCAGACTGGATTCCCTTCCCTTTCCACAGACATTACAGTGTGTTCTGCTCTCACTGATACTGGAGCCAGCCCTTTGCATCCTGAGGAGCCACATGCAACTTTGGGGGAACCACCCTGTTGTGCTGTTGTGCAGAGTGGAGTCTATGCACTGCAGAGGCATAACCTTTATTCTGCACTTTGGCAGCAACATGACATTGCGAGACTCCCCAAATTGTGGGGCTTGGTGCTGGTTCTGATGCCTTGCTCATCTTGCTGAAAGGGTGGGCCAGATCACCACTTCGTTCAGAAGGGTTTTGAGAGGAAATTGAAAACTGGATGAGGTAAGCACTTTGATAGATGGTTGGGAGGAGCTAAGGCAACTGGTTAGCCCACTGGGAATTTGCTTGGTGTGCCTGATGGCTAGCCCGGGCCTTGTTGCTGCTATGGCAAAATTCAGCTACATTTTACAGATAAAACCATTACCTGTGTGTTACACCTAAAGATATGGAAAAAATTTGTCTTTTTAGTACCATATTTTAGTCACGGCATTTAAGCTCATCTGCAAGTGCCAGGGGAAATCCCAAGGGGAAATCCTACTCTAATACTTTTCAATATGTGATGCATTTAAAATCAACTTGTCTCTGAGACTGTATAGAATATCTCTAATGAAAACAATGGTGAACTCCTTTAAATCTCACCCAGTTAACCCTTTCAGATTTAAAAGTAGAAAGCTACTAAGTAATACTGGCTAGATGTTGTAGCGCTCTTGTTTCAAAGGTGTTTCAGTGAGTTGTCACAAAGATTAAGAGCCATAAAAAGCCATACAGGTTCACTTCCCTTATATCACACAAACATACCTCCCATAATTTGTGGCTAGGTATTAGGGACTCATGAGTTTGGGGAGGCCGTCATAATCTTTTGGGAAGAGCCATGTTGGAAGGGGGCAGGGTCACAGGTGGATAGTCAGTGTGGTTATAGGCATATCTGGTTAATTGGTGGTCATGTCTAGGCCATCTATAAGCGGTTCTAAGGAAATTTTGCAATAGTAACATATGGATGTCTCAGAGAGACAGCGGAAAAGAGCTCAGAACTAATCCCTGTCCCTCTCAAATAGGGACAGGTGGGAGATCTGCAATAGGCTTGTCAGCTGTCCAAAAAATACTTTGAAATCTGTAAGTGGCTGGTAGCAATGGCAGGTGGGGTCATACAATGTCCCCTAAAAGCCTTCCACCATGTATATTTTTCAGAACTGAGCAGTCATTTTACCCTTGGCTGTCAGTAACATGCAAATAAATCATTTTGCCTCTATGGTTGCAATATACAGTAGTGATTTGACCCCTTTGATTGCCCTCACTTCTTTATGTTCCATATTTGTGATGCATTGAGGCATATGAGGTCTTTTGCATTTAGCTAATTTAAAGGGACTTTAAAAACTGGACATTTAACCTCTCCGCTACCAAGAATTTCGGAAAAAAAACTTGCCAAAACTTTTCACAAAACTTTGTGTTTCTCACTGAAATGATATACATATTACTTGTGCAATCATAACACAAATGGTTGTAAAAGCATCCCTGGGATCCTTTTTGATCAGAAAGAGCAGACATGCATGGGTTTCTCACTGAAATGATTTACATATTACTTGTGCAATCATAACACAAATGGTTGTAAAAGCTTCTCTGGGATCCTTTTTGATCAGAAAGAGCAGACATGCATGGCTTTGCCATTGCTTTTTGGTAATTAGAAGGCCAATAATTGCAGCTGCGCACCACAATTTTGAAATTCCTGGCAGTGAAGGGATTAATTATTTAGTTAGTAAGGGTAATAGTATTGTAATGTAGGGATTACCCTCCCACCTGAAACCTCCCTCCCTTCTGATCCCTACCTAATGCCTCTCAAACAGCTCTCTCTCCCATCTACACTTCTCACCAGAATCTTAGGTACAGTTTAGGGCTTTTTTTCCTTTTTAATTATTTTTTTTATAAAAAAATATTCTGCAAAGTAGGAATGCCTCCTCAACCCTCCCCCTTTCTGAAACCTCCTAAACATCTCTCTAACCCTCTCCCCTCCCTCTAGTGGCAGCCATCCTAGGTACTGGCAGCTGTCTACAGTCTATTATTTTTTATTAATAATTATTTTTTTCTGTAGTGTAGTGGTCCCCCTCACCCTCCTCCTGCAATCATTGTGCAGCCTCCCTCTGCCTTTTTTTCTGCAGTGTAGAGTCCTATCCCTCCCTCTACCTTCAAAACGTCCTTGCCCCTCCCTCCCCCCTCCTCCACTGGGTCATCCACCCACCTCCTTCTGGCACCAACAGATGATTGTTACAGACAGTGACACAGACAGTGATCGTGCTCCGTTACTATATGGTGATCGTGCTCCGTTACCATATGAAGGCAGATGCTGGCAGCCCATAAACAGCCAGTCTCGGTTGTCAACCAAGACTGCTTGGGCTTCCAGCATCATAGATGTAGATCTATGTGGTACAATGTACTTTGTACCACATGATTTATATCTACATCCATTTGGGCAAAGGGGTTAAAGGGATATAAAACCAAAACAATGTTCTTTTGGTTCTTTTGTCCAATTTACTTCTTTTATCAAATTTGTTTTGTTCCCAACTTCCCATGATATTCTTTGTGGGTGTCTGGAGAACTACATGGCAGAAAATAGTGCTGCCATCTAGTGCTCTTGCAAATGGGTAACATTATTGCAAAACCGCTGCCATACAGTGTTCCAGAAATGTGCATGCTTCTGAGCTTAATTCCCTGTTTTCAACAAAAGATGTCAAGAAAACAAAGAAAATTTGATAGAAGAAGTAAATTAGAAAGTTGTTTAAAATTGCATGCTCTATCTGAAACATGAAAGAACATTTTTGGTTTTCATGTCTGTTAGTTTCCATTATATTTGTGAAGATTTTACAGGACAGCCCATTTAAAGGAACAGTCTACTCCAGAATTGTTTTTTGTTTAAAAAGATAGATAATCCCTTTATTACCCATTCTCCAGTTTTGCATAACCAACACAGTTATATTAATGTACTTTTTACCTCTGTGATTACCTTGTATCTAAGCCTCTGCAGACCCCCTAATTTCAGTTCTTTTGTCAGACTTGCATTTTAGTCAATCAGTGCCCTCTCACAAGTAACTCCACGGGCATCAACACAATGTTATCTCACATGAACTAATGTTCTCTAGCTGTGAAAAACTGTCAAATGCATTCAGATAAGAGGCGGCCTTCAAGGGCTTAGAAATTAGCATATGAGCCCACCTAGGTTTAGCTTTCAACAAAGAATACCAAGTGAACAAAGCAAATATCATGATAAAAGAATTTGGAAAAATAATTTAAAATGACATGCCCTATCTAAATCATAAAAGTTTAATTTTGACTAGACTGTCCCTTTAAATGCCGGACTGTCCAGTTAAGTACTGGACACCTGGTAACCTTAAGCGCTAATTTAAAATTTGTAATGATAAAACACATTTTCAGTTCATAGTATACACATATTTTTAAAAGGTCAATTTATTCTACTATACATCTGTGCCCATGTTTAAAAATATAACTTTAATTTATAAAATAAATGTCAATAAATATTAAATAAACTGACAAAATACAAACGACTAGATTTAGAGTTTTGTCGGTAACGACCCGCATATCTAACGCTGGCTTTTTTTTCCCGCACCTTTTAAATACCGCTGGTATTTAGAGTTCACAGAAGGGCTGCGTTGGGCTCCAAAAAGGGAGCGTAGAGCATATTTACCGTCACTGCAACTCTCAATACCAGCGGTGCTTACGGACGCGGCCAGCTTCAAAAACGTGCTCGTGCACGATTCCCCCATAGAAAACAATGGGGCAGTTTGAGCTGAAAAAAACCCTAACACCTGCAAAAAAGCAGCGTTCAGCTCCTAACGCAGCCCCCTTGTTTCCTATGGGGAAACACTTCCTAAGTCTGCACCTAACACCCTAACATGAACCCCGAATCTAAACACCCCTAACCTTACACTTATTAACCCCTAATCTGCCGCCCCCGCTATCGCTGACACCTGCATATTTTTTGAACCCCTAATCTGCCGCTCCGTACACCGCCGCAACCTACATTATCCCTATGTACCCCTAATCTGCTGCCCCCAACGTCGCCTCCACCTACCTACAATTATTAACCCCTAATCTGCCGACCGGACCTCACCGCTACTATAATAAATGTATTAACCCCTAATCCGCCTCACTCCCGCCTCAATCACCCTATAATAAATAGTATTAACCCCTAATCTGCCCTCCCTAACATCGCCGACACCTAACTTCAAGTATTAACCCCTAATCTGCCGACCGGACCTCACCGCTACTCTAATAAATGTATTAACCCCTAAAGCTAAGTCTAAACTTAACACTAACACCCCCCTAAATTAAATATAATTTAAATCTAACTAAATAAATTAACTCTTATTAAATAAATTATTCCTATTTAAAGCTAAATACTTACCTGTAAAATAAACCCTAATATAGCTACAATATAAATAATAATTATATTGTAGCTATTTTAGGATTTATATTTATTTTACAGGTAACTTTGTATTTATTTTAGCTAGTTAGAATAGTTATTAAATAGTTATTAACTATTTAATAACTACCTAGCTAAAAGAAATACAAAATTACCTGTAAAATAAATCCTAACCTAAGTTACAATTAAACCTAACACTACACTATCATTAAATTAATTAAATAAATTAACTACAAATAACTACAATTAAATACAATTACATAAACTAACTAAAGTACAAAAAATAAAAAAAATAAGTTACAAACATTTAAAAAAATATTACAATTTTAAGCTAATTACACCTAATCTAAGCCCCCTAATAAAATAGCAAAGCCCCCCAAAATAAAAAAATGCCCTACCCTTTTCTAAATTAAAAAAGTTCAAAGCTCTTTTACCTTACCAGAGCTTAAAAGGGCCTTTTGCGGGGCATGCCCCAAAGAAAACTGCTCTTTTGCCTGTAAAAGAAAAATACAACCCCCCCCAACATTAAAACCCACCACCCACATACCCCTAATCTAACCCAAACCCCCCTTAAATAAACCTAACACTACCCCCCTGAAGAACATCCTACCTTGAGTTGTCTTCAGCCAGCCAACCCACCGATGGAACCGAAGAGGAGATCCGGAGCGGCAGAAGTGATCCTCCAAGGGGCGCTGAAGAAGTCTTCCATCCGATGAAGTCATCATCCAGGCAGCGCTGAAGAAGTCTTCCATCCAGGCGATGTCATCTTCCAAGCGGCGCTGAAGAAGTCTTCCATCCGGGGGATGTCATCTTCCAAGCGGGGTCTTCAATCTTCTTCTTCAGGATCCATCTTCATTCCGCCGACGCAGAACATCCTTCTTCCCCGACGGACTACCGATGAATGAAGGCTCCTTTAAGGGACGTCATCCAAGATGGCGTCCCTCGAATTCCGATTGGCTGATAGGATTCTATCAGCCAATCGGAATTAAGGTAGGAAAATTCTGATTGGCTGATGGAATCAGCCAATCAGATTCAAGTTCAATCCGATTGGCTGATCCAATCAGCCAATCAGATTGAGCTCGCATTCTATTGGCTGTTCTGATCAGCCAATAGAATGCAAGCTCAATCTGATTGGCTGATTCTATCAGCCAATCAGATTTTTCCTACCTTAATTCCGATTGGGGGGGGGTGTTAGTGTTAGGGTTAGACTTAGCTTTAGGGGTTAATAAATTTATTAGAGTAGCGGTGAGGTCCGGTCGGCAGATTAGGGGTTAATACTTGAAGTTAGGTGTCGGCGATGTTAGGGAGGGCAGATTAGGGGTTAATACTATTTATTATAGGGTTATTGAGGCGGGAGTGAGGCGGATTAGGGGTTAATAACTTTATTATAGTAGCGGTGAGGTCCGGTCGGCAGATTAGGGGTTAATAATTGTAGGTAGGTAGCAGCGACGTTGGGGGCGGCAGATTAGGGGTTAATAAATATAATATAGGGGTCGGTGGTGTTAGGGGCAGCAGATTAGGGGTTCATAGGGATAACGTAGGTGGCGGCGGTGTGCGGTCGGCAGATTAGGGGTTAACATTTTTTAATAGAGTGGCGGTGATGTGGGGGGGCCTTGGTTTAGGGGTACATAGGTAGTTTATGGGTGTTGTACTTTAGAGCACAGTAGTTAAGAGTGTTATGAACCTGCGTTAGCCCAGAAAACTCAACTCCTGACTTTTTTCTGCGGCTGGAGTTTTGTCGGTAGATTTCTAATGCTCACTTCAGCCAAGACTCTAAATACCAGCGTTAGAAAGATCCCATTGAAAAGATAGGATACGCAATTGGCGTAGGGGGATCTGCGGTATGGAAAAGTCGCGGCTGCAAAGTGAGCGTTAGACCCTTACCTACAAGACTCTAAATACCAGCGGTAGACCAAAACCAGCGTTAGGAGCCTCTAACGCTGGCTTTGACGGCTAACGCCAAACTCTAAATCTAGCCGTAAGTAAGCTATCTGCACTTGAGCAGTAACAATCGCTTAGCATGGATTCAAAACATTCCATATTGACAGTTCAAGATACAGCTTAGAAATTCTAAAAAATTGGGATTTGTTTTTTCTATGCAGTGTCTGAGTTCCATAAAAATAAATAATAATAATAAAAAGAGTCAAATAGAAATTAGATAGAATTAGATAGATACCAATTCCCGAAAACCAAAACAACAAAAGATTAGGAAACAACCTGAACAAGTTATTTTCCCACCTTTAACGATGGTTCTTATGATATGTATATATCAGGCAATATTGTTTGTTTTTTCCCCTTATGTTTTCTAAACCCATAAAATCCATTATAAGCGCATGCAGTTGAACAAGCTGCTCGAGTTAAAACAGGAAAATCTAGTTAAACACACAAAGAAAGAGGCACAAGCTTTTCCAAAGCATTTTTACAGGGATTTTCCCAGACTTTCACACAACCAAAATATGCATGGTCAATGTGAAAGTACATCACTGTGGCTTATTAATTCAATATTAAAATGATAATGAACCCAAATTATTTATTTCATTATTCAAATAGAGCATGCAATTTTAAGCAACTTTTTAATTTACTTTAAAGTTTAATCTTCCTGCGCTAGAGATCAGAATAAATCTGAAACTAAAGCTAAAACCATAAGGGTGGGTACAATAAAGTTAATAAATGGGTATATATCTTAAAATCAAATTTAATTTTTACTACCATAAAATAAATAAATAAATAGATCTAGATATTAATCCTATAAATGGTATTTCCAATAGAAAAATACCTTGATTCACAAAGAGGTATGATACATAAAAATTCATATAGTACATAAAAATTCACCTAAAAATACAAAGCATCTAAAATTACATTAAAGAAATGAAAAATGATGGTAGAGAAAGAGAATAAGAATAAGCAATAATTAGTATAAAGAGTGAGTTAGTATGGGGATGATAATATAAACAGTATAAGCACAAAGTTTAGGCAATATGATTAAAACACGTCAGACTACTATATAAACACACTTAAACAGTCAAGGATCTTAAAAGGTTAAAAACAAATTAGAAGCAAGTCATGCAAAGCAAGCTGAGAGTCGTAGTTGCACACAGATCACAGCCAAGTGTTAAATAGTTGCACTTAAAAAAAGCTTAAGCAAAGGAATTATTAGTATGGATAATCCAAATTAGTCTTGGTAAGAACTGATGTAGCCTTTGCACAGACAGATGAAATGTTAAGTAAGATGGCAATATACATGCAATTTGAGTCACGTAGAATAAATATCCACTTTAAGCAGACCCGTGGAACCGGTATATTATTGAAGGGAAATCCACGACAGTGCTCCACTGGGATGTTCTATGAGGTGTTCTATAAAGTATAGACAAAAACTTGTCTCAGAAGTATGCTAGTAATTTAAACATAAAAATGTTTATCCAGACTTACAGTTCAGGATATCTTTAAACTGCTCAGGATATCTTTAAACTGCTCGACATGAATGAGGCGCCGCGTCTGGCGTTTCCTTGCAGCCTCTCGTTTAGTCCCTGTTTCAGGAGGTGAATGACGGAAGTCTGTCGTATCAGACTACGGTGGCCTGACTGGACCAATAGCAGAAGCACCCAAAGCCTACATAGAGGAAATATATGGTGGCATCATTAAATTATTCCTGCAAAAAACTACCTAAGTCAAACTCCAAATTCATACCTGTAGGGGTCATGGTATCTAAATCAAAAATCCATTTTGCTTCTGTTCTTAAAAGAGCATTTGTTGAATTACCTCCTCTCCAGTTTTTATGTAGTCTATCAATAATGGTGTAGCTAAAATGTTTAAGGTTTCCATTATTGCATTTCTTAAAATGCTTTGGTACTGGGAGCTCCCAATACCTCTCATCGTTCATATGCTCAATTGATGAGATATGTTCCCGGATGCGGTCATGGGCTGATCTATCTGACTCGCCCACATACTGTGCCCCACAGCTACATTCCAGAAGATATATAATATGTTTATCAGTACACCTGTATGTTCCTTTAATATAATATTCTTTCCCTGTTGCTGAGGATTTAAAAGATTTTTTCTTAGTGGCATATTTACAGGCCTTACATGTAAGGCAAGGGAAAAAAACCTCGCACATCTTTGCCCCATAGATCTTTTTGTTTTTTTGTGTTGTGTTTCTTCTTTAAATCTGTAGGTACCAGAATATTTTTTAGATTTCTTGACTTTTTATACACTATTTTTGAATGTTCTGGTTTTTGTTTACATAACAGCTGCTCTCTAGTTTTATTTTGGCACATAAGTCTATCGGCTTCGATTATTTCTTTTTTGTATCCCCTTTCTTCAATTTTTTTTGTTAAAATCTGTGACTGTATCAGATAATCTTCCTCACTATTACAATTTTTTCGAATTCTAGTAAACTGACTTTTTGGAATGTTATTCTTCCATCTTTCCAAATGACAGCTAGATGCATGTACATAATTATTTGCATCTACTGGTTTGAAATATGTTTTGGTTAAGATTTTATTTTTAACTATTCTAATATCTAAATCCAAAAATTGGATATTGAAAGGACTGCTGGTATAGGTGAAGGTCAGATTGCTCTCATTGTTATTCATGCGGGATATAAACCAATGTAGATCTTCTTTGTTGCCTTTCCATACTATCAAAATATCGTCAATATACCTTTTATAGAGAACCAGGTTTGCCCCCAGATCTACGAAGTCCAGGAAAATATGTTCCCAGAGGCCCATAAATAAATTAGCATAGCTGGGAGCAAACCTGGTTCCCATCGCCGTGCCACACAACTGAACATAGAAATTGTCATTAAAAACAAAAAAGTTATGGTTAAGAATATATTTTATACTATCTAGGATAAATTCCTTTTGTTCTTTAGGTAAGGAGTCATCTTTATTTAAATAAAATTCTACTGCTTCCAAACCTTT